>NC_059145.1:45966037-46274054 GCF_020740605.2 Lemur catta
GAAGAGAGGAATACAATCATCCATAAAAAAAGCAAAATAAAGAGCTAAAAAGAATCAAAGAGAAAATCATAGAGATGAAAAACACATAAGAAAACACAAACATATGTGTGATTGGAATCTCTAAAGAATATCTAAGAAATTGAACAAAGAAGAAAGAAAGCCTAAATCTAAATATTGAAAATTGACCCAAAATCGTTATATTCAAGATAAATCTTATTAAACTTTAAAAATAACAGAAATGTTCTCCAGGTTATCAAGCAAAAAGACTAAATAATTTTTAAAGAAATAAAATCAGGTTGGCATTACCTTTCTCCATAGTAGCATATAAAGCAAGATGACAGTGCAAGAACATTTTCAAGAAACTTAAGGAAAGAATTGAACCACGGATTTTATATCCAGCCAAGCTGACCTTTGAATATCAAAGTTTCAAACATACAAGAACTCATGGAACTCTGTTCCATGAGCTCTTCTCAAGAACAAAGTTCATCCAGTGAAGAGATGACTGGAGAGATTTTTGTAAAAAAGACTATGGTAATTATTAAATATATTTTACTAGTAGATATAAGATTTAAAAAAGATGAAGCGAATGAAATAATAGTATATAAATTTCATGTTAGAAATTAGAAATAACACATCTATAAAATAGGGAAGAGGAGAGACAGAAAGAGAAAAATAATCTAATGGGGTTGCCACATGGGTAATAGAAGTAAAAAGATATAATTTAAAGCTGAACAAATCATTTAGTAGAAGCCTAAGTAATCGAAGTGAGCTAGGACATTATAAAAGGCATTTGGATAAAGGTAATGACTAAAACAAAAATCCAAACTTTTTGAAATGTCAAAAGTAACACAAAACACAACAGAGTAGAGAAAATGGACCACAATGAAATATAATACATAGAAAATATAACATAAAAAAGCATATGACAGAGTTGAGAATAGACCAAATAAATCAATTCTATAAAAACATCTCAACAATGTAGCTCACCTATTAAAATAATACAATTTTGAGATCAACTCACAAAGCAAAACTGAACTCTACGTAAAACAGTTATTCCTAAAGTGAGTCAAGAAGGCTAAAAATCAAGGGATGTGTACATATGCAGAAGAATTAAACTGGACCCTGATCTCTCAACATATACAAATATCAAATAAAAGTGGATTAAAGACTTAAATCTAAGACCTGAAACTGTGAAACTAATAAAAGAAAACATTGGGGAAACACTTCAGGACATTGATCTGGGCAAGGCCTTCTTGAGTAACACCCTCAAAGCACCAGCAGGCAATCAAAGCAAAATTGGACAAATAGGATTACATCAAACTAAAAACTTTTTGCACAGCAAAGAAAACAATCAACAAAGTGAAGAAACAATCCACAGAATGAGAGAAAATATTTGCAAACTACCCATCTGACAAGTGATTAATAACTAGAATATATAAGGTGCTCCAACCACTCAATAGGAAAAAATCAAATAATCCAATTAAAAAATGGGCAAAGTATCTGAATAGACATTTCTCAAAACAAGACATACAAATGGCCAACAGGTATATTAAAAAAATACTCAATATTATCAGTCTTCAGAGAAATGCAAATCAAAATTACAATGAGATAAACGGCTTTTATCAAAAAGACAGGCATTAACAAATGCTGGTGAGGATGTGGAGAAAGGGGAACCCTCATACACTGTTGGTGGGGATGTAAAGTAATATAGCCATTATGGAGAACAGTGTGGAGGTTCCTCAAAAAACTAAAAATAGGACTATCACATGACCCAGCAATCCCACTGCTGGGTATATATCCCAAGGAGGGTAATTCAGTACATCAAAAGATATATGTACTCTCATGTTTATTGCACCACAATATTATTCATAATAGCCAAGATTTGGAATTAATCTAAGTATCCATCAAAGGATGAATGGATAAAGAAATTGTGGTGCATATACACAGTGGAATATTATATAGCCACACAAAAGAATGAAATTCTGCCATTTGCAACAACATGAATGGAACTGGAAAACACTATATTAAGGGAAATAAGCCAAGCACAGAAAGACAAATCTCACATATTCTCACTCATACATGGGAGCTAATATTAAAGCAATTGATCTCATGGAGACAGAGAGAATAAAGATGGTTTCCAGAGGCTGGAAGGTTGGTGGGGAGGGGGCATAAAGTGGATTGTTAATGGGTGCAAAAAATATGGTTAGATAGTTAGATAGAATGAACAATATTTGATAGTGCAACAAAGTGACTATAATCAATAATAAGTTAAGGTGTACTTTGAAATAAATAAAAGAGTGGAAATGGAATGTTCCTAACGTAAAGAAATGATAAATATCTGAGGTGATGGCTACCCCAATTGCCCTGATTTGATTAATTCATATTGTTTGTCGGTATCAAAACATCACATGTACCCTATAAAGATATACAATATACCCATATTAGTTAAAAATTAAAAAATAGATAAATAAAGGGATGTAGAAAGGCATAAGTAGTAGATGCAAACTACATGAAGGTACCTGCCACAAAGTTGGCATCAGTGGGAACACAGACCATGTCTAGTGAGTGGGAGACTTACGTGCTGTGAAAGGGAGTGTGAAGGTGTAGGCTACTTTGTTGAGAAGCTTCACTTTCAGGCCAAGAAGAAGGCAGCAGCAGAGGTTCAAAGGTTATCTTGAAAGCTAGATAGACCTAAGTAAGATTACATTCAGCCAGACAGGAGCCAGGAGAGGAGAGCTCTTATACGTGTGTCTTTGTTTACTTAAGGGAACTGGAGAGATGAATTCTGTAAGTTCTCAAGGAGTTTGCAGCCTAGTAGAAGAATGAAGACATAGTACCATTTGGAGGATGTATATTCCAAAAGACAGGTCAAAACAAAGCTCTCTGAGGTACAGGAGAAAAAGAGAAATCCCAGCCAACACAAAGAGTCTACAAAATCTCCATGAAGGAGGTGACATTTGAGATGAAACTTATGACATTATAATGAAAATTTTATTTGATATATAAGAAAAAACCATAGGCTTTAGAATTAGATAGATGATCAGGAAAGTCTGCCCAGTATGCTGTATTATACTACACACACTGATTTGTTACTTTTTTTCCAACAATATATTGCAAACATTTCACCATATCATTGATTATTCATTGGTAATACATAACCATTTTAAATGATTGCATAGTATTTCATTATATTTATTGCACTGCCTGGACTTTATTTATTTATCTAATTTCCTCTTATTATATGATCAAGTTATTTCTATTTTTTCTATATTATTAATAACATCATAAAAGGTATCCTTGTTGCTATATTTTTGTGCACATCCACATTTTGCACACACCAAAGGCAAATTTGAATAATATTGCTGAATTTTTCTTCAGGAAAGCTGTGCTCACTTTTTCTCCCATTAGCTGTGTATATAAGATAACAAGAAAAATCCTTTCTTGCTTGGAATTGGGTCACATGTTTGCACAGTCATATGGCACATTCCTGAGCACTACCATTAAACAGGGAGCGATCATTTTATTATTTCCTGCCCAACACATAAAATTCATAATTCCCAAGAGTGTTGATGATGAAATAGAATGATATATTCAGTACCCCCACATAGTAAGTAAGTGCTTACTAAATGTTTCCCATTGCTCTTGTTTTCTTGAACTCAATTGTATTTTTTGCCTTACAGTCTCTTAAGACTGAGTATTTCCATTTTTACTAAGCACTGTATTGAAAAGATTGTTTTATCCTACCGAGGCTTGAACTACTTTGATTTCCAGATTTCACAAACTGGAAGAGCAGGAGCATGAATCAGTTCTGCATGAATCAGTCATATTTGACTGATTCACACTTCTGCTCTTTCTGTAAAACTTCACTCACCTCCACTTAACCTTTTGGCTATCCTGGTGAAAGCCCTCTTGTTTTCACTGGCTACTCTGTGGAGGTCTCACTATGTCCATAACCAACAGAGCCTCCCTTCTTCTCTGTGCTAGCCATTGACCTGCACCCTCCCTTCCATACTGGCCATTCAAGAAGCAGAAGTGGTGGCCCCCTTTGTCATGCTCACGACCTCTAGGCAGGGGCCAACTGACTCACTGTCCTGCTAAGTCAATGAATCATAAGCCACTGGTGACTCAGCCTTTTTCCTTTTGTTAATATAATGAGAAATCCTCTTCAAAGAGTCATGGTGGCATTCATTTTAAGGAAGAAAATTCACTGAGATCAGTTGATGAACACATTTTTATTCATTAGAGAGAAAGGTCACATTAAGCTGAAAAATAGAACATCAGAAACTATTTTATAGGTGATATTGGAGGAAGTAAAATAGACCAACGTGTCTTTCTTGAGTGAAGCTGAATTATTCTCTGCTCCCAAGTGAGATGTAATGACTGCAGCCGTGGGTGAATTATTGAACCGAAAATGTGGCTGGAGGGTGTGAAAATTACAAAAAGTTATTTAATGTGATTCTAATCTCTGACACATAAGAAGAATGACATAAAAAATGAGTATCTAATAGTGTCGTATTTTTATGAAGTAGTCAATCTCCTAGGCTTGAATTGCTTATGAACAAACTCTTCTTTTTTGAATTTCCAACTTTGATAATCTATCATATAACATTCTTGGAAATAATGGTATAATACAAAATATATTTAGTCTCCGCCCTTGGTTCCTGTCACAGAGTTCCTGAAACCCCTGGAATTTCCTGAGTGATAGGAGTGTCTTTTGTTATTTGTAAGGAGCATATAAATTAGATTATAGGGAAGCTGTTTAACTCACTCAACACAATAACTTCCTATAAGTATTCTTAAACTAAGAATTTTATAGAAAAAAAATTAATGCTAATTATATCAGCCTTGATCTATTTGTTAATGCATTTCCATAAGTTCTACACACTTCTATAAAGATATAGAATAATCCAGGCTTTCTCTAGTTCTGCTTCTATTGCAGAATTGGTGCAATTTCTGTTTGCACATCTCACTCATCTTCAGAAAAGGGTCCTGAGCCCTTACCTTCATCCTCCATTACTTCCACATCAGCTGTTACTCTGCTGTGTGCAAACTTCCCGGGATCCCATTGCCACCGAGTCAATAAAGCAATCCCACATAAAGAACAGATGGTGAGAGAGCTGGCCAAGACGTGGAGAAAACTCATCAGATAAACGTTTTCTTCTTTACTACTCTTTTCCTCCTCCACAACTGTCTTCTTAATGAGTAAAAGTGAAAGATGAGTACTATTAGATCAGTTTCCAACAAAAACTGTTGCCAGGCCTCTGAGAATATGGCTTCCCATGGCTCTGCTCATGAGAACAGGACTCATTCCCTCAGTGCAAGGGTGGAATACAAGGTCTTCTTGTACCACGGAGAACTAGTGATTTCTTGGAAGTCAACACCACTGTTTTATTAATGTTTGTTAAAGTAGTAGCAACAGCTTATGTTCACTGAGCACGTCCCACTACGTCACTACTGGACCCGCCCTACAGGAAATGCTCAAAAGTGCATTATACATGGAACAGCACAATAGATACTCACCAGCGTAAAAACACTCAAAATTTAAAGCTCACAGCTCCTCCAGAACAATAGCACAAGAAAGAAAACAAAACAATAAGGTATCATCCAACGTGATGAACAGAAAAGCACCCCACATACTAACACTCAATGTGAATAGTCTGAATGCCCCACTTAAAAAACAGACTGGCTGAATTAATAAAAAAAACATAACTCAAGTATCTGCTGTCACCAGGAAACACATCTAACACATAAGGTCACACACAGATTCAACGTAAAGGGATGGAAAAAAATATTTCACACAAATGGACAGCGAAAGCAAGGAGGTGTACCCCTTCTCATAACAGATAAAATAGAATTTAAATAACGGTTAAAAAAAAGACAAAGATGGTCATTATATAATGGCAAAGGGAGCAATTCAACAAGAAGACATAACAATCCTAAATATATATGCACCTAATACAGGAGCTCCCAAATTGACAAAGCAGGACTTCAACACCCCACTGACAGAACTAGACACATCATTGAAGCAGAAAATGAATAAAGAAACACTGGAATTAAATGAGACTCTAGAACAAATGGACCTAATAGACATTTACTGAACATTCTACCCATCAGTGCATGAGTTTGTTTTCTATTCTTGTGGTGTTTTCCCCTTTGGGAGATACTAGAATTGGTGCAAGAACATCTGTACACATCTCCTAGTAGATTTTAAGTCATTGCATCTTTGAGTTAGAGGGTGGTATTGCTTTATGAATTTACGTAGTATAAATTAACTAGAAATCCTTGATTTATAGTCATAATCAAAGTGCTTATAAATAATGAAACATGCATTTGCAACCAAGAGCTACTATAATGCACCAGTAACTATTTTTAACTAATCTGATTTAATTTACATTATGTTAGGAATTTTGAATTTTTTTATAAAGAGCTAAGAATAAAGAACTCCCAAAGGTGGTAACTATAGGTAGCAGTGATTCTAATATGCTCACTAATTCATTTAGAATGAAATAGTTATTGGCTAGATATGAATGATTAAAGAACCTAACAGAAAATAATGCATGTGGGCAGACTGCTACCTTGGAGCACCTTGAAATAGATTCGTGGGTGTTCATAACATTAATATTAACAAAATAAAGGCATGACTATGTGCAAATGCTTACTGCAAATGGCAATGCTTTTAATGGGCCTCCAGCTTCTATGGGGAGGAAAAAAAACTGTTCAGTGCTGGAGAGCCTTGTATTCTTCAGACAAGACACTAAAGCTATGCATTTATATACGTGTGTCTCAGTTTCCTCAACTTTAAAAGGCACTGCTATAAACCTATGGTGAAAATCAAATAAAAAACTCAATCCCATTTACAATAGCTACAAAAAAAACCTGAGAATATACTTAACCAAGGAAGTGAAATATCTCTACAAGGAGAACTACAAAATGCTGATGAGATAAATTATAGATGACACACAAAAAAATGAAAAAATATTCCATGCTCAAGAATCAGAAGAATCAGTATTCTGAAGATGTCAATACTGCCCAAAGCAATCTACAAATTGAACACAATTCCTATTAAAATACCAAAGTCATTCTTCACAGAATTAGATAAAACTATTCTAAAATGCATATGGAGCCAAAAAATAGCCCAATATCCAAAGCAATCCTAAGCATAATGAACAAATCCATAGGTATCACATTACCTGACTTCAGATTATAAGACAAGGTGATAGTAACCAAAGCAGCATGGTACTGATATAAAAGTAGACACATAGACCAATGGAACAGAATGGAGAACCCAAAAATAAAGCCAAATACCCACAACCAACTGATATTTGGCAAACCAGAAAAAAACATACAACGAGGAAAGGACACACTATTCAATAAATCATTCTGGGAAAACTGGATAGCCACATGCAGAAGAATGAAAATGGATCCCTATCTTTTACCATACACAAAAGTTAACTCAAGATGGATCGAAGATTTAAATGTAACACCTGAAACAATAAAAATACTGGAAGAAAATCTAGGAAAAACTGTACTGGACATTGACCTAGGCAAAGAATTCAAGACTAAGGCTCCAAAAGCAAATGCAACAAAACCAAAAATAAATAAATGAGTCTTAATGAAACTAAAAGGCTTCTGCACAGCAAAAGAAATAATCAACAGAGTGAATAGACAACCTGAAGAATGGGAAAAAATATTTGCAAACTATACATGTAAAAAAGGACTAATAATATCCAAGATCTACAAGGAGCTAAAACAAATAAGCAAGAAAATAACAAATAACCCTATTAAAAAATGGTCAAGAGACATGAACAGACATTTCACATAAGATTTACAAATTTCCAACAAACATATAAACAATGACCAGCATCATTAATCAACAGGAAAATGCAAATTAAAACCGCAATAAAATACCACCTTACCCTAGTCAGAAACGCCATCATTAAAAAGTCAAAAACCAGGGGCCAGGCATGGTGGCACATGCCTATAATCCCAGCACTTTGGGAGACAAAGACAGAAGGAAAGCTTGAGGCCAGGAGTTTGAGACCAGCCTGGGTGACATAGCAAGACCCCCATCTTTATGAAAAATTTTAAAAGTTAAGTATAAGAAAGTAGATGTTGGCACAGTATGTGATTCAAAAGGGAATGTTTATGAATTGTTGATAGACATGTAAATTAGTACAACCTCTATGGAAAACAGTATGGAGATTTCTCAAAGAACTAAAAGTAAATCTACCATTCAATCCAGCAATCCTACTACTGGGGATCACCCAAAGGAAAAGAAGTCATTTTATTAAAAAACACCTGCGCTCATATGTTTATCATAGTATAATTCACAATTGCAAAGATACGGAACCAATTTAAGTGCTCAGCAACTGATGAGTGGATAAAGAAACTGATGTATACATCATGGAATACCACTCACCCATAAAAAAGAATACAGCAACTTGGATGGAACTGAAGGCCATTATCCCAAGTGAAGTAACTCGGGAATGGGAAATCGCATGTTCTTTCTCATAAGTGGCAGCTAAGCAATGGATATGCATGGTTGTACAGAGTGTCATAATCAACATTGGAGACTCAGAAGGGAAAGAGTGGAAGGAGAGTGAAGAATGAAAAACTACCCATCGGGTACAATAAACACTATTTAGGTGGCAGATACACTAAAACCCAGACATCACCACTATATAATTAATCTATCTAACTAAAGGCCACTTGTACTCCTAAATCTATTAAAATTTAAAAAAAAATTGCTTAATACAAAAAAAGAAAAAGCTACCAAACGATTTCCCATTGTAGTCTGGAGGGTCAAATTAAATGAAATGGCATATTTGGGAGAAGGTTAAAGAGTAACCTTACAAATGTGGATGAAGAACATGGGATCAACTCATAATTCAGAAGTACAAATGCTTTGATCCCATGTATTCTTACTGCCTGCCTAAACAACACAGTTGTTTTGATGTTGAGGTTTTATATGACTAATTGTCTCTTTTCCAAACCAGAAATATTTGATAAATGTTGAAACATGATAGTGGTGTTCATGATAAACTATCCTCAAATAAAGGAATTTCTCTTCTTATCTCTGGGATTATGAGTAGACTACCAATTAATCCAAAATGCACTATTTAGGAAAAATGAGATGTGATGATACTGAAGAATCAAAGTGAGTAAAAAGAAAAGAAGGTAAGGTACTGCAAAAGGAGAAAATTAACATTTGCTGACAAATTTGCATATGTTATGCCTTTAATCCTGACATCACCCACATTTTTACTGTTAAGCAAAGTTCAAAGAGAAGTAAAATCAATTTATCAAAACTCCCTGGATTGGATCCCATGCTTGTTTTGACCGGTTCCAAGCTCATCCACTTTCTAACACATCACAACCTGTGAAAGAACATAAACAGAAAGCCAAGAGCACAAATACTTTAGAAAACTATTTAGTTTTTCCCACTAAGAACACTGTCCCCAAAATATTTACTTCTAATATTTTTTGAGTCTTTATTTCCCATGACACACTCTGAGTCTTGAAATTATTAAAGGTTCTGTTAAACTTGATCTATTTTTGAAATTCAAAAAGTTCATTTTACAGTCAACAGACTCTTTAGAAAGATGCCAACATAAATACTGGCCTTTTCAGAGGGCTCTTATCATGAAGTCACTTTGTATCATTAAGCTATTTTAGTTGAATCTGAAACAATCAGAGCTGTATGTCCAAAGCTTTACCTGCCTAAATTTAGTGTAAAGTGAGAGAGAAGCCAGGACAGTAATAATGCCTTTCATTTGTCAAATGATATTTATAGTTTTAGGTTTGGACACTGTAGCTATAAACCTCAAGGTACGCTGAAGAACTGGGAATTCTATTTATGATTAAATCTAGTTAGAAACACTTGACAGAGATTTTCCCAACCTATAAATACCTTCTGAACTTGGAAACTCACAACCACACCGAAGCCAGAATTTGATAGGTAGTGAATTGCCAGAATCTAGTAAAAATTTTCGCTGAACAATAAGGCAGATGAATATAGCTAAAGAAATGTCAATAGGTGGCCCATGTCTCATCCCATGAGCTAGCCATGCTGTTTTTGGTAGAAAGCAAAAATTTTTTTCCCTCTCCCACCATATGTCTTCTGCAGCAATCAGACGTCTGAGTAGCTGTCTGCTGGCTGGGGCCATATCCTGAAGTGGCCAAAGTGTTATACCCTGTCCTTGTGCCTTTATCCCATGTAAGACTTATGTACCCATTTGGAGCCTAGAACGTCTAGAGAACATCAGAGCAGGAGGTAGTAGAGAGAAACTGGTGAGGCTCATGGCTTCCTAAGAAGTCTGGGGTACATAGTGTGAGAACATGGGAATGAGAGAGAGAAGATTTCTCCTGGACAGCCAAATTATAAATTCAATGGATAATGAAATGGTGAAAATTTAAGGAGTCAGAATGGATTTCTATTTAGCAAGTCCTCACTCTGAACAGATTGAATATATTATTAATAGTATCTAAAGAAGGAACTCTCTCAGAAGACAGGCCTATATCAGCCGTGCAGAAACCAGAGAAACCAGCTGAACACTGGGCATGTTGAGAAGCTAAACATTATCCAGTGGAGAGAAGTTAATACCCAACCGAAGTAGAGCATTTGAGTTGTGGTGCAAACACATCTCTAACATGAAGATGGATAGAGACATGGTGAATCATTGCTTGTGGACTCTGAGTATTCCAATGCCATCCCATTCTAAGACCATCCCAACCATAAGAGGAAATCATCCAGCTATGATACCATGATGGCATTGAACCTTTCTTTTATTTAACTCCCTTTGTTCTGATTCTACCCTTACCAATCAACCTCTGGATTATTTTAATTCCTGCACAAGACTCCGTACAGGGAGTATTTGTGGATCCCTTGGACTTCTGAATTTTCTCTTCATGGCAGAGACTTCATTCCAAATCAGAGTTGGGGCTCTGAGTATGGTCTGACCTTCAGGTAACTCTGCTACTGGGAAAGAGTGTGCTACTGATTTGAGACAGTTCTTGTAAATTATTAACCTGACCTATTTACATTATACTTCAGTCCCATTCATGAGTTTTATTAACGTTAAGCTTGCCTGAGAGATGAATCCATTCTCAGGATGCTCGTAAACTAAGCACAAAAAAGAAGCTTAGGACAGAGCAAGGCGAAGAGTGCCACCAAGTGGGCCCTCTTTGGGCAGGACCTGTGCTCCATCCCTTAATACAACCTGACATCACCACAGGCCTGGGAGCGTATCCACACCTGGAGGTACCTCTCCACAGGTGGGGGCAGAAAGAAAAAGAGCGTGGGGGTTTTAGCATTCCCCTTGCCCTTCATCAGTTCACAGTGATATTCGGGCACTGGGCTAGAGAAGCTCCTAATTCACAGAGTGGTGAGGTAGGAAAACCTCCCGGTGGAGACACCTGCTTCTACTGAGGCCTTGAGGCTACAGCACAGGTGTGCAGCTGCACATTGATAAAAATATCACATAACGAGAATACAAAGCATCTTCTCAGAGTGAGTTATTGTTAGATAGAAGATCGGAAACAACATCTTCTAATTGGCAAAAGGGCGCATGTGCTTCAACAGAGATTCAGCAGGGAAAGGGTAAACATGTTATTGGAGAATCCAGGATGAAGAGAAGCCTCGGACGGCAGGTTCTGTGTACTGGGAGGAGGAGAAAGAACTGCTGCCCACTTGGCAGCCAAGCAGAAGGCCTTGGGAGAATTAAAATGTTGGATGGGAATTTTTAAATGGTCTTCTAAAAGCTATGCAAAGTGACTTCTGCATAGCTTCATATCTCTGCTTCTAAAAGCAGAGATAACAAACACCTTGCAGCAGTCCCCAACCTTTTTGGCACCAGGGACCCGTAACAATTCCCATTCATGTGATTGCCGCCCCAGAATCCACCTTGTCTCCTCTCCCTGGCTTGTCACCCTTAACCTACATACTTTGAAGCAGTCTTCACTCCGTTCCCACTTTCCTACTTTAGATAGATAAGGCCCTGTACCCTAAACCACTTGACCACCTTACTTCTGCTTTAAGCCTGGTGAACTCAATAATGCAACCCCTGAGTTCCCACTCTTATCCTCACACTCCCTTCAAATTATCCAATCCAGCCCGGTTGCAAGAAACTCACCTAGGTAATGCCCTAGACCCCCATACGGGCTTCAGCCCACAGCTCCCTCCCTCTCTCTCTTGCTCCCCACCCACTGGTTGGGCTCAAGCTTTCTGGACATCCCCCCCTCCTTTCCATGGGCCCTACAGGGAGTGCTGTTCTCATCTCTCTGGGTCTGTGAGTAATAAATGTAATTTTTTCATCATTCCGATCTGAATGGCCCTCACTGTGTGACACATGACTACACCAAAGCTAACTAAAATACCTAATTTAACAGATCATAACACGCCTCCTCCCTCATGATACAGATCCTAGTCCCCTCAGCTCTGGAGGCCGCAGGACCCTATCAGAATCTCTTTCATGAAATGTATGACATTGTATTTCGCATTATGCTATTTATGGCCATGTCTTACCTGCTCGGCTACACCATGGTGCTGGGGAGCAGGGGCTGTGCCACGTCAGCTCTGGGCCCTGCGCCTGGCACAGTGCCTCGCACACAACAGTACTCAGTAAGCACCCGCTGAAAGCCGTGGGGGTGAAGTCCTCCCGATTCCCATCAGCGCTGTTACACGTGGTCAGCTAGGGAAGATATGTACCCTTTCCGGAACTCAGGCCACCTGCAGGGTTATTTGGGATGCGCTCCCATTCTTTTCTTCCACTATCTATGCCCATCGACAGCTCATTTCCTGGCATCAAAGCTGACTGCAGCAATTCTTCTTCTCGCTTCCTGTGATTACTCACAATTCTGAATTTTCTACCCTGACCAAGTAGATTTCATCAACCGCATTTTTGCATCTCTAGCAGTTTTTGTTTCCAGAAAGCAAACTAAGGACAGAGCAAAAAAGAGAGCTTCATCTCCCTAACATCCCAGCAGTAGTCTGGAAGGGGCAGTTGTGACTATTGGCGACAGTAAGTCAAGGAAGAGCCTCGACTCAAGCCCTTTTCCCAGGCTTCCCAGGCTGTGAAGATGGGGTGTCAGGCCTCTGGTCAGCAGAGGTTCAGAGGCTTTCACTCAACTCCACTGGCCTGCAGTATCCCTTCCCAGACCTACTCTCTGAGGAGCAAGCTTTCCACTGAGTACGAAGCCAAATTTAGCCCAGCTGGGCCAGGCTTTGGAGCCCTGCCTCCTTAACACCTCGAAAACCCCGGGAAAATTATTTTGCCTCTCTAAGTCTCGGTAAAAGGGACTCAGCTGCCAAAAGGGGGTTCTCAAGAGCATCTATCTCATAGAGTAATGTGGGACTCAACTAACATGACTGATGTATTAACACAAATGCATTGAAAGCTTCTGGGTGCTGCACATGCTAAGAAAGTTACTGCAGTCTGCAGTTCAAAGAGAATTACTCCTGAAGTCATTTCCTGAGTCCTTTGACCAGGAAGGAGATGCAAATAATCTAACAGATGAGGTTCCTTTTAGCATGGCTGAGCCAGACATGAACTTTATGTACATACAGTCATTGATTCATTCATTCAATATACATTTGTTGAGTGCTTTCTGCAAACCAAATACTTTTCTAGGAGCTGGAGGCTAGTCTGAAGGCAGGGAGACTCCAAAGCCTATGATTTCTATAATCCAGGCAAGAAATGATGATGCCCCGAGATAATGGCAGCAGGAGTGAAGATACATACACAGACTTCATTGGTATTTGGGAAGCAGAACTATGGATAATATTGTTTAGATGAGGGAGAGGTGTGTTGGTGAAAGAGGGATGGAGTCAAGGACAACTCCCACTTCCTAGATCGAGTAGCTGGGTAGACGACGATGCCAAACACAGAGGTACGACCCTGGAAGAGGCAGGTTGGGGAGGGGTTGAGGTAACTTCAAATTGGTTAAAAATGAGTTTGAAGTGCCTGTGGGACATCAAATGAGAGACATCTGTCAGATAATTGGGTCTGGAATTGGAGGAGAACACTGAGTTTAGCAGATAGACTTGGGAAACACCAACATAAAGATGGAAATGAATGGGACCATCCACTGAGAATCTACTTGTATAGAGATACAGGGATGGTTGGTCTCTTCTCTCATTAAGTTCACAGTCTAGAGGAGGAGATGGACACAAACACATTGACTGCAGGATGATAACAGTAATAATAGTACTGTATAGTGCACAAAGAGGGTACAAAGGATAGTGGAAACCCAGAGAAGGAAGGTACTAATCCTGCCTGGGAAGGTTTGAGAAAGCTTCTAATAGAGTTGACATTTGCTCTGGGCTCAAAGGCTGTGCCAGGAGATGAAGGGGGTGAGAAATGTAGAGGTGATGGAAAGAGCCAGAAGAGAGTAACTGAGAAAACAAGACCCAAGAAGTGCGGAGCTGTGCCATTTGTACAGGTGCTGGGTGCAGTGGGGAAGAGGGGAGGGAGAGATTGCAGGTGGGGAAGAGAGACATGAGGCTGGAAGGCATATCAACGTCCACTTGTGCAGACTAAGGGGACTGGTGGTAACTCTGTGGCCACTGGAGATTTTTTTTTTGTTTGCTTGTTTTTGTTTGTTTTGTAGGGGATAAACACAATGAAGTGTGCATTTTCAAAAGATGACCCTAGCAATGTTGTGGAAACTGGATTAAAGGAAAAACTGATTAGAGCTGCTGTGCGAGAGCATGAGTATATTTTCTGTTGATTTTTTCCACTTGCTGTAGAGAACAGGGCTGGAAGGGAACTAGGGCTCATGGTCTAATTCTATCATTAACGCTTGCTGAGTCTTTAGGCAAGCACTTTACATTTGGGGAATTTAGCTGTAAAATGAACTTTATAAGAGCTCTACCTTCTTCAGTGTATTCTATGAGGGTGCAATAAGAAAATGCATGAAACACATTGAAAAGTATGCAGCGGGCTTTATGGAGAGTTATTTTGCATGCATAGAGGACAGGATCTTTGGTAGAATCAAGTCAAGAGGCAGAGACCATATTAGCATAAGAACTCCTCAAAGTTTGTCCATGGAAGGTCATCAAAATTACCAAAAGGATAGTTTGTTTGTGTTGTAGATGTCCGTACCTGAGGACTTTGAAAGATCTAAGTCAATTCTCCTATAAGAGAGACTATGGATCTGCCAGGACCCTTCCAGGAAAGAGTAAAAAACCGTGATCAATACAGTCTTTAGCACCTTGAAGAGCATCACCTGTAACGATGGATGGGAAGGTGGTGGAGGTGCTGAGGTTAGAAAAGACCCAAGGAACTTGGCATGGAGGAGGGCAGAAGGGAGAGTGGTGGATTCCTGAGTGCCCATCCTAGATAGACTTCAGGGGACTGAAAGGTGACTCAATGAGAATAGTAGTTTTTTCTCCCATCTTTTAGAGTACTGCTGTCCAACAGAAATACAATGCAAGCCACATAAGTATTTTCAAACTTTCTAACAGTTACACTTTTAAAAGTTAAAAAAAGGTGAAAATTAATGTCAATAATAGATTTTATTTAATATAGCAAAAAAATCCAAAATATATTATCTTGACATGCAATCCATATTTTAAAATTGTTCATGAAATATTTTACAATTTTTTCATACTAAGTCTTTGAAATCCAGTGTGTATTTTGCACTGAGCACGTCTCAGTTCGGACTAGGCACATTTCAATTGCTCAACAGCCATGCAGGGCTCATAGTTACTGTGTTGGACATGCAGCTCTAGACTCTGTGTGGTCTTAATCACCTCTTCATCAGGTAACTCTGCTTTTGATAATGGACTGGTCCATACTTCCAGGCATTACAGACACAACTGAAGGTTACACATACTTCCTTCCAAGCATAATCATTTCTGGGAATTTTCATTAATGTAAGCAGAAAATGCTACATCTCATTCCCCAATTAAAACACACCTCATGCAAGTTTTTGGTGGAAATTGCCCTTCAACCTTCCACCACAAAGAGGCCACCCCATGTATATTTCAGGGAACAGAAGTGCAGGTGGGGAGATAACCGGGGGGAGGGGCGTACATTAATAGAAAGTAAATAGCTGTGAATTTGTCTCCATTTCAGGGATATGAAATATTACTTACAACTCAGATAATCTGGCAAAATAGAAAATAGGACAATGAAAACAGGACCCTCAAAGGGTCAGGTCTCAACCCTGGATAATTAATCACCTCGTCTGTTTTATTAAACACAACTTCCCACATTTACTAACTGTGATATTGGAGAAAGATAAAGCAATTTATCCACTAAAAGTTAGTTTGATATCTTTTCTCTGTTTTAGACTGTTAGAGGCTACTAAGTAACTGTTTTTGAGATCTTGGTTAATTTTGTGATTAATTTGTGTGAGATAATACGTAATTTCATGGTAGTCCTTCCGCATTGAGTTCCTATGGTGAAAATCTTGCCCAATTTTCCACCTGTTTACAGATCCACTGGTTCCTTCGCTCTGGGGAAGGAGATGTGACTATTTTAGCTCAAACAGAGTTGAATGGGTAAAGGATGTGAATTTCCATTTTAATCCTGCAGTATCCAGGGACTCTTTCCTCATTGACCATGCTCACTTCAACCCAATGGTTTGGCCACTACAGTCTGGTAAGTGACGTAGGCATCAGGAGTAGAGAAGTCTCCTGGAGAAAGAAGAGAAAGTAAAGGTAAATGGCCTGGCACCTAGGATGTTAGGGGAAGAAAGGGTATTTGACAGCACTTTATAAACTGGAAAGTGAGAAAAGCTGCCTGTGCACATGGCCTTGGCCCATCCTTACAGAGAGTAAATGACCTCACTCATCTCCTCCTAGGGCTGGGCCAACACTGCCTTCCCGCCTTCCCCACAGTGAAATGGTACCCAGAATGTCATCTCCAGCCCAGCCTGGCTGGCAGTGCACCCACTTTGGCTGGCCCACAGTAGAGTAGAGCTGTCCTCACCACTTCCCAGAGCACAGAACCAAGGACTCATTGCTATTCAAAATTCTCAGGTCTGGGTGTGAAAGTAACTTATCTTGAATGACAGTTTACCTGGAGACTGTGTAGCTTATCTATTTAATATTTATCCAACTCAGGGTAGCAAGTCAAATGCCTTCCAGATAAAATAAATGAGAGTTGCAGGCAGGGTGGGCTGCGATGAACTGGGAGTGTGCCATGCACAGAAGCTGCCCCTCCTCAGTGCCAGTGATTGTCCCCATGGCAGCTTGGGCACCCACGTTACCACTTTCTTCTAACTATTCAAGAGAAGTGGGAAATTCCGTCTTTTAGAAGAAATCATTTAATTTTTACAGATTAGTGTGAATTCACGTTTAAAATAATGCTACGCAGGTTAAACGAAATGAATCTGTAGGCCAAATATGGTTTGGGGGCGCTGATGAGGGGCTCTGCCCTGACCTGGGCCTGGGATTAGGTTAGGTCTGTAGAAGGTGGGGTGCCCCAGCCACTGTGCTCTGGCCGCGGTAGAACTGCTGCTTCAGAACTGCCCTTTGGTGGGCAAACTGGCTCACGCTGTACCAGGCACTCTGTGTGTACAGTGCACGAGCATTCTGCCAGCTGTAAAATGAGATACCTTGTCCATGAAAACATCACTCAATGTTCTTACAAACCCCGAAGCATGGACAAAGTACTACTATGGCAATTTCACAAAGGAAGTTACATAACTTGCCAGTGACCGAGTCAAGATTTACACTCAGGTCCAGCTCATTCTAAAACCATTTTTCAGTTAGATTCCCTAGTACTGTTCACCTTTCCGCAGAGCAGAACCTAGCAAGAAAGTGACTGAACCAAATCAGCAAATACCAGCAGTTGATGATTCTGGAAAGAAACAGAAAAATACTCTTGAGACAGTTAACAGAATAACCAGAAATAATAAAGATAAAATAAAATAAGATCTAGCCTAGGGGCGTCATCTTGGCATTACAGATGGAAAGCATTTCATAACTCATATTCAATTTTTAATAATTCTAGTCTGTATCCTTTTCCTTTCTATACTGTAAATTTTGAGCTTCTCAGATATGTTATTTTTTTCTTCCAAAACTTCTTCTGCTTGGTGCAAATTAATGGAATTCTAGCATTTGGTCTTGGTATTCACAGGTTTTTCTAATAAGTGGTGAGCTAAATCTCAACAAGGAGAAAATGTTCATTTTATCCAAGAGCTGCTGAAAAGCAATACTATCTTGCTCCATAAAATTGTTCTTGCAAATGTTATTTTTAACTTAAAAAGTTACAAAAGAAATTGGAACTTCCATAATTGTCACTATAGTCTATGAAGGTTGTCTTTGACCTCTAAGAAGTCTATAATGATTTGTTGATTTAATAATTTGCTGCTTTGATAAAAAAAGATTTAAGTTGACATTTTGGGGGAGGGGGGTTGACTATAAAGGTGCCACACAGGGGAAATTTTAGGGTATATAGTGCTGTGGTGATCCAGAGACGTTGAGTCTGAATTGACCCACAGAAAGGTGGTTTTTTTTCACTGAATATATAAAGAGAAGTAAGAGCCCACATTGACCCATGCGGATGCCAAAGCTGTATCGCTAGGCAGTTCAGTCCTGCTCTGGAGGAAAGGAAAAGTGGCAATAAAGAAGTTTTTAATAAGCAGAGTAAGAAGGATTAAACAGTGCCATCAGTAAAGATATATGAATTTCACAAAACAAAGCAACAAAAATAGGAATGGCCGAGATTCCCTTTGCTGAAAGAATACATAATAACTGGATTTTACCTACAAATATGGCAAACTTAATATCACAACTGACTCTGGGCAGACTATTTCTACAGATAGAATTTAAGTTAATATATAGCTGCTGCCAAAACTGTGTATAAAAAGAGAGAAAGAGAGAGAGAAAATTTAAGTTCATAGATCAGGACCCAATATCTGGGGACAAGCAAGTAAAGAGGGAAAAGAAGAGAGTCTTGATTTCAGCTTCTGGGATACCAGGCAGTTCTGCATCTTTTAAAATACAGTATGTCCTCAAACAACTGTACCATTCTTCTGTTTCTTACTCCTTTCACTCATCATCATACTGGTGAGAATCACCCACCACTTATCAATCCACAATTAATTTATTATCAGTTCTACTGCATATGAACCTGCAGGTCATTTCCAGTTTGGGGCTGTTATAGGAGAAATGCTTATTATAAGCATTCTTACGCTTGTCTCTTGGTGCACACAAATATAACTTTTTCTAGGATATGTATTATACTAAGGAATGACAATGCTGAGTCATAGAGTGTGCATCTCTTCAAATCCACTAGATAATGCCAAACTGGTTTCCAAAGTGGTAGTACCAGTTCATACCCCTTCAGCAGTAAGTGAAAGTTCATTGTGTTGCCCACTGACTCCAACACTCGATCTTGTTGGACTTAGTGATCTGCACCAATCTGTTAGCTCTGTAATGGGTATGCATGTTTATCAGTATTTAATTACAGTTTTATTTATAGTTTAATTACTTTAAGGTTAAGAGATTCTTCATACATTTATCAGCAATTTGCCTTCCCTTTCTTGTGAAGTGTCTATTCCAGACCTTTCCCCAGTTTTGATTAGGTTTTCTGATTTGTGTAAGCTGTTCATGCATCTTTGATATTAGCCCTTTCTTACTTACATCCATCTCTCACTCTGTGTCTCAAACATCCACTCTCTTTATAGCAACTAATATAGGCAAATTTATTCATCACTAAATTGTTGTTTAGCATTTTTTGTATCTCATATTTAAAAATCTTTCCTTATACAGGGTCATGAAAATATTCTCCTATATTATCTTCTAAAATCTTCATAGTTTTCACTTTAATCTGTCTGGAACTGATTTTTCTGTATGGCATGAAAGGGTGTCAAATTTATGAAATGGATAGCCATATACTATATATTGAACTGTATACTATTTATTGAGAAGTCTTTCCTTTTCTAGTGATCTTCAGTGCCTCTTTCCTCATACGTAAAATGTTCGTATAAAAAAGGGTCTGTGTCTAGACTCCCTAGTCTGTTCCATTGAGATATTTTTTTGTCCTTGTTTCCATCCCACACTCTCTTGACTACTAAAGGTTTATATCAATCTTGATATCTGGTAAGGCAAGTCCTGTACCTCATTCTTCTTCTAGACTATCTTAGCTATTTTTAGCCCTTCACAATTTCATTCAAATTTTATAATCAATTTGTCAATTTTTGCAACATAACTTGGTTGGAGTTTATAAATCAATCTGGAGTAAATACATATAAATATATACTTGTTATTTATATTTCATATATTGTATATCCAGCAAATTAAAAAATTTGCTCATTAATTCTAATGTATCTGTGGATTTTTCAGAATTTTCTGTGTATATATCTGCAAAAATATCAATGTTGTTTCTTTATTTTCATATCTGGCTAAGCCTTCCAGAACAACATTGAAGTGCAGTGGTGATGGTGGGCATATTTGTCTTATGCTGGGCCTCAAACAGGAAGCTTTTAACCTTTCACTATTGATAATACCATTTGCTGTGGGTTATTTGTAGACATGCTTTATCAGATTAAGGAACTTCTTCATCATCCATATTTGCTAATTTCTAACCACAAATTGATGCTGAATTTTATCAGATTCTTCTGCATTAACTGACACAACTGTACGATTATTCTTTAATCAGTGTGGTGGGTTACATATTACATTAATTAATGTTATTATGCTAAACCAACATTGTTCTTCTGGGATTAGCCCTACTTAATCATTATGTAGTATCCTTTTCATACATTGGTAGATTTCTTTTGCTATTTATTTATTTAGAGACAGAGTCTGGCCCCTTTGCCCAGGTTGAAGTGCTATGACATGATCATAGCTCACTGTAGCCTTAAACCCTTGGGCTCAAGCAATCCTCCTGCCTCAGCCTCCCAAGTAGCCGGGACTATAGGTGTGTAACACCACACCTGGATAACTTTTTTAGTTTTTGTAGAGACAGAGTCTCACTATGTTGCCCAGGCTGATCTTGAACTCCTGGCCTCAAGCAATCCTCCCTCCTAAGCCTCCCAAAGGGCTGGGACTATAGATGTGAGCCACTGAGCCCAGCCTATTTGGCTAATAATTTAAATCCATGTTCATGAGTGATAATTGGCTTGAAATTTTCATTTTCCATGCTGTCCTGGGAGTTTCTGGTATTAAAGTTAAGCTCCCACCTTTAAATGAGTTGAGAAGTAGCTCTTCTCTTTATATTATTTGAAATAGATTATATAGATAGGATTATTTATGCCTTGACTATTTGATAGAAGTTAATCAAAGAAATTCTTCGGATACCTAGTCTTCTTTGTGGTAATAGAACTATCTAGGTATTTGCCACCTGATTTCTGAATAATGTATTTACAATGCCATTTCTTGGTATATCACTTTCAGAACATTATGCTTTAATTTCCTTTTGAAGTAGTTGAGGATTTAGCTCTTACCTCGCTCAATCTCACCAATACTCCCTCTCTTTTGCCTTCCCAATAGAGTTATACCACAATTTTTGTTGACATTTTAATAAACAAAATGTTATCAAGCACACTATTATTTCTGCAGTGAAACATATGAATATGCACACCCAGTGGAAAAATTAAAGGTTATAAATAGCCTCATGTCAGTTCAAGTCATTTTCTCTCCAAATGAATCAGCTCAGACCATGTTATGCAACTAAATGAGCTTCCAAAAAAGAATTTTTGAAGTTTTTCAACCTGTATGGATTTTGGAATTGCAGGTATCTTCAAGTGCTAAACTTCTAGAGGAGACTGGCTCATATTTTGTCAATAACTACCCAATAGGCTCTATCTTGTATCATCCTCTGTAATGCTAATCTGTTCTCTTGTCTATCTACATTCTGTTTTCCAAAAATTTGGTGAACTCTTTTTGCAAAGAACATCTCCCTTGCAATTCTCTTTATTCTTACAGGTTAACACTATTTAAAAACTTTTGCTATTAATTTAGCAGTGTTTTTGGAGGGTTTAGGAAATGAATGTATATAACCAAGCCCCATTTTCAACCTAAAATCCTGGATTTAGTCTCTTAACACTGCTAATGTTTACTTTCTGAATCTGTAGAAAGTAAATGTTGTAATGCATGCTAGTCTTAAAGAATCCTCAAAGAACACTTTCCTGCCCAGGCTTCAGGTTCTATTTCAGCTGGACTTTGAGAATCAAATGCTGTTTCTCATGGAATTATCTGCTGATATTGAGAATTTCCACACTTATCTCAGAGACAAAAGGCTTTGTTATCTATGTTATCTGTTGTCAGGCTACCTCAAGTAAAACTTTCCGGTTTTCTGGAGGTTGGGGCTGAGCTCCAGAGGGAAATGAGTCACCCCTGTGAAAAATGCCTCGTATGGGGGGAGTATTAAAGAAAACCTCAATGTGGAGAGGGTGAGAGTGAGGCAGGTGGCACTGAGGAGAAGGGAACAGGGAAACTGAAAAAGCAGGACATATGTGGAATGGAGATGGCTAGCAAGTCACAGCAACCAAGGCTGAGGGGCCAGGAAAAACTTTAAACTGGTTTACCACGGGCCAGTCTCTATCGATGGTCCAGTCCAAGAGGGTGAGCACAGGGCTGGCTGCAGGAAAATAACTTGGTGCCCCTTCAAGAGAATATTTATTCAATATGTACTCAGAGAAGAGTCTGAGTTTGGGGCAGGGCAGAGTAGGGGGCTAGAACTGACAGCCTCAGCCTGTCCTCCCAGGATCCTGAGGAATGCAGCCCATGCTACAGATCTGCAGACCTCACTTAGAGAAACAAAAGCTCTGTATGTAACCCAACCCACCATTTTTACTGGTCTCATTTGAAAGCCCAGTGCAGATCTGAGTCCCTTCTCAAACTGTAATTAGCGTATTTCTTTCTTTCCAATCACTTGTTACACTCTGACGATGCTGGTGCGCAGCAACTGTCCAGTTAGCCGCGTCTGCCCTGACTCAGGATAGGACATGGCGCTGAGGGAACTGGACAAGCAAAGCCAGGTTAGGCACATGGGGCTTGTTATTTGAGAATTCGGGTCCACCCTCTTCAAGTGGGTCTAGAAGGGATTGGGCCCAAGATATTGAACCAAAAGGAAGGAGGTAGGAGTGACAGGCTCCTTCTACAACTCAAGAACACAGACAGCTCTTTTCCCTGGGCTCATGGTGTCATGAGAGCAGAGAGGAGGTGCCATCTTGACAGCTGAGTAGGTGTGAACCAGGACAGGAGATCACAAAACTGGGGAGGCATTTTAATCTTAGGGGATGAATAAAACCCTGAGGCATGGACTGTCTTGCCTACGTCATTGGGTGTGGTCAGAGGGTTAGCTGTCAGATGAGGTGACTTAGAGGGGCAGGCAGAGGCCAGAACATGGAGGTCACCCGGGTGTTTAAAGGTCTACGTTGCCTTGCTGGGAACTACAGAAAGGTTTTAAGCAGAGAAACAACAGGCTCAAACCCACAGCCAGCTCCTAGAATACTAGCAATGAGAGACAATTTGGGAAGCTCCTCCTGACAAGTCACCAAAATCTATGGTTTCTGTTATCTTTGACCACTTCATGCTTGGGTGAGAAACAACAGAACATAATACCCAAACCCTGACAGCCATTGTGGGGAAAACACACCCACATCCTGCCAGTAGTTCTCCGTGGAGGTCACGCATCCTGCGGGGTTTGAATGGTCTGATGGAGCTACTGAGTTAGATCTCACTGGCTTGCAAGTTCCTCTACGCCCCTTTCCTATGGATTTATGCATTTGCCTGGTTTTTGTCTGACTTCAGAACTGAAGTGAAGTGAACATGTGCCCTTCCTATTATAATGACTTGGACGGATGTCTCCTCTTGGGATAGAGAATAGAATTTCCTTCTGAAAATAAAGTGGCCAGTGTCTGTTAGATCTATCCCATGAATTTCCTGCTGATCGTGGCGGGCGGGGAGCAGACTTCACTAGGGTATAAGTCAAATTGTGTGACTGATTGAATCAGAACAATTGTTCGTGCTGCAGTCTGGTGTCTGAAAAGTTCAGTCAAGCCTCAAGGAGGAATTTTTCTCTCCCATTCTCCCTCTAAATTTTCTTCTTGACTTTTTCCCTTGTGGAAATTAATGTCATGTTTGCCACAGTAAAGGTTTTCACTGACATTTCCTACCCTTGCAGATTTTCAAATACAAGCTGTTCAGTTTGAGGACAATGTAACCAAATCCCAGACGTACAAATAAAACACGCCTTTTAAACTTTCATGAGCTACTCTGTGTCCTTTATTTCATTCTAGTTAACACAAGAATTTAGATACATAATACTTGAAGTCATGTTTATTGGGCAATGAATTCATCTATAAATAATCATTGCCTTTGGAAATAAAAACATTTGAGTAGTGTGCTCTAGTATTTTAGTAGAAAAGTGGAAGTTCCTGCCACTGGTTCTTAGCTCTGAGGGGATTCTTTTGCACATGCCGGGGTTGGCCAAAGCAAACAAACAATCACATATACAGCTAGCAGGTGACATCCTAACCAAGCTTCAGAGACTAGCCAAAACCGGCTTTGCTTGTGTCAGGAAATCACTTGCACATGGCAGCTTCTGCGATAATCAAGTTAATTGATTTCCCATGTGTTAGAGGGGCCCCGGGCACTACCTAATTTCCTTAATAGTAGAGCAGCAGAGGGTACGTACACAGTTGTTGAGGGATTATACTTTATCTAGACAATCTCAGCCAGACCAGCCCACCATGCAGGTTTACTCAGCTCACCTTGCCCACCCAAAAGGCCTCACTGCGTGGAGAGTGTAAGTGGTGCCGTAGCACAGCAGATCTAGAGAGAATTGAGTGTGTCCAGGTGTCCCTGCATGAAAGTGTTTGGGTTTGTTTATTTGTTTGTTTGTTTTAAGTTTATGGATAGAATTATTATTAAGCCTTCACGGGCTGGGGGACTATTTCCCATCCATTTCTTAGTAAGCTCTGAGGACACAGCAGATGGATTTATCTATAAGGAGGCAGAGTTCAACCCAATTTAATTTCAACAAGTGTTGTTCACACAGAATGTGTTTGATCCTGTAGGAAATTAAGAAATGAGCCCCACATGATTCTCGCCTTCCCTCCTGGGGCTCAGTCTAAATGGGGAGAGAGGGACACACAGGAATATCTGACCCACTTGACTAAGGGGTCTGCAGACATCTGACCAAATGTTCTGGAAGCCCAAGGCAGAGCAATTATTTAAGACACAAACAGATAAAGGAGTCTGTCTTGGCTCTCTCCTCACACTGGGTCACCCCAATTTCACGAGCCATGGCGGAAAACTAAAGACAGACAATGTTTACAGGACCATGCTTTAATTATTAATAGAAACTCCTCACCCTACTCCTTGTCTATTATGCTGGGCAAGGTCACAGGAAGCAAAAGTAAAGAGGAAAGATTTGGGAGCCCATTAATACTTTCTTTAAGACATACAATTCTATGATGGTGAAAAGGCCCCCCCTAGATGAAAAGGTTGTAAGTGAATAAAATCAGAATACAAATTGTAGATAGCTTTTGAGTAACACATTAGTTGGGTTCAAATTTTTGTTCAGTCTCTTTCTAGCTATTATGCATTACACTGGACAAGATACTGAAACTCACCAAACTCAGTGTTCTTATCTGTAAAATGGGGAAGATAAAAATGCTAATCTCACAAGATTAATTGATTAATTAATTACAGGAGACCTTGTGTCTGTAGTCTAGGTGTCCCCAAGTCTTCCAGCCACAGGTTTTCATAGCAGAGCTGGGAGACAACCACTGTCACTCTGAATCCTGCCTGCTCACGAACTGTTTGCTGCGCTGTGTGCTCTGTCCACCCCACTTGGCCTCAAACAAAAATAGCTCCAAATGGAGACTCTCCAGAGCATCATTAGCCCAAACAAATGTGCATAATAGGGCTGTGCTACATTACAGAAGATTCTGGAATTATGATGGGTAAAGAGTGAGGGAAAGGAAGCTTACCTACTTCTACTTCTCGCTTCCTCTGACCCCGAGAGCTTGTTCTGTTGACATCCAGTCACCCAACCTGCTCCCAGCCTTGCTGCCCTCTCCCCTCCCTGCTCTGTTCTTAGTGTAGAATAGCCCCCCTTCATTTCACGAGACTTATTCACCCATTTCAACACCAACCTATTAGGTATTACAAACTTTAAGTGGTTAATCGGGAAAAATGAAAGATGATTTGAGCAGACCGGGGAACAGGAAGTATCAAAACCAGAATTTTCCCCTTCCTCACTCACGCCCACCATAAGCAGCCATCTGGGTGATGCCTTTTTCCCTGGGACACTGCTCACCAGTGTCCTGCAAGCCAAGATTTTCTCCACCTCAATGCCTCTCGTCTGCAAGACCTGCCAAACTTCCTCCCTCTTGAGCAGTCAGAGGGCAATTCCTAAATTTCTGTTACTTTATTTTTCAGGGCAGTTATTTTTTCTTCTATTCTAATTAAATAAGAAGTCCTCACATTTCATGATCCTAACCCATCAAGATATTTTCCTAAAGGCCAGGCGCGGTGGCTCGCGCCTGTAATCCTAGCACTCTGGGAGGCCGAGGCAGGAGAATTGCTCAAGGTCAGGAGTTTGAGACCAGCCTGAGCAAGAGCGAGACCCCACCTCTACTAAAAATGGAAGGAAATTAGCTGGACAACTAAAAACATGTAGAAAAAATTAGCCGGGCATGGTGGCGCATGCCGGTAGTCCTAGCTACTTGGGAGGCTGAGGCAGGAGGATTGCTTGAGCCCAGGAGTTTGAGGTTGCTGTGAGCTAGGCTGATGCCACAGCACTCTAACCCGGGCAACAGAGTGAGACTCTGTCTCAAAAAAAAAAAAAAAAAAGATGTTTTCCTAAATACAGGAGTTCTAGTATTTTAATATTTATACTCCATTTTATTTATTATTCCTTTACAGTCATTTTACTAGGACCCCAGGAGGCAATGGAGATAAATCTGTGTGTTCAATATGCCTTATTTAACCAAAAGCCCAAAGCCTCATTTTTCTAGATGCCTTATATAAGAAATCTAAAATAATATTTGATCACTTACTGAAAATTCTAAAGGCTTTTAAACTCCTAGCATATTTGACGTTGTTTATCATGGGGACTGCTTCCTCGTGACACAGAAGAATTAATACTTTATTCCTATGCACAGACATCTCCACATCACATCACAAAACAGAATGGATTTCATCTGCCCGGGGGATCTGGCTCTGCTCAGCTCAGCTACAGAGACTGCTGCCCTTGCCCTGTGACTTGAGGGTGAGTTTCACTTGTTATCCTGTGGTCCCTACCTCCTGTAAGCGAGAGGCTGGCTGTGACATCCTCTGGACCCAACCCCCCTGAGGTGAACTTCTGCGCCTGCTCACTCGTCCCAGAGGAGGTGACCTGAAGCCCAACAACGGCAGCTCAAGCTTCTACCTTGGCACACGCCAACTGTGAGAGCTGGAAGAAGTGAGTTGGCTTCTCTAGGCCTCAGTTCCCTTACCTGCAACATAGAGGCTTCTTGATAGCACGAGGATTTTGTGAAGAGTGAATGAGATCAAATATGGGCCTCTCACATAGAAGGTGTTCAATGAACAGCGATCTGGACATTCTCCATGCAAGTCCATTAAAATACACACCAGCTTTGTGCCCTTGTATGGAAATAAATCCGGTCCATTGTATTGCTTAGTTGAGATGGTAAGCTTTTAAGCTGATTTAAAAGTTAATGTTTAGCTGCATAGGTTTGAGCAGTACTTCTCAGGCTTTAGTGCTCACACTAGTCACCCTGGGGTCTTGCTGAAATGGACATTCTGAGGCGTGGGGCGGTGCAGGTATGGTGCTACAGACCCGCAGGTTATGGGTTTTGACCACTGTTAGCATTTCCCAGTCACAGGGTTTCAGGCTGTGCCCAAACTCTGCATCTCTGCCGTGTGTTCCATCAGACAGAATGGGTCCAGGTGAGAGAGTGAGGAATGCTGACGGAAAGTCTGGGAGACAGAAGTAGAGACAGGGGGCGCAGGGTGATGTGGCAGAAAGAGTGCCAACCAGCCTGGGTGTCAGGTAGCTTTGGGGGTGGAGTCTAGCCCTGCAACTTGCTAGTTGTATGGCCTTTGGCAGATCACCTAACCTCTATGAGGGTCGGTTTCCTCAACTCTAAAATGGGAGTGATCATTCGTACCTCACACACTGTTGTGAAACTTCAATAAGATCACATTCCCGTAACTCTGTCACTGTGTCCTGAAGAGTTCCGCTATCACAGCAATACGCTCGGAGTCCTGAAGATGGAGCACGGTGTTCTTTATTCCCGTCTGGTCACCTTCAACCCACACAGACTTCCTGTTCCAGCGGGTGCCCAAAGCCCTCTTCTCCCATGACGTCTTCCAACTTCTTTTACTATTGGACTATTCCATCCGCAGGGACCCAGTTCGCTCTTGGCACAATCCCTTGGTGAGGACGGTAAAACCTAATCCCAACTTCCTCCTGGAAGGGGTGGACAAGAAATTCTACAAGGTAAAAACACTCTCTTGATAGGATTAATTGCCTCTCTTAGCAAAAGTTGAGTACAGAAGTTCTCAACAGGGTCAAGAATGGGGAATAATAAAGGCAGCGAAAGGAAGAGAAAACCCCTTTTCTCCTAAAATGTAAATGTCACTGCACTTAGGAAGACCCAGTAAACTGTGGCCCCTACACTTGTCCTCTCCCTCTCAGTCTTAAACCCTTACTAACACTTGGAATGGGAGAGGAAGGTGCAAAGCTGTTTCTCTGATTCCAAGGTTTGCTTAACACCTTCCTGAGTAGCCTCTTCTTAACATTTCTGTGTGTATCCAGACTTTGCTGAGTTAGGACCAAGTTAGCAAAAGGACTTCAAAGCTATATTTGCCAGCAAAACACCTTCCGCTGTCATCTACAGAATCATGTGCTTTGGCAAAAAATACCAGAGTGCCGAGTTAGCACAACACGATTCATTCCCAGTGATCTGCAAATGAATTAACCACTTCGCAGAACTTTCCTGCTGATCCCAGTATTTCCTCTTTCCCTTCCATCTAGCAGGTTCTAGGACTGTGCCGGAGTAGGAAGAGTGCTGACACCAAAGAACAGGGACTCCCTGGGGCCACACCAAGTGGACTCTCAATGGGCTACAAGGAGCCTTGAAGTGAAACCCCTGATTAACCCCCTCCCGTGGACATCATGTGGTTTCAGAACACTCATCCACAGGCAAAACCACAAAACTACTTTAATTCAAATCAACAAGTTTAATCTAATAGATGATGCTGTTTTGCTAAGGCTAAAATATTGATGTTGATTTAATAATAAACAGATATACTCTCTGGAATTTGGGGTTTTTTAATTCATCCTTCTATTATTGATCATGAGTCATTGCTGTTTTTTCATTTAACAATGATCCATTATTGTAATGAACCAATCAACGAAATTGTACGGTCCAAAATAATGAGATTGTACTGAAAATCTTAACAGCTACTGCTACTACACTGTTTGGAGTTGATAGCATAAAAACAGGATCTGCACAAGCCTTTACTTTCCATGGGTAGATTTCTGCCTGCTGTGACCAGGCCTTTTGAGTTCAGCTTCTCTATCTTCTAGCTAAGGACTCAATCTTCTCCCTCTTTTTCCTTTGTAAACCACGCAGAACTCTTCATTGTATGTGGCTTATTGAGCACACTATATTGTCATGCACTTTTCACTTGCATGGATGCATTAATCGAGCATTATTGTTCTGGTCTCTTCTAGAGCCCAAGAAATGAAAGCACCAAATACATTCCTCTTTTGCAGTAGTTTTCATTATGTCAAATCAGAATCTCAGTTTTCAAAATGACTTACGACTCTAAAACCTTATTCTGTGATAATGCTTTCACTTGCGTATTATTCCTGCTACAGAGAAAATTTGCCTTTATAACATGAGTACAATGGTAATGATAAGTCAACCATTGTCATTTTGACAACACCAGCTTAATGTTAGCAAGAAAGACTTAGCAACACTTTGAAAGTTCACGGCTGTCACTTCAAGACAGGGATCACTTGCTACCAACGTAATTGTCAACACAAATGCCAACACAGCCCTGAAACCTCGTGGCAGAACTGGTTTTGAGTGTATCATCCACATGACTGAGAATATGGTTAAAATAATCCTTTCAGGACCCTCAGCTTTTAAGAATGTAACGTTTTCAGGATTATTGTCTCTGAAAAACATTTTAAATTCTCCTATAATTCTCCAATCCCCTAGGAAATGTCTACAGACTTCAAAGTGATAAACACTAATCTCTGTTACTGTCTCGTTCAGGAGAGGAAATAGACCAGGAGAGAGGGGAGGCAACTAACTCAAGGGCCCACAGCTATTCGTGGTGTGGCTAAGGCTCAGACCACACGCCTTTCCCATTCCACCCAGCTGTGTCTCTGTCATCTGGCTCTTGTATTCCATGAAACAAGTAAACATTATCAATTCACAGAGGATGATTTTGTTTTGTTTTTGTTCTATTACCAGAGCTCCCTCTAATGGCTGTTTATTTGGACATCAAATTCTTTGGAAAATGAAATACACTTGTTCGTTTGAAACAGAGAAGGGCTATTTTATTATTATCATTGTTGTTTCATGAGTCATTATTTGTCTTTACAACTAAACTATTTGTATCCCACTCAGTCTATAGGTTCTAGAAAACCATGATATTTTCACCTCTGAAAAAAATCACATCAGTATAAGTGAAAACAAAACTTATTTGATGTGATGGCTATTATAATTTTATGTGTCAGCTTGACTGGGTCATGCAGTGCCCAGATATTTGCTCAAACATTATACAATGAGGGAGTTTCTGGATGAGATTAACATCTGAGTCTGTGGACTGGGTAGAGCAGATTGCCCTCTCTAATGTGGGCAGGCCCTGTCCAATAAGTTGAAAGCCTGAATAGAACAACAGGCTGACTGTCCTGAAAATAAGAGGGAACTCCATCTGCTTGACTGCGTTGAACTGCGACATCAATGGCCTTTGAACTGGACCTGAAACAGCATCTCTTACAGGGTCTCAAGACTACCAGCTTTGGGGCTGGAACTTACAACAGCAACTGTCCTAGTCCTTGGGCTTTCAGATTTGGACAAGAACTACATCATTGACTCTCCTGGGTCTCCGGCTTGCCAGCTATTGCCAGGGATTGATAATATGAGCCAATTCCTTATAATAAATCTGTCTTTCTACACACACGCACACACACACACATACACATACACACACATCTTGTTGGTTCTGTTTCTCTGGAGAACCCTAACTAATATGTTTGATTTCAAGGAACGTAAAGAAAACTTGAAAGTTTTTAATGTTTTGGTCCTGCTGTTGCACAGTAAGTGCATGGCAGTGCTCCGTGCAGCATCAGGCTACCTACCATCATGGAAGGTTCTGACTAATTACTCGTCAAGTCTTGCTGACAGTGAAGAACACAAGAAAACTGAGATCTGTGATGACTGATTTTAAGAAGTAGTATATAAAAATGATATAAAACATAAAAGTATATTCAATAAAAGTCACATTGACTCTACTGAGATTGCATTTTACATCTCACATTTACTGTCATATTTTATTTGATCCTCACAGCAATTCTGAAAGATAGAGCAAATATCCTAAGCTCAATATACAGATCCATAACCTGATCCCACGGATAGTAACTGGCTTCTAACATTGTGCCTTTTCCCTTACAACCGCAATATCACTGAGTCACTTTCTGCTGCAATCCAGCAAGACAGCATCTCCAGTTGTTCTCTAACCACATAGGCTATTGGTGATTTTCAGTCTAAAAGGTGCAAACCGATGGCTATTTTCTGACTGAGTTGGCTCAATAGACGAGAGCAGGATGTAAATATCTCAGGCTTAGAGCTGGAATTTCTGTTTAGAAAAAATTACTTTCCTCATTGAATAGACATTGAATATACCTCATCACTGTACAAATAGGTGATTTGCATCCCAACGGTCTGGGTAAAACAGTTACATTATATTTCCCCAACTAAAATGGAACTTCCTAGAAGTCAAGAGGCCTCTCTTAGTGGTCTTCACTCTCCAAAGCCCTTGCACAGAGCGAGTGCTCTGTAGACATTGTTATATAAATAAATGAATGCATAAATAACTATTATCTGGTTATCATTTGTTGTGTACCTACTAGATGTCAGGACCTGTGCTAAGCACCTTACATTCATTACCTCTAACTCTTTAAACCATCCTCTTGAGCAAATAACACTTTTCATTATACAGATGAAGAAAGTGAGGCTCAGAGAAGTTAGGTGATGTGTTCAACATCTCACAGCTGAAAGTGATGGTGCCAAGACCAATCCCTCACCTGTTTGGTTCTAAAGCCCACATAGTTTCAGCACCACCCTGAAAATTGCCCACTAGTGATGAGAAACAATGTAAAGTTCACATCCCATACGAAGTAGATTAACAGCATCATGTCAGTATATAACCTGTAGAAATAACCAAATAATCTCATGGGTCAGGACTAGAGCTATCCTACCAGATCTCGGTACCCTGATTAGCTGTTGCTTTGGCATCATCTGCCTAAGCAGGGTGTAACAGCTGCGCACAGAGCTGGAACACCAAGGAGAAGGTTAAGTATCCTCCTGGGATACAGAAACACCACACACGTTCGAAGGACCAGGAACAGGATAGGGCCTGTTTCCTCTCCTAGCTGCGTGCCCGGGTCTTCACTGGCTCACCTGGTCTGAATGCTCCTGGTGGTGCTGCCTGTGGCGTTAGGTAGTTGCTCTTAGAACTTCTACTTTATAGTATAAAAGAGAAAGTCTTTGTAAGACAATATTTACTTTCTATGATTTTATTTACAATCTATAAATAAATCCAGCTTTATTTGGGGACTCTTACATACATCTTCAATGTTCATTTACTAAGTGATCTCTTGGTTTCTAAACTTTCCTTTCCTGATCACATTTACCTCCCAAGGTTATGGCCGTCAGCAAAGGTCAGCACATTTTTACTGTCTTTGAAATCATATTAATACCCTGAGAACAAAATTTGACCAGAAGAGGACCTGTCCTTCCTGGAGAAGAGAATTCACAATGTAGTTTTTTAAGGTTATCTTTGACAATTAAGAGAAATCATTAACATATATAGAAAGTGGGTCATTTATCAAATACTTATCATCAGCATTTTTAAAACTATTTATATTCTTCTAATCAACTATAAAATGAGTAAACTCTAAGATGTTATATCCTAACATGTGCTCCATGGAGTATTAAGAGGTGTTATGTGTAAAAAGGATTCAAATCAGTTTGGGAAATACTATAAAACCTTAGTTGCTTAGAAAGGTAGAATCCTTAGAGTTTCTAACATGCTAATGAGCACTGTTACTCTATAGAAATGGAATACAATACATTGTTTTGCCCAAAATTGTTTAATCTCAAAATGAATTTGTTTATAATTGAGTGAGATGAAGGGCTAGACTTTATAAAATACCCTTCCAAAAGGTGCTTTTAGGTTTCTTGATTTTTAATGAAACTCCTCTTCAGCCCACAGCACCCTTGTTCTATTGGTGCTGTGGTAAAGCACTAGGACAAAATTGATAAGTGTTGCTGACCTAGCACATTCTCTTCATAATCCAGCAAGTTGCCAACTGGCAATGAGTTTCAGTTGGCAAGCAGCAATGTGAATTATCTTGGTGTTTTTTTTTGTTTTTTTCTGAGACAGAGTCTCACTTTGTTGCCCACGCTAGAATGAGTGCCGTGGTGTCAGCCTAGCTCACAGCAACCTCAAACTCCTGGGCTTAAGCGATCCTCCTGCCTCAGCCTCCCGAGTAGCTGGGACTACAGGTATGCGCCACTATGGCCGGCTAATTTTTTTTTATATAGATGTTTAGTTGGCCATATAATTTCTTTCTATTTTTAGTAGAGACGGGGTCTCGCTCTTGCTCAGGCTGGTCTCGAACTCCTGACCTCGAGCAATCCACCCGCCTCGGCCTCCCAGAGTGCTAGGATTACAGGCGTGAGCCACCGCGCCCAGCCTCTTGGTGTTTTTCTTACGTTTGCTATAAGCTTGCAACACACTTTGGCCTCGGGCCCACTCATTGTTTAAGCATTCTGTGGGAAATCACTTAGGAAATCACCTTTAGTCTTCAACCTGTGGTCTCCTTAGCCAGATCACTTTTATTTAAAACAAAAAAAAATGTTTATTGAAGTAATATGCACATTGAAAGAAATTTGGAAAAATGCAGAAAAGAAAAAAAACCACCATTCTGCTACTCTAACATAATCACTGTTAGCATTTTGGTGATATCTTTCAGTGCTTTTTTTCCTATGAATAAAAAATGTGTGTGTGTGTGTGTGTGTGTGTGTGAGATATTCTATTTTTCATGTAACACTATATTACAAGCTTTTTCTACTGTGAACAATGTCATTATATTCCACTAAGTAGAGGTGAGTTTACCACTATTTTCCTTCATTTAGATAATTTGTATTCTTTCATTTTGTACACAAAAGATTTTCCCTCAGAAAAAGCTTTCCGAATAATTTTAGAATTGATTTCCTGAAGCAAAATAACTAGGCCAAGGATAGGGCTCTTTTAAAAGCAGCCATTTTTAAATGTGGGTAAAACAGTCCCTAAGCCTTAGGACTAGTCTTTGCAGCACTACCACTGCCCTACAAATGCGTGCCCTCGTCATTCCATTAGTCTTTGGATCATTCAACCAATCCAGTCCCCATAGTTAATCCTGTACATTTTGCTTGATAAAAATCAGTGTATTTATGTGTATATATAATATATAAATATATATTTTTATATGTGATATATTTATATATGTAATTTACATATATATATACATATATATCCACTTTTTAAATTATGGAATGAATAAATTAAGGTGAAGAGCATATAATGTTCTAATTTCAGGTCAGAGTATAAATTACATTAAATTATCCCATTTAGGGAATCATTAAGAAGTGAAATCTATTAAACTGATAATGTATTTATTAATGTGAATTAGCTTGGTATTAAATGTCATTAAATAAAAAAGAATAATCCAAATCATTGTACTGGTACCTGAATGAATCACTAGGACATGGGAGTTTTCCTTCACTTTATTATTAATTCATAGAATCCTTCTTGTTTTCTTTTAAACGTTCAAAAATAAAAAGTATAAAAATACATACAATGAAATGTTTTCCCATCCTTACCCCCCCCTTTACCTAGTTCATTCTAACACCCCACCCTGAAATAGGTATCCTTTCTTATTAGTGTGTCCCTTTAGAGGTTTTTATTCAACACAAACAATGACAAATGTAAATTCTTAATATCTCTTTACACAAAAGTTAGCATATTATACACATTGTTCTACAGCTTGCTTTTTTTCCCACTATCAGTATATCCTGGAGATATTTCCATGATGATACTTAGAATCCTCATTTTTTACAGTTTCATAATATTCCGCTTGCCTGGATTTACCATAATTTATTTAACCAGATTCCTATTGATGAACATTTGAATTGTTTCTGATCTTGCTGTTTCAAACATTCTGCCGTGAACATCTTGTACATATAGGATTCCCAAAAGTGCAATTGATGAATCCATATGTATTTGTGATTTTGATTGCTACGGCCAAAAGCTCTCAGGATGGGCACGTGGGTTGTTTCCACATCTTTGCATCTTAGATCTTATCTGTCTCTAGTTTTGCTACGAGTGTGTTTACTAGATTTCCCTGTCATTCCTTGCCTCTTATGACGTACAGGAGGAGAAGGACAAGACTATCATCTCGCACAGACATGTTCGTATGGGAATTCCAGGTGTATTTCTCTCCCAGAAGTCCTTGAGTGGAAACTCAATTATATGGCTCTCATCAAAGAGTTGGCTTTGTCTTTGGGAAGGAGCAAAAATGATACATATCTCACCATTTCCCTTCACTTGCAAATGAGCAGGCTTTGTTCTGCATATAAACCAGGACTTGCTCTTAAAACTACGCTTCCATAACCTCCCAGTTTCCCTGGACCTTGCTTTCTTTATTTATATGTCTTAGAAATTATTCAGTAACAACAAGCAGAGTTTTCATTCATTTTTCAAATATTACATATTACTCCTTTATATGAATTTCCAATAATTAATTTGACAAGTTTTATTAATAAAATGCAAGTCAAGAAATCTTTATTCAAGTTTGAATATAGAATGGAATACATTAATTAGTGATGAATAACATTTAAAGATAAATGTGAAAGAGCTTGCATTTAATGTTCTAATTATACAGAATGTTTATTAATATGGTGATTTTTATTTTCTCTGTCTTCATGAAAAAATCCATAACCAGAATTCCAGGTAACCTATTGATGCCTACATTCCCCAGTCAGCTATATCTACAATGTACCTATCACAAGAAGGGCATTAGATCATCCTCGTTACAATCATAGGAATACTTATATAGAAGGGAACAATATAAAATGTTGGCATATGTTACCCAAATGGAGGCCTTTCATCAAAACCAAAATAACCTGCTATCTTCCCATTTTCTCTTCCACTTGGGTATAGAAGAGACAGAAGTCATTTTTTGCTTTGTCACTTTCTATTACATTCTTTTTATTATTACTCATTTACTTTCTTTCCTGCCACCTTCCATAGAAGACTTAAAGAATAAAAACACTCAATAAAGTGGAAAACTACAAGTATATAAAGGTTGAGTCTAGGAAAATGCAGAGGAGCCAACTGGAAAAGAAAGTAGAATATGAACATGCAAACTATTACTTATCAAAAGTGGAGGGTGGCAGAAACAGTTTGCTGTTGACCAAAATTTGTTTTCCTTCTTCTTGGGCACACAACTAGGTTAGATCCCCAGCCTCTCTTGTAGTTAGGGTCCTTTGCTTGAATTTCAGCCAATGGCATGTGACAGAAGTAGTATGTGCTACCTTTGGCTGTGGCCCATAAAAACCTTCCTTGTGCATTCTTCCGTACTCTTTGCTCCTTCTGCTTGACTGAGGACATGGCAATGGTGACATTGGAAGCTCTGTACTGGGGATGGCAGAGCCTCTGTCCTCCTAGGTCCTTAAATGACTGTGTGGAGGAGAGGTGTCCAGCAAATCTATGTACCTGCCCAGGACTGCTACCTTTGCTTAGGCACAAATTTTGATCATCTTTGAGCCACTAATCAATTTAGGCATATGTGTTACTTTAGCTTAGAATAGCCAAAATAATACATGCCACTGACACAAAGAACAATAAACCCATATTGTATATTTGGACTTCAGCAGGTCTTTTAACTGGTAGGAAATTGTCTAGACAGATATTTACCCAATAAATAGCAATTCAGGCCATGCCTGACTTTAGAAATGAGTTAGTCCTGGTTTTCAGCATTGGAATAGGCCTCAGCTGGAACAAGGGGTTGGTTCATTTTCCAAAGGGTTAACCTCAGAACATTTGAATGGTGTTGGCCAGTGGGCCTCAGGAAGTTTCTGGATCAGGAAATGTCCAGGTGAAGGTCATCATCAGTTCAAAAAGCACAAAACCAGCTGGAAATTGAGGAGCCCACATTACCTGTTTGTCATTGAGTTGAAATGAGGAGGAAGAGCTGTGGTCAATGTCTGGAGTCAGATAAGATGGCAAAATCCAGGACCCTAGGGGACAGCAGGTCAACATGGAAGTCAAGAAAGCCAGTGATTGGCTGGGCGCGGTGGCTCACACCTGTAATCCTAGCACTCTGGGAGGCCGAGGCGGGTGGATCACTCAAGGTCAGGAGTTCGAGACCAGCCTGAGCAAGAGCGAGACCCCGTCTCTACTAAAAATAGAAAGAAATTATCTGGCCAACTAAAATATATACAGAAAAAATTAGCCGGGCATGGTGGCGCATGCCTGTAGTCCCAGCTACTCGGGAGGCTGAGGCAGTAGGATCGCTTAAGCCCAGGAGTTTGAGGTTGCTGGGAGCTAGGCTGACGCCATGGCAGTCACTCTAGACCGGGCAACAGAGTAAGACTCTGTCTCAAAAAAAAAAAAAAAACAGAAAGAAAGCCAGTGATCCAGGCTGCCAGATTCAAACCCCTGCCTCCCTTCTTACTAATTATGGAATCTTGGGAAAACCTATTAATGTCTCAGGGCTGATTTCTACTCTTTTGACAATTAGACTCCATTCCCTCATCAACTCTTTCCTAGACTTTTATCATAGCCTCTTAAATGTTTTTCCTGCCAGCCTTTCCCCACTGAAATCCATCCCCACAGCCTCTAGAATGATGTCGCTTACTAAATTGTTCTTAATGATGGAAAATGTTCTGAACACTGTGTCCATAAACGCAGCTTCCAGCACTGCTTCTCTGTAAGGCACAGAGCAAGTTATTTACCCTTTCTGGGACTCAGTTTCTTCACCTGTAAATTAGACATGTTGGACTATATAAAGTCTGGTATCTGTACTTGTTCTGCAGGTCTGTGATTCTAAGAAGTCATTTTATAAACTTCACTGTCTTACAGGCTCATATGATGCCCATGCATGGGGCATTTTTGACTCCAAAATTTTACCTGTTCTTACTAGAAACTATGGAATACATTCTTCACCAGATATGGTGGCTCGTGTCTGTAATCCTAGCACTTTGGGAGGCTGAGGCAGGAGGATTGCTTGAGGCCAGGAGTTTGAGGCCAGCCTGCGTAAGAATGAGACCCCATCCCTATAAAAAAATAGAAAAATTAGCCAGGCATTGTGGCATGTACCTGTAATCCCAGCTACTTGGGAGGCTGAGAAAGGAGGATCTCTTGAGCCTAGGTGTTTGAGGTTGCAGCGAGCTATGATTATGCCACTGCACTCTAGCATGGCTGACGGAGTGAGACTATGTCAAAGAAAGAAAGGAAAGGAAGGAAGGAAGGAAGGGACGGAGGGAGGGAGGAAGGAATACATTCTGTATAAAACTAATGTTAGTCAATAATTAATTTAGACGTAACCTAAACTTTTGTACCCCCACAATATGCTGAAATAATAATAAAAAAGAAATAAATAAATAAATAAATAATAAAAAAATAATAATTAATTCAGGCAAAATGCTTTTGGGTATATAAGAGAATAGAGAAAGACTGACCACAGGACGAGAGAGACGAGGGGTATGGTGTGCTTGCATCTTGGGATGGAAGCCCTCAGGTATTAGAATTTAGTTAGAATAGCAAAGCCTCTAGCAGGAGACAGCCCAAATTTTTAGTATCCAGAAGAAGCCACTGCCTGGGACCTAGAGGGAATGCAAGATTGGCATACACAAAGTTGAGATAGTGATGGTATGTTAGTCCCTTCTGCATGGCTATAATATAAAGGAAATACCTGAGACTGGGTAATTTAAAAAGAAAAGAGGTTTATTTGGCTCACGGCTCTGCAGATGGTATGAGCATGGTGCCAGCATCTGCTTCTGGAGACAGCTTCAGGGAGTTCCCGGTCAAGGCGGAAGGTGAAGGGGGAGCAAACATGTCACATGGTGAGAGAAGGAGCAAGAGGGGGAGGAGGCGGTGCCAGACTCTTCTAAAAAACGAACTCTTGTGTGAATTAATAAAGTGAGAACCCACTCATTATCATGGGAGGGCACCTAGCCACGCATGAGGGATCCACCCCCATGACCCAGACACCTGCCGCCAGGCCCCACCTCCAACACTGAGGATCAAGTTTGGACACGAGATTTAGAGGAGCTAAACATCCAAACCATATGGGATGGCAAAAGCCAGGAATTAGCAGAGCAGCACCAAAAAGCTACATGAGAAAAATCCTTTACTCCCGAGTAAGGAAGCAAAGCCAGAGAAGTAGAAGAGTGAGCAGTAGATATGAATGAATTGTATGGAACATCATTTTGACTATGGACTCACCAGCCTGTGACTATAGAAATTAGGTAACATTTATATTTATGCTCCCAAAATGACTTCAAGTCTCCAACCTGTGAAGGGAGAAATTTGAACTCCTCAAAATACCCCCAAGTTTTCTCTGGGTGTTTACAATGAGGCTGACAAACAACATCTAGACTGCCCCAATAATTAATTACCATTAAAGTCCACCTTTTCTCCTCAAGTCGACATTCCCCATCTGTAAGGGCAAGAAGTCTCACCAAGGCCCTGTTTCTCCTGCTTACTGATGATCTAGAGATAGAGCCTTCTGGATTTTTTTTACATACATCCAGGCAATAGGTTTTCAGTGGTATCTGGGGTAGGATCTCCCAAATCCACAGATTACCTGCAGTGATTTGAAAAGCCAGTAAGGAGGGATGCTCTTGGGTTGGCAGCCTCCCGTTTCACCCTCTCTCTAAGGGTCTCGCCTTTTCTTCACAGACGTTAGAACGAGGAGAGGCATTTGTCTAGAGCAGGAGGCTGTCTTGATCACTAGCAATTTCAACTCTTTCAACTCGTAAGCCCTGGGGTGCATTCTCACAGTGACACCACGCGGAAAGAAGAGCAGGCGACTAAGCAAGGCAAGTCTGCCAGTCCCCAGTGTGCCACACTGACTGCTGCAGGGCTGGGTCTCTCAGATGCACATTCAGGTTTTGTGCAGTGTGCCACACCAACGCCCCACTTCGTGTGTACATTCCTTGATCCCGCGGCTCCTGCCTACACCGTGCCATCCGTGGCACGGTCCCACAGCGTGTCCCACTTGCCCTCATCAGGCCCCCACTACCACCTCCTCTGGGAAAGGTAGTTTGATCTCCTAGTTGTGTGTGTTTGCACCATGCCATCCTGTGTTGATGATAAACCTGTTCTCAGTTGATTTTCTTCCAGTTTTGTGTAAACCATAGTATGTGTCTAAAATATGGGTTTTGCAAAGGACCGGATGTTATTTTAGGCACCAATTGGTGTTAAACTGGCCACTTTCTCACTTATTTTATCATACGTTTAGTTCTTATGGACATCAACTGGCATTATATAGATCTGTTTTTCCACTTGATTTTTGATCATTTGGATGTTTTTAGTGCAAGCATATTTTTCCTTAGATATTCATGGTCAAACTTATCCCTCAGCATTTTATTTTGGTTTCTTCACTTACTTCCCATACTTCCTTAATTTTAAAATCTCCTTAGGAGAAGAAGCTCAATTAAAAATTTGTGTTTTTATGGCATATTATGTCTTTATCTTTCTCCTATTACTTTTAAACTAGTTTTGATACTTCCCCTTCACCATCACGTTTTCTTCTCTTTGGTGTGGCCCACTCAGTGTTTTCTGTTTATTATCACTGTCCACTTAACTAACACTTTCTGACATCTGTAAAATTCTCTCCCCTTGGAGTGAGTCATAGCGAGCCCTGCTGAGGGTAGAGAAGCTGGCTCTGCCTTGTCATGTGAGACGCACAGACACACGGTAATAAAAATAGCATGGGGCATGAGGTTGGGCGTGGGCCCTGCACAGAGTAAATTATAGTTGAATAAATGACTGTGAATAACACGACATAACTTGCAATAGTGCCCATGCACTGGTAGTTGATAAAACTCAGCACGACTTTCCTTTTGGAGGGAAGTTGCGGACCCTGTGCAACTGTTGCTGGAAGCACTAAGGAAAAATTGTAAGTTGCTGCTGAGAAGAGAGAAACAACTCTTACAGGTCGTACTTAGCATCACCAGAAATCCTGATTCTCTCCAATGTGCCCGCATCCTTTTCTAGCAAATAAACCACATTTCACAGAGATTTTTGGAATTGTGATAACATACTGTGATATGCCCTTCTGATTATGTTATGTTACAGGTTTGTCTCCTTGCATTTGCAGCACCTTGCATTTTTGACACCTAGCATTTTCAAACTATTGCTTATGAATATTTAAATGAAGACCTCACATATTTGGGTTAATCATGATACAGCTTTTTCAGTAAACAATTTCAGAAACTCAGGTGTGTTTTTTTTAGGTAATTCTATTTTATCTTCTTTTTGCATCATTATGGACTTATGCCTTTCTGATGTCCTCATGTGAACCCTACTTTCTTTCAACATCTAGAATTCACAGACTAATTCTGATTCTTTTCCCTGCCTTGAGATATGGAATTAGCTATCTTCCCAAGGGCACTAATTCCTTTTTTCAGAGGATTGTTTTAGAAGCCACAGGCACTGGGTCTACAGTAAGCTTGTTCCACATTCGAACTAGAATTTGGCAGGATGACAGCAAAAATATTCAACAGCACAAATCACTGTAGGGACAGAATAGATAAATTCTCCTTTAAAAAAAAAAAAAAACCCATGGATTCTTATTGACATTTCCAATTCACCACTATTTTAATAAGTTCTTTTGCTTTACTCTAAGAGAGTTTATTAATCCATTTTTTCAACTTTTGAGCAACTAATTTTTCTTGTTTTCATTAATGTTAACAACCACAAAAAGCTATATATTGTCATACCAAATCATAGGTCTAAATTTCAGTGCCGCTACCCCAAAATTTGGGAGACTCCATATTTTTTCTTCATTCTTGACCCTCAGTTCAGCCATCCTAAAACTGGCCTCACAGGTTGCAGGTCCTATCAATTCTTTGCTCAGCATCACTTAGCACCAATATCTGAAAGGAAGGAAGCCCCAGCCTCCATCTAGAAGAACATCAAAGGAACTAAGAGTTCAGAACATCTCTGATACATAGATACCCTGTTTGCTTAACAAAAGATAATAAAAGGTGAATATAGACAAATACCACTTCTCAAAGTTTCAAAAAAAGTTCTCTGCCAATTTTCCCCATTTAAGCTACCCAATTTGAATTTATTTTATAGTCATCCCCTTTATATTTTTTCTCTTACTAGTGCCTTTGTATATCTACGAAGCATAATTTTTAGTGGTAAACTCTAGCTTCACAGAGGCACTTGGGTATATACAGTGGTGCCCTGGCATCAACCTGTGCTGATGGACCAGAGTCAGTTGTGCACATCTCTTCCCAATTCTGCATTCATAGCTTGAAATCGGCAGAGTGGAAATATTTACACCATGGAAATTAACAAACACTATAAATCAGGACTTTTTACCCAGAAACAAAATTGTTAAGCATTTACCAGGACAACTCTGGATACACACCTCATTTTTCCCAAAACCAGTCAAAATGTCAGAACACAAAATCAATTAACATCCAGAATTATCCAAGTCATATGACAAACATTGTGGTTAAAATTTCCCACGTAAGAAGTTTACATAGAATAGCTTTGGGGACTTTATATCCTTTCTACAATATTTACTAAGTAGTGCTCCCCAAAACCAATCCTCTTAAAAGACAAAAAATATAATTGAATTGTAGCACATTTTAGTTGTAATATCCAAGGCACATTACATTTAGCTATCTACCAGTTTCAAGTAATTTCCAGATATTTTTGATCCATCCCCAGAAGGTTTTATTTCCACAACAGACAAACATAGAGAATTCAGTAATTTCTGGTTATTAACATTTCTGGGTGAATATATGACTTTTCGCATGAATTAATACACACTATGCTCTCCCCTCCCCATCATTCCACAGTAAATGTGTGTCTTCGGGATGACATGGAGGATTAGAGCCCAGCAAGCTCTGAGTATGGGGTCTGGCTTGGCCAAAATCTAGAACAGGCTGAAGGGATATTACATTTCCTTAGTGGGGCTGGATGGGTAATTTGTCCTCACTTACCAGTAGTCTGTCATGTGTTCCACTACAAGCACCACCACTACCCTGTGCCCCACCGTGTTGTTCCCAAGAATGTAATGGCCTCAGATATCTCACCACTGGAAAATGTTCATAGTAGAGGTTCTCGGTTTGTTGTTTATTTAGCACCTGAATTTAGGCAAGAGAAACATTTCTACCTGAAGATTCCATGTAGTTAAATTCTCCTGCCTTTTTATTGGCACTTCCAGAGAGAGCCATGGTCTCTCCAAATGAGGAAGCCAGGAAGCTCTAGCCTCACCCTCCAGCTGCCTTGGACAGTACTTGGCTTGATTCCTCTTTCTGGGATCATGGCACTCGGAGCCATAGCTCATCTGAGTCTACCAGTCTTCCTCCCTGCCCTCTGGTATTCTCTCTCACCCCAACCCCACATCTTGAACAAGACTTCCTCTGACATTGCCCCCATATTTTTACTTGCGTCAAAATTAGCTAGGTCTTGTTGGAGCTTTGGGCGTCTGACTGCTTGGACACACCAGCTCCTGGCACAAGACTGCTCTTGATGCTCTCTCTCTCCTCTACTCTGAGTTTCCCTCTACCCTAATACTGTCCATTTACATTCCTCCACATTCTACAACATTCTATTTTCTTCTACTGTGTTTTCTTACCTATTACTAGAGGAAGGCTTAGGGGTAAGGGTGTATTCCAACTATTTCCCTTTTTTCCCCATGTCAGAAATCATCAGAAGCCACAATCCCAATTCCAGATCCCAAATTGACCCAAAACAAGTATTTTTGTTTCCTAAGATGTGTAACCTTGAAAACAATCCAGACTTTTCATTAGTCTCCCACCTATCTCGCCAAACAAATATGCATCAGGCTAATATTGTTAACCATTTCTATATAGCTTTCAATTTCTGTTATTTATTCAAAACAGGAGTTATTTTAAATCTTCTTTTTTATTTCCAAGAGAATAAATTTTTTTTATTTCCTTTTACTTTGTTGTCTTTTTTTATTTTGTTGCATTATAGGGAAAGTGTGAGACCTTATGGCTTCTGCTTACTGGGCAATATGCAAGATAGTATTGTGGGTTGTTAAAACTTATGCATAATATATCATATTGCATTTATCATCTACTATTTGCTTTTTATATTCCTCATTTTATTCTCAAAATTGATCTACCTGATGTGGGCATATCTGATTTATTTAACTGCTGTTAAAGATTTTATTTATGAAGATATCACAATTGATTCACTCATTCTCCTATTGGTGGACATTTTGGTTAATTTTTTCTATCTCTTCTTCTTTTTTTCAATGCCAAACAATGATTCATTGAACAGATTTGTGGGTATCTCCTTTTTCTATGAATGCAAGTTTTCTCTAAGATGGGAGCCTAAAGTCATAATTGCTTGATCACAGGTTGTATAATATCCTGCTTTGCTAGTATCCCCAGATTGCAACTCAAAGATGTTATAATAGTTTATAAATTCTCCTGTAGCTTATGAGAATTTTCCCCACATTCTTGCCAATACTTGATAATGTTTTTTTATTTTTGCCATTTTGATGGTTGTGCAACAATATCTTTTTTTATTTTTGCATGTCCCTGGAGAAAGACACATATCTTCAGATTGAAGAAACTTGAGTCCTGAGCAGAATAAATAAAAATAAATCATCGTAGTGAAACATCAGAACACTGAAGACAAAGACAAAAATCTTAAAAGCAACCAAAGAGAAAATACAATTTACTTACCATAGAAGGACAAGTAGACTGACAGCAAATCTCTCATTGAAAATTATAGAGGTTGGAAGACAATGGGATGATATCTTCAAAGTGCTAAAGGGGGAAAAAACCTGTCAAACTACAATTTTATATGAAGCTGTTCAGCCCACAGTTATTCTTTCAGTGGTTGTATCTCTGCATCCCAAGTGGCCTCCCCACCTTCTTCAGAAATAGATACTGCTCCTTGAACAAAGGTGTGGGTAGGTGTCTGAGGCTTGGCAAATTCTAGCACTTCATGGCTCCAGTAACATGAATGGTTCAAAAAGTAGGCACATAAACAAAGAAAGACAGGAAGAGCTCTGGACACTCTCAAAGCTTAGACCAGCTCAACCCTGCCCTCTTCATGCTTTGGAAATGCCTCTTCTTTGTTTCTGTCCCTTGCATCTGAGATTCTTGAGAAGAAGCTTTTCCTGAGATTTAAAAAGGGTAGGGGAGGGGTCAAATGGGACTCAGAGAAAATGAGAGAAAGACAGAGAAAAGCAACTTAAGAGGTTTTAATCAGAGTTCATGTTTTAACTTACTGGAGGTGTAGGAGTGGTAGAGAGCAGATGAGGGGTGTAGCCCAACCTCTGAGAAGGATGGGAGACAGAGGCAACTACAAAAGGCAATAAATAAAAGCATTGCCCATCAGTGGATGAACTTTTATAGGCCCATCTACCAACAACTTTTCAGCTCAGAAAATAGAGCAACTCAATTTCTCTGTGTACACTCCCACCACAAGCTCAGAAACCACATGGACCTGAGTATCCGTATGTTGCACATCTGTGCTCTTTTTATTCAAAGTAAAGACAATATAGTCCATTTAAATCACAGAATTTCAGAACTGGAAAATTTCTTAAATACTCTTTAATCCAAACCTTTCATTGTATAGATGGGTTAATCAAACATACAGGACAAGTGTTTGGAGTAACATAGCTAGTCATTGACAGATCTAGGGACAGAACCTGGATCTCCTAACTCCTAAGTCATTTCTACTCCCCTGTGCCATACTATCTCTGCATCCATATGAACTAAAACCCGGCCATTATACTGAAGAGCCCACAGACTGATACGGAAGGGGTTGGCCATTGTAATGGTGTATTACTATCACACCTTTGTAATAGTCAAATGGAATTGGGGAAGATGGCTTGGAGCAGATAGTACCCTGATGTGAGAAAACCAAATGTGACCAGCAATCTGGAGTATACTCTGCTCCCAGACTAAGCCCTCCTTGAGTTCACACTTACCACTTTAAAACATCCCGCACACAAAGAAAATTTAACTCCAGAAAATGAAGGCTTCAATAGACATTGGAGCAGAAAAGAATCATGATCCACATGGTAAAACTCAATTAGACATTGCCATCAAGTCTTCTCTGTTCTATTTTCAAAGTTTTTCTCTTTATATGTCTTATTCCTTGGTGGTCTCTCCCTCTTGCTCCCCACTCATAACTCCAAAATCCCCTTCCTTTGTCCAGAGCCCTTTGCCTTTATGCCAGGATTGTAATGCCACTTGGCAAGGCAAAAGTGCTTTGGTTTGCCAAATATCTCATGTTACCCCACTCGGGAAGCTCAGTTCATTCAGCCAAGGTGTAAGTATAGCACATGCATGGTTCTCTGTTCAGAGTATGGAATCAGCATTTTCTTTTCTCAGCACCATATGGCTTCAAGTATTGTTCTATATCAATAAATAGAATGACTATAGTCTACTTGATCACAATAGTCATATTTCTGGAGCTCTGTACAACTAAACACAGGTAAGCAGAGCTCTGTCAATGTGTGCCCTTTATAATATTGCTTCTGAAAACTTATTTCCATCTAAGTGTGCTAAACCTTTAGATTCTAAAATTATATCTCCCTTGGTTTGCATAATATCCCTGTGGATAAAGCAAGGCAGGCATCATCATTCCACTTCCACAAATCAAGAAACCAAGGAATAAATAGGTTAAATGACTTGTCCAAAGTCATATAGCTAATGAAAAACAAAACCATGTTGCAGCCTAGTTTTTGTTACATAACTCTATGCCTTTTCTAAGAATCCAGTGTTCTTACCCATTTTCCTGAAATTTTTTGAGCCTCTACTTTCAAAATGCCAACAATTGAAAAACTTATTAATCTATTATATTTGTTCTTATGTGAAGGTATTAAATTTAGCAAAATAGCCACAATTTAGACTGTAAGAAGGAATATCAATAAATTGAGTATATGTTTAGAAATCAGATAATTTTTTCAAAATCAAGATATATATCAAGTCAGATTATACTAAGAGGCTGATATATTCAAATTAAATCTTACTTTATAAATATCAATTGTGGATAAGCCTAAATAGAAATATTGCTCAGGGAAGAGGAAAAATAATTTGTAACGTCCAAGAATTTTAGTTCAATAGATTTTTATTTTGTGAAATCCAGTTATTTGTTGGCTTAAGTAAGACCAAGCACCTGTGTGGCAAGGGACCATGTGGAAAGTTCAACACTGTATCATCTATTTCTAGATACTCTGACTAATCAAGGCAGAGGACTGTAATCCACTCAAAATCTATTGATGACAGAGAAAGGACTCTGCCCATTTCTTCCGCTCTGAGTGGATGACATTAGTTCACACGTGGTCTTAGGCTAGCACAAAGTCTCTGGCTGCAGCCCTTCAAGTGCTTTCTTCCCTATTAGGGCTGGGGCATGTAAGACAGTCACATTTTTGTCTAAATCACAGGCATAATCTTTTAATAATCATGCTGGAGGGCAAGACCAACCAGAAAGTTTTAGGAAAAAGGGTTGGTAACTTACTGCAAGTCTTGCAGCATATGAGACCTTTTGTGTAAAAGTTGTTACTGGGTTCATTTTGAGAAAGAGAATGAGATATTTCTGTCTCATTATTTTGATGATAATTACTTTTCTTACTATCAATATCTTTTAAAAAAGAATTATAAAGACAGGGCATTTCCAGGTAAAGTCTGCTCATCATAGCAGAGTGGAAAGTATACAAGTCCGCACTCTGCTGAGTCAATAGCATGATGGGTACGAAGGCTTACAAAGTGGACCAGGAAGGGGTTTGAAGCCATGCTTTCAAAGTTGTTTTTATACATTCTGGAGAATGATAGTTGTCCACATAAAATAACTGGGGTTGGGGAAGGAATAGGAATGTAAATCCATAGTTCTTGCTCTTATGAGGTTTACATGCTAGTGGTGGGGACCGGAAAGAAACAAGTACACAAATAAGTACAAGAGAATGCAAATAGTGATAAGAGCTATGACTATGAGAATGAACATCACGTTTGTCTGTCTTGCTGTGTGACTGCTTTCTACATGCCATCTCTGCAAATTGCCTTACATGTGTTTCCTATTTAATTGTCCTCACCTGTAAAATGAAGCTTAGCAAGCTTCAGTCGCTTGTCTAATGTCACACAAGTAGTAACACTCAGCCAGGGGTTCCACTACAGGGTGTCTGTTCCCAGATCCCTCTCTCTGAACCACCTCACATGCCACCTCTCCCAATGATGGAAAAGGGATAGTTGCCATGGTAAACTCCCTCTTCTGGTGAGCATGTGAGAGATTCCCTGATCCCACGCCTTTAGCTCACACCCATGCCTACCCGTGGACCCACACATAATGAGACCATCAACCAATTAAAGTGAGCACTTGTCACTGTAGGGTGAGAGCAATGCACCTGTGAGTTTTGGCGTCAAGCCCCACATGGAGGGAGGAGATGGTAGCATAAGAGAAGATGGTAACAGACACCTAAGTGTGCTCAGCTGTCCTCTGGCATTGTTGCATGAGTTTGGGCATCTAAGCCCATGGTTTGGGCCTTCTGCCTGGTGGCTGGAATTTTCATTTCTGAGTCTTTACTTACATGCTCAATAAATCCCTAAATGGGTTTATACTTCAATATAGTTTCATTATTTATTCAGTTAGCAAATATTGACCCCGTTGGCCAGTGACACTGATGACAGGACTTGCCCATGAAATTGAGAGCAGTTACTTTTTTATCTTTTAGATATATTATAACTATAAAAGTACTTAGTGTTCAGGGGTTCCATGAAAGGTGGGCTCCTACAAAACATGAAGAGTAGAAGCAAAAGTTGGCTAGTCCCCTAAAAAACTTTAAATAGAGGATCAGACTTTAAGACAAAATGAATTCTAAAAAAAAAAAAAAAAAAAAAAAACAGAATTCTATATTTAGGAAGAAAAAACACACACACAAGCTTGATTTTTCCCCTGTGTAAATAATGTCCTAGTCTAACCAAGTTGGCATTCCCTGTATGAGACAGTCACTGTGTAACACAGTTCTAAATCAGTCCTATCCCAAAGGGGGTTTGAAATGTTTAGAAACTAGAGCTGCCTTAAGAAGCAGCTTTATAAAGCCTTGTTGGGTGATATACGTACGTTAAAGTTTTTTTCATTTTCACAGACACTTGAGTTTTACAAGTCAGAAGGGAGAAGGAATCGGAGTGAGTTGCCAGCCAAATCTCCTCCTAGATGGATAAGGACCATCACAGGATTTATCAGAACAGAAGCCATGACCTCTTACTGGCATGATTTTGAGCAAAGGGGAGACAGGGGATGGAAGGGAGGGCACCCACCTCTCCCAGAGCACGTGAGGCATCAGCAGAAGGAAAGAAGCCACAAAAAGGAAAGAATCTTCTTCTCTCTCTCTCTCTCACATACACACACACTCATGAACACATTTAGTACCAAATACTCCCACTTCTTTCTCTGGACTCCAGAGATTCTTTTATTAGGACCCCAAGAGCTCCCCAAAATAAACTTAGAGCACAGAAGAGGACATGTGTCCCATGAGAAGCTGGATTCAAGTTTTGGATGAGGAGTTTTGAAGTCTTAAGACAATGCAATAATAGTAAATTAAAACTGTAGGTGAAAGCGAGTTAAGGAGGTAGATTCAACAACGTTGGAACCAACCCAGTGTAACCTAATATAACCATGGCACCAGGCCATTTGGGGACTAGAGAGACCTGGAGCCAGAATGCAGGCAGCTGTGGGTCCGCACCCTCATCAGGGGCTGCCGCTGGTGGCTTGATGGTAGGAAATTGCAAGATTCAGCCAGGGACAAGATCTGGAGAGAGAAGGCAGTGAGGAGGGTATAAAGTTCAGGGCAATAAAAACGTAGAAAGGTTGTTAGTAGCTCTGCTAGAAATCTATAAAACCAAGATCTGTAAATTTAAGTTGTAGAAAAACAGATACTGTGATCAGAGATGTATATGTTGGAATGATGAACGAGGAGAGAGATGAAAGATAGGGGCTGGGAGAAGAGGAAGAGGTGGCAGGACAGATGGATTGGAGTGGAGAAGAGGCTGCCGTCTCTGTCCCCAGCTGCTCCCACCCCCACCCTACCCCCACCTACTGAGACAGCAAGCAAATCAGATAAGATCTCAAGTCTCAGAAAGAAGCTGTGGCTTAGGAAAATGACGGAATTGAAGTTCTGAATAAATATGCTATGCAGCTGAAACTGCTTCATCTTGATCTTCAAATCAGAGGAGAAAACTCACAGGAAAAGAAATGGATGACATGATTTTGAAAATGAAGAGTTAGCTGGCAGATTACCATGGTAAGAAGAAAAAAAGTCAGGGACATCAAATGATGCCAAAATCCACATTAACAAGAGTTGAAGAAAATATAGTTAGACAGAATAAACAATATTTGATAGCACAACAAAATAACTCTAATCAACAATAAGTTAGGATATACTTTAAAATAACTAAAAGTATGGAATTGGAATGTTCCACAAAGAAATGATAAATGCCTGAGGTGATGGATACCCCAATTATCCTGATTTGATTAATACATGTTGTATGTCTGTATCAAAACATCACATGTGCCCTATAAAGATACACAACTATTATGAACCCATAATAATTAAAAATTTTAAAAAAAACAGTTGAGGAAAACAGGAACCATTTATATTCTAAGCCAAATAATGAGGTGTCAGCAAGGTATCAGCTGGAAGAAAAAAATGTTAAACTTGGAAAATGATTTTTCTTTTTTTTACTTCTGGCAACCAAAGCTCTAGTTGAAAATAAATGCAGAATCTTGCAGCTGGCAGTAGACATCCTTAATGATCTCCATCAGCAGAGAACTAAGGCTCTGCTAAAGGATCTGACTCAGAAAGCTTATAAACCAGAAAAAACAGACTCTGTCGGCTGCAGGAAAAAGGGATGTTCACAAAGAATTCAAGAAATGGAGGGTGAGTTATATTGAAAACAGATTATGTAAAAGTCTGTTGGATCACCATGAGAACAAAAACAGGCCACAAAACCAGGATTTTTCTTCTTGATGCATCACCATTTCTTTCTGGAGAGAAGAGAGATGCTGCCTTCCCGAGACAGAAATTGCAGGTAGCAAACCCAAAGATTGGTGTGATTCAGAGACCAGAGAAGTAAAACTAAATCCAGGAAGATCCACTAAATAATTCCCATCAGAAGAGGTCCTGGAAGCCGCTGACCCCCGTGGGAGTCACCTGTTCCAGTTAGGGAAGAGGCATGCTTTGCAGTGAATTAGTTGTGAATGGACTGCACTTGGGGAGACAGAGACATATGTGGTGCAAGCATGATTTATTTTAATAATTAATAAACAGCTTACCTATGTGCAAGCATGATTTATTTTAATAATTAATAAACAGTTGCCAGGAGGTCTATTGAGTCCCACCCACTCTGAAAGACAGACTATCCAACTCTTGCTGATGGCGGCCCCAACAGGATATCTCCATTTCATCATCAATCAAATAGGTTTGTCTCGAGGTCAGTATGGGCTGTGCATAGGCTACTGCCTGGGCCGAGGAAGTGTTTTCAATGTCTGAAAAAATATCTGCCTCTAATTTTGACCCCACTGTGGCTCATTAATAAAGAATGGCCCCAAAAGCTCTTTCTTTCTACACTGAGGGAAGGTTTGGTTAATGCTAATGTAAATAATTTTCCATCTTTATCAGGAATATCCATCATTAACTCACCACCAAAAGGATTTCCACCACCATCTGCCACCTCTCCAACACGGACCCAGACATTCTTCCCCACTCTTATTTTATGTCACCTAACTAAAGGACAGACATCCCTGCTGAAGGAACTTTCAGAAACTTAGACCCTCTTGCCACAAGAGAGACCCTTCTTTCTTCGTCCCAGTTACTTGAAATTATCTACCTTTCCCTCTACAAAATCCTTGCAGATTTTGGATTCTAGAGAGGGGCCCATCAGCCTCTCCTGATACCACCACTGGGTCGCACAGGTTTCCAGCCTCAGGCTATGAATTAACTCTTAAGACAGTTCATATGCTTCAAAATCCAATACATGAATGTTACTTTGGTCATTAGACTTAACACTTTTTTAGAACATAGTTTTATTAGTAAGGGATCTTTTTGAGCCGAATGAATCAAATCTGATAGAGAGCTGATTTGGTATGAAGTAAGGCCACTACTTAAGCTGTAGCCTCCCATTTCCTCCACTCTCCTCAAGCCTATTTTATGTATTATTAATGTAGTTTATATAGTTAATGTAGCTTATGAAACAAATTGATTTTAGTGTCATGTTGAATATAATACTGTTATATAAATTTGTTTAAAAATAAAAGTATAGGAATAATTATCAGGACTATTTGTTAATCTATGTTCTTTTGTTTGTCCATACTTTGGATAAATTTGGCCAGTTGATCAAAAGTCAAAACACTTAACTTGGCGGTAGATAAATTGTTGCCTAAGAGGAAATGAGTAGTCACGAAATACAGACAACTGAACCCAAACCTTCGATGTAATGCTAAATGGTACACTCTGACGCAGTGAATCACTTAGAAAATCACTAACATAAGGATTCTATCAACATTTGTTTTCAGTTGTGAAAGTGTAGATTCTCAGACTCTTTTACTCCAGGGGAATCCTTTTATCTACATAAAGTTAGAAGTCAACATAGACCTAAAAGCTACTTTCGTTGATGTGGAGGTGTGGCCTGGGGTCCTGTCGGCTCCACCTCCCTCTTATCTCAGAACGTGGCATCTCCAAGTACCCCAGGGTTCCACCAAGCTCAGTTTAGAAACTTCTAGGTTGCAGCATGATGGCAATAAGGTCAAGGTCATGAGTTCAATGGCTGTGGGGGCCATGATTAACCTCTCCCATTTACAAACACAAAACACTCTGTGGTATAAGAGGGATGCACAGGTGATGCTCAATTTTAAACACTCAATTTTTATCACTAACCTTAACCAACCATTCCTAAAAGTACGTACCTGTGTTACAAATAAGAGTATGCAAAAATCTCTCCAAATGACAACTGTACACATACTCTTGGATCAACAGTATCACCTTTGTCCACTGAGAATACTTCATTTTACTTAAGCAGGGACAGTAAGTACCTGTTAATGGTGTTATAAATGGGACTGGGACGTGCCATAGAGTCAGGCGGGAAGGCCCCCCAGGACCCTTCCAGCCAGGAGTTTCCACATTCTCTGTTGTAAGAACAGCAGCACAGATGGACATTGAGCAAATTACTGTCTCAGAGCACAGCCCCATCTCTCTGTAATTTGCTGGAATTTTTGGAGCTTCCCATAGTCAAAGTTTTTTCATAAATCTTTATTTGCCTTTCTTCAACTCTTTTATCTTCCATCTGAAACCGTGAGTCTCAAGTTAAGATCTAGGATTTAGATCTAAACATGAAGCTGTAGGCAAAAATACAGTGGCAAAACATTTGTCTTGAATTTTACATAAATAAATAAAAAGAAAATGTAAGTTCATCTGGAGAAAAGATTATGATGGGATTTCAAAGACATGGGTTGAAGTGATTTCTTTATAATCCTCACCTCCATCCTCACACCTCTGGCCCCCAACACCAGCACCCCCATTGAGAATAAGCCACCTCATCTCCTACTTTACAGAGACGATCAAAGCCACAGGTGGAAACTGTCTCAAGTTCCTGCCACTTGCCTGAAAATCTACCAGAATCTACACTCTCCTTTTCTTCTTCCCTCTCTTCCAGTGAAAAGGCAGCCCTGCTCCACGCCTGATTCCTCCACTGGGCCCCAATTCCTCCCTTTCCAACTCCTGAGTACTTGGCTCCATCGGTTATCCCCTCCTCCCTCGTCACACACCCACTCTGCCACCTCCCTCAGCTGCATTCACCATGCCCCTCCTTGCAACCCAGCCATTGCTCTATTCCTCTGCTTTCCTTCATGCTCAAGCCAGTTGAGAGAGTTGCATTTACGTTCACAAATTCCTTTTCCTGTCCTCCCACTTGCCTCACCCAGAGAGTACCCTACAGGGTCACCAACAGTTCCTTGTTGCTAAATACAACAGACACCTCTGACTTCTTAAAAGTATCTAAACTTTTGAAAAATTACCCCTATAAAAAAACATACAAACAAACATTCATTCAGTCAGTCAACAAGTATTTATTGAGTTCTTCCCAGTGCCAGGAACCGAGGGTGCAGCAGTAAACGGGTGTTGGCAATCACGGAGTTTACATCAGGAGGGGAAGAGAAGCCAAGCATTAAACAAGTATATAAATGAACAAGATAATTCCAGAGGGTGATAAGTGCTACAAAGACAAACAAAACTTAGAGTGACTGAACAGAGAGTAACTATGGAAACAGCACTGAGCTTTCAAGGGAAGCATCTCCGAGATGATATCTGAGCTGAAGACACCTGTGCAAAGGTCTCGGGCCAGAGTATCACAAGCAGAATGAACAGTAAGAAGAGAGCACCAAGATGGGCACAAGTGCCAAGAATGTACGACAACGTATCATTTACACGTACAAACAGAGGGAACAGAAAGAAGGCAAGAAAGTATAGTCTTGCTGGGTGGGGAAAGGGCTTCTGAATCACAAGCGAAGTGGACCACACCTACAAGAACAGTGAGCCTGTATCCTGGGGCATGACCTCTCCTCCCTCCTCTGGCCTCATAGGTAGAAAAGTGTTGGAGAGGTTGGGGAGGAGTTGGGGGAAGGATCCATTGCCTGCATCTTTCACCCTTCGATCCCAACTTTTGGACTAGTAAACAAATCAGCCAAATTTGGTCTTAAAACAAGCTGGAAAAATTTCTGGAGTATACCTAGCTGGACCCACTCCAAACCCTCTTCTCCTACTCCCCAACTCTAGGCTGAGTAAGGAAAGTGTCCAAAGAGGGGCTCCTTCCTACAAGGCTATTGCTGAGGATACCATGGAACCCTAAGGCAGAGCCGGGCCCCAAGGGGGATGTGCATGAGAGAACAGTCTTCTCATGATCAGCTTCAGTGGTCAGAGTCCGCAGTGGGTAGGAACTGACATGGACTTGGAGGAGCTCTCCAGTATTTCTGCCTGGGAGAGAAAATGAGAGCCCAGAGATATCCTCCCAAAGCTAAGTTCCCCAGCACACACACACACACACACACACACACACACACACACCCCAGTCCTCGGGAGCACAAGATGATCTAAGTTTCCTCCATTTGACCCAGGGGGCAAACTCCCTCCAGGCAGTCTGTGTTTGTGTGTAGGGGACGTGGTAGACCAGGTGGAGTGAGGGCAGGGGTTAATGCTCACGGCCCTGATTGAGAGCCCGTACTTGAGCTCTTGGTCCTTCCCAAGGTTCGGGGCTACAGATAGTGGGGGCAAAACAGACAGAAGAAATGGGAAGTCAACCTCCAAACCTTTCCCATTATAATTAGGTTCAGACCCCCTCACAATGTGAAAAGGCCTCCTACATAGGAAGAGAAGTCTTGAACTGCTTAACCTCCCCTAACTCTCCTCTTCCTCAAGGCCAAGCTCCTCTTCTATTTTTCCTGATCCCACTATGCTATCACGTGGAAATGTGAGGGGGACAGCCAGGGAAAGCACTGAGGAACCAGGCTTCAGCCTTCCCCAAAATTTGGGAGGTCATGATCTAGAAATAGAAACTCTCTGAGCACCCCTTCTGGTCTAATGAAAATGCCCTGGGGCCACAGGCCTGGGTCTCGAGGTGGGGAGGGGTAGCAGAGCAGCAGCCTTGTGTCCAGGACCATGCAGGAGAGGGCATAGAGGTAGGGCATCCCCGTGGTTGAAGCCAGATAACTTGCCCAAGGTTACACAGTTTGAAAAGAGTCAATTCTAGAATTGGGATCATCCAGAGATAGGCTGGATGGGGCTCAAAGGCAGGGCCTTGGGGTGTTTGCTCTCACCCAGGCTGGGACCATAAGATGTTCAAAAAGTCCCATGTGAGGCTGGAGACAGGGACCTGAGTAGAAGTGGCCTACTTCCTCATGCCTTTTCTCTCTGCTTATGACATAGCACACAGCCACATCTGACACATAGATCGAGACAACTCCTACGTTCTCTGGGGATTTCTTTGCATCTCTGGATTAGGTGGCAGCCTAACATCTTACTCAGAAAATAACTTGAATCTTCCCCAGAGCCAACAGCAGCTCTGTCTATGGGCTGATGTAGGGAACTGACTAATGGCACAGGGAAAGAGAGGAACCCAGATACAGAACTAATTACAAAGAAGAAGGTAAAGGACCAAAAGTCAGGCTCAGCAACCGGATGCCAGGGCTGGAAGAGGGTAAAGATTTGGAGGATAACATGTGGGCTGGCTCTTGAGCCATCCTGACCCAAAGACCCTGGAGGCCTGTGCACATCCTAGGGGAAAAAGGACTGCAGGTGAAACCAAAAGAGCTGTGCACTGACTTCTGGAGCCCATAGGTGCTACCGGGACCACCCCCCAGCTGGAGAATAACACACAGAGATGCCCCTGCTCACCTCCAGGTGGGCTGCCTCAAGGCCCCCACGCCACGGGGGCCATGGGCATTAGCAGTTGCCGCATCAGCAGGTGTTTGCCCCTGCGTCATGTTTGAAGCAGCCAGATAACTTGTCCCAGGGCAGACGGGTTGTGAAGCAGTGAGTCCAGGAGCTGAGGCCGTCCATTCACTTGAAATTCCTCTGCGATCACTTCTTCTTTGGGGTTGGCTTGGTCCTCCTTTTCAATCTGATTTACAAAGAGAAAAAGAAAAATTTGCAACATTGGTAAGTGATGTACACTCTCTCTCCATGCTCAATTAATATAATTGTGAATCTGGAGACTGCCTTTGAGGTTATTTTTCTTCTGAGAAATCCAGCCTTCAAATATTTCCATTTAGTTTCTCAATTCTGGTAGTCCGGCCCAAATTAATACAATAATAATTTTTTTCCTGGCCTGAGCCTAAGAAAGATACACTTTAAAAGTTCTCCTATTTTTATGTATAATGATTATTGCTTTTCTGGTTAATCATTGTAGATAATTTTAAAACAGAAAAACACAAAGAAAATCAAAGTACACCCTACTCCTGGGAGAAAGCTTTACTATGCATAAAGATATGAATGTACATACATATATACATAGAATGTATGCACTCAAATTATAAAATTGTGACCATATCAACATGTTTCTATTTTGATGGGTAACAAACTGTGTTCAAGAAGGAGATAAACAACATCCAATAAAGACATTATAAATATGTGGCCACAGATAAGCATTCCTTGCAAGTTTATCCAATTGAAATAGTCAATGAGATCAACTTCAGTTTATTTAGACAGCAGAACTCCATGTGATTGCTTTTGAAATTAGAACACATTGAATAGTTTCAGAGTACCATCAAAGTTTTTAATTTAAAAAACAAACACACACACAAAAAACAAGATGCCTGCATTAGAAATATGGCACAATCTTTATTCTAGAGACCAAACTTACGGGGATCACAGCTTTTCTTATAATTTGGGATTTTTTAATTAGAAATAAAATTCATATTCAGTTATTAATAATAGCATTTTTTAAATCTCAAATTATATATTAAGCTAACAATATTGATGCCCTTCAAACTAGATTGAGGATACCAAAAAAAAAAATAAATGCAGAAATATTTTATTGAAACTTATAGAGTGAATTATAGCCTGGAGGGGTGGAATGCATTCCTTGAATTTGGGGGAGGGAATCTCTGTACACTTTCTGGATTGCCCCTATGACCCCCACACATAGCGCAGCCTGTGTGTTTTAGAATTCCCCATAGATCCTGCTAAATATAAAACCCAGATACTGAGACTAGCATAGAGCCCACAGATTCCAGATGTCACCTTGTGCAGGCATCACTGAAATCTGCCACTGTGGCATCCCAGGTAGTATGAATAACAATGTTGGAGAATTCACACTGATTTCAATATTTACTATTAAGCTACAGTAGTCAAATGTGTTATTCATGAAATGAAAAATACATTAAAAATGGGAAAATTGAAAGTTCAAATAATCCCACAAATTTATGATCAACTGATTTTTTGCAAAATTACAAAGGTAATTTGGTGGATAATCTTTTCAATAAATGATGCTAGAACAATTGGATAACCATATACAAAAAAAATCGAACCTCAATTCATACCTCACAACATTTACAAAAAATTAACTCAAAATGGATAATAATATAAATGTAAAACCTAATTTTAAATTTCTGGAAGAAAATATGGGAGAATATCTTTGTGACCTTGGTTAAGAAAAGATTTCTTAAATTAAAAATTTATTAAAATTTAAAATTTTGGTCCTTCACAAAATACTGTTAAGAAAATAAAAAAGCAAGTCACAGACTTGGAGAAAATATTTGCAAAACATATTTTTGATAAAGGTCTTATATCCAGAATATTTTTAAAGCTCTCAAACCACAATAATAAGAAAAGCAACTCAATTTTCATATGCAAAAGATTTGACCAGACACATCAAATATGTGCCTTTGATTGTTGATCCATAAGCTCATTAAAAGATGCTTAACTTCACTAGTCATTAGGAAAATGCAAAATTATAACTAAAACAGGATACCACTACACAGCTATTAGAACAGGTAAAATTTTGAAAGTTGACAATAACAAGTGCTGACAAGAAGTGCAGATTTCTGGTGAGAATACAAAATGGTACAACCATTTTGAAAAAATAATTTAGCAGTTTCTTATAAGTTTGAATACATACCTATTATATGTCCCAACAATACCAGTCCTAGTTATTTATTCAAGAAAAGGGAAAGCTAATGTTCCCATGAATGTTTATAGCAACTTTATTCATAATCACCAAAACTGGAAACAAATGTCCTTCACCCGGTGAGTAGCAAACTCAGAACTCAGGCATTTATTTATACACAAGGTAGGTGAATACACATGGTAGGTACATCCAAATAATGAAATGTTACTCAGCTGTAAAAAGAAAAGAACTACTAACTCATGCACAACATGATTCAATCTCAAAAGCACTATACTGGGTGCATGAAAGAAGCCAAACTCAAAGGCTACCTGCTATATGATTCCATTTATATGACATCCTGGAAAAGGCAAAACTATATGGACAAAAAATAGATCAGTGGTTACTAGGGTATGGGGAGTTGACTACAAAGGAGAAGTATGAGGGAATTTTGGAGGGTAATGAAAATATTCTATATCTCATTTGTGGCAATGGTTACATGACTATGTGCATAGAAATGTATGCTGAAAGGATTGAATTTTACCATATATAAATTGTACCCCAATAGGCCTGATATACATAGGATATGTGTGTGCCAGCATGAGTGTGTGTGTGCACATAAACTGCCATGAGAGCATTTGGCAAAAGAAGCTGGAAGAGAAGCAGAATGTGGATGTGGAGATGGATAATTTCACTGGTAATTTTGGAGGTGACAATCTGTTTCCCTTGTTGGAGAATGAGCCCCTTAAGAACAAATGATTCATATGCAGTTCTGTTGAGCTGAGTTCAGCCAGCCCTCAGTACAGCCTAGCAGCCTGGTCTCTAATATCCCAAATTTACCCCAACCTTCTCAAACCTCTAGCTCTCTCATTCTTAGGGCAGGACTTGCCTCTATCGTAATGCATATTAACGGAGCTCTCTCTACTGTGCACAACCAAACAGCTTTTCTGCTCCCATCAAAGTCAGTCTCCACATGTACAGTGGAAGAAACTTACTTTATGGACTATCTCCATTCCCTCTCCGTTGTTCGTAGCCTCTTCTCAGTTCTGCACTCCATCCCATCAGAAAGCCAAATTGGCAGACATTCGTGTGAGGGGAAAGATTGGAAGTTAGGGTGGTGTTTAGGTTTCCAACTTGAGTGATTGGATGGGACAGTACTGCCATTTGCTGAGATAGCAAACAAGAGGAAGAGCAATCTTTCATGGAAAAGAAGTCAAGTGTAGAGAGATTAAGTTTCACAACATCAAGTTGATCTGCTGAGTGAGCAGACCCACATATGAGTTTAATGTCAGGGATGAATTAAGATTCAAAAGTCATCAGCATGCAGATCATGGCTAAAAAACATGAGAGAAGACAAAATCACACAAGCAGAGAGCTCAGTGTGGAGCCCTAGGGGACCTCAAGGTTAAGCTATTGGCAGAAAAGGAAACACTCACAAGTAGACTGAGAAGGAAAGGTCTTGAAGAGAAGTAGCAAGAGGCAAGTCATAGAAATCAAGAGAACAGAGAGTTTAATGAGTCATCAACAAATTCACCACATGGCACCATTGGTAGAAAGCCTGGGCTCAGCATTCATGAGGCCACAGGAAACCATTAGAGCAGACCCTGCTGGTGCCTTGTACACAGCTCCTCCGTCTTACCACTTCTGCACACAGCCCGATTTCCAGGTGCCAGCACTTGCCTTTCTTTCCCTGAAGGCTCTTTCTGGCTGCCACAGCCCACTTGCCACCTACTTGGCAGGCTGAAAGTGTCAAGGAATTAATGTCCCCACTCTCGGATCGGCATTGGTTGACTGACAAGAACTGGTGTATAAATGCCCGAGTTCCTTCACCTCTCAGATGAGACAACTGATGTACATGTCCTATACTGCTTCCCTGTGGTCCCCAGCAGGCCTGAGCTACAGGAGCCCATGGTGAGAGCTGGTTGGATGACGCATTTTCTTATTGGCTGTTTCTCTCCCTTGTCTCACTTTCCCTATTCTCCCAGTGCTCCCTTCGCCTCCCAGAGAAACCACTTGCCCTTGTGTCGTTAATTCTGGAGGAGTCTGCACAGGGACAATTCCAGTGGGGTGCTATGGAAAGAAATCAGAGTACAATAAATTGAAAAGCAAATGAGATTTTCTTTTTAAAATTTGTCAGAGAAGGAAAGAAAAAAGACAGGACAGGGCCAGAGGTGAACTCACAGTCAATATAAGAGAGCTAAACATGTTGAAAGGCAAAAGAGAAAGAGACAGTATAAAAAGGCCAAAGTGATTAGGGAGGTAGATAAATTGTGCAGCAAGACCCTGGAGGAGACAGGAGCAGAAGGAGGAAGACCACAGTGGGGTTTGTGTGGTGGGAGAGGCTGGCCTGACCCTCTGAAGCTGAGGGCAAAGATTTAAAGACAGACACACATCCTGATAAGCACGATGGGTTGGAGGAGGCAGGCCGGTCTGGGGAGGGTTGGGGCTCATCCCTTTGTGGTGGCCCCAACCCATGAGGCTATAATGCTTTTCCCAGCTGTGCTCAGCAGCTCTATGCATGACTGTGCTCAGCAGCCGGGAAACCGGAGAAGCAAAGGCAGGTCATGAGCTTGATCTAGAACTAGGGACTTACGAAATGAGTGTTGCAGGAGGATGGAGAACAACCAGGTTAAAGCTACTAGAGAAGAAGTGGTTAACCATGTGGTCTAGACCAGGTAAGGACCTACAACCAGGCAGAGGCTGCAGACCAGACTGGGAAAAAACACACAGCTCCCAGCACTGGAGGCCTTTCTGGCTAACCCAGGCTTCTGCACAAGCATCTGCTCTGCAAAGACACTGTGCCACAGGGACCACCATGATGCAGAAAGGCCTGCTCCCACATGGGACTCCATGGCTTAGGTAGATCAAGATTCAACAGTTCAGTCACCCAAACCTATAAAAGCAGTAATGCAACTGGAAAGGCCACCAGGGCAAGAGCCTGAATGGAGAGCAAAGAGCTCAGGTCCTTTTCCTGTCTCTGCTGTTACCTAGAAAATAATAGCTGAATTCCTGGTTTTGTTTGGCTGAAGAGACCAACGATAGATTGCCAGAGCATAACCACTGGGATGAAATTAAGTATAATATAGTCCTGCATGGGGATTTTTCCACAAGCATGTAAGAAAGAAACCCTTTCTGAGACATGACTACAAAGTCAGTGTTTTTTACTCAGGGAAATAAAAGGAGGGCCCAGAAAAGGGGAGTGGAAGGTCTACTTCACCCAATCTTGCATGAAGAAAGGGGGAATGCTCTATGGTTTTCTGGAGGGAGAAAATATAGAATCTGCCTCTTCCACATCAGAATAGAACTTGATGCTGTCCTATGCACCTGGTCTTGATTAATAAGCTTGATAAATACGTGCAGAAATAAATTGGTCTTCCAGGCTTCTTTAATGCAGGGCTCAATTTGATACCATATAAAACATACTCTGAAAGAATGAGTCAAAGGCACAGACAGCACTGCCCAATATGTCTGACTGGCCCCCAAATAGCCACCTTGGTGGTTTTCAAAGAACCACAGATCCCCAGCTCTCAAAAGCAGAGCACTGAGGAACCAAGAGACTCAGCCGGGGAAATGCCTGTCAACCCCGAGGGCAAGGACAACCTTGTGAAATCCCAAAATCTTAAAGAATTGAGAGGGCAGAATAAACTAAGAAGCAGATGCCAGGGTTTCCTCCTATCAAGTAAGAGAATGCTACCATGCCTAATCGGGATGTTGGGAATCATACCAGTTGGTTTCTAAGATTAAATTATTCCCTGGGTTTTGAGAAGACCTATCTAAGGGAGTTATTAAGAACCCAGTAGGCCTTTGTCATGGGACATTAGGAATGGAGCCTTTCAGGTCCTCTGTTCCTAGATAAGGGACAAAGGCTGGAGGCAATGACAGCCTGAGGAGGCACTTCTCTGATCCCCACTGAGAGAGCTAACGGAGGGAGTCAGAAGAGCGGGCATTAGGATCTCTGTTGATTAGGTGAATACAGTAAGCAAGGCAGAGCCAGACAAATCTGTGCTGAGGCGGAGTTTGCTCTCACTGTCTCGCCTCTCCTTTCCATGTCCTGCTGGAACTCCAGCTGCCCAAAGAGCCATCACTCAACTCATTATCGATGATGGCTTTCATAGGTGACATGCCTCCATGGCACCATAGGTGACATGCCTCTTATATAATTAATTTCTTCTGCTGTGCACATTTTCCAGCTACTTCCACATATCAGTCCTTACATGCTGTAGGCCCCTTTTATCCAGACTCCTGAAGAGGGACTAAGTTAATGATTAGGTAACCTAGCATACAACTTTCTTTTAAAGTTTTAGTGACTGGGTAGCCTGTTACTTCCTTCACAAATTAAACTCACCTTATCTTGCATCTTTTTAATGCTTTCACTTTTAGTGCCATAAATTTGTCACCTTCCACATTTCTTAACTACACAACACAAATAATCTGAATTATTTATATATGGAGGATTTAGGTCAATGTTGCTCAGTGTGCAGTCTCTACCGCCTGTGTAACTGTACCTTGGGGGAGGAAGTGCTTGGTGAAAATGCAGAACCCCAGGCATTACTGGTGACCCAATAAATCAGATGCTCTCAGAGCATCTTTAACATGCTCCCCGGTTGATTCTTCTTCCTGCTAAATCAGTAAACATCATGTGACATCTACACACAAAAATGTGCCATGCAGGTGCTGGGTATCAGAGGAGATAAGAGAATCTCAAATTTAGTCAACATCCACTACTAACTTATAAAACAAATTCATTTCCAAATATTAAAAGGACTAAAACGTGGCAGCCCATATGGTGGGGTAGGAGATAGAGGGGAAGTCTCTGCACCTTTCCCTCAATTTTGCTGTAAACCTAAAACTGTTCTAACAAATGAAATCTTAAAAGAAACAAACAAAAAAAAAAGCTGGCCTACGTGAGATAGAGCAGGGGAACAGGTGCCCCTCTGGCTCTCCTTTTCTCTCTACGCGGATCACTTTTCTTATACCATCTACTCATCCTAGCCTAGTATCCTCTGTGGCAGAGCCAATAGCTCTCTGCTCAAGGCTCTCCCGGTCCAATGTGCATACTGATCATGACAATATTATAGCATTTACACCCCACACCAACTACTCTCTTATTTGGACCTGGTGAATCCCAAACAACATGGCTTCTTCACTGCCATATTCCCTTCCCCCAGCACAGTCTACAGAACTTTATAGGTATGCAATAACTCTTGAATAACTCAATGAGTGAATGAATGAATAAATGGTAGTGCCACGAAGATTAACATCAGATAAAATGTGCTGGGAGGATGGAAGGATACAAAGGATGACCCTCTCCTTTTACACATACAGATGTTCTGTTAGAGTCACCATTCCTCCTCTCTCTGAGGCACAGGAGTCAAGGTAGTCATTTATTCAATCTGTCACTGTGGTCAATCATCTGAACTGATAAATTAATGACTTCCCATCCTATTAGACAAAGGAAGCAAAGGACACAGCCGTCTGAAGTATGCACCAGTAGCATTTGGGAGGAAAACAGAAGCCACACTAGGTATTCCAACCAGAGGGGATTTAATGCAGGGAGTTGATCACACAGGTTTGGTAAGACTGAAACAGGGCCACTGGGCCCGATGTTAGTAAATGCGGGAAGCAGCTACTAACCTTAGGGCTGGGGGAACAAAGGGAAGAGACGGTGTTACCAGAACCTAGAAGCTTTGCCGGGGGAGCCCCCACGGCTGGCGCCTGGCCCTCGGGCGGGGCTGCCGCGCGGCTGTTTCTTGGCCTTCGGAGGGGGCCGAGGCTTGGCTGGTGGCGGTCGGACCTCTGGGCGGGGGCGCGGCTGACGCTCGGACCTCGGAGGGGACCGTGGCTTGGCCGGAGCTCTGACCACGGCGGGGGGCGCGGCTGGCGGTTGCTTGGGCCTCTTAGGGGACGCTGCACGGCGGCCGGTTCTGAGAGGGCCAAAAGAAGCCGGAGGCTGGAGCCGCGGCCCTCCTCCGCCGCTCACGGGACGCCGGCGCAGCTGGAATCAGGGACGAGGGCCCCGCGCCCCCGCCACCCTCCGGCCTCCCCGGGCGCAGCGCGCAGACGCGGGCCGCTCACCTGGCCTTCTGGCAGGCGCAGCACACCACGTCCTCCTCCTCCTTCTGGTAGAAGCAGCCGCTCTTGCAGATGCTGTACTTCCGATCCACGATCTCCCGCTTGGAGTTGAGGAAGGTGAAGGGCGGGCAGCAGCGAATGCTGAAGTGCTCGGAGAGCCTCTGGTTCTTGGAGAGGCGGGGACCCTCCTTCCCCGCTTTCTGGCTCATCTTACTGGGAATCGCCGGCGCGACGCGAGGCGGGGAGACAGGGGTGGGGACAGAAACGCACGTCAGGCAGGGGACCCCCGCTCGGGAGCCACCCCCTGCTCCCCCCACGGTCCAGATTAACACTCAGGGGGTCCCACAGAGCAGAAGCCCAGCTCTGCGGAAAAGAACCCAAGTTTTAAAGCGTGTTTTCTAAGAGAAAGAAGAACGTGGACTCTTGTTTTCCTTATGTTTTAGGCACTTATATAGTATACGAAAAAAAAAATTGCAATACCAAACGTAGCCTTCGCTAAATAAGATTCTAGGTTTAGGAAAGGCCTTTTCTCTAAGAAGCAAAAAATAATTTATGATTAAAACCACAAGACCATTCATATAATAAAATACTACACAGCAAGGAAAATGAACACATAGTATTGAACATACTAAGTCAGACACAAAAGAATACAAGCTGTGTGATTCATTTTAGATGAGGTTCAAAAAGAGGCAAAACTAATCTAAGGCGCCAGCAATCAGAGCATAGTTATATGTGGAGAAAGTGAGCTAAGAAGGGGCAGCGGAGAGGTTGCTGGGGACTGAAAATGTTCCTTCTGGGAATGTGACAAATGCAGAAATAGTCCTACCTAACACTCCAAAACACTGATGCGACGCGTGCAGGGGACTTATGTGACTATTAATCAAGAAGGGTCAACACATACACATGGGTAATGGGCATATACTGGACACTGAGAATTTCCCTACCTCAAAAAACTCGAGGCCAGGTTGGAGACACAGACATGCAGCATGGGATTACAGCCACATTATGGTGACCAACAGAAGTACATGCAACGGTCAAGAACAACACAGAGAATCCAAAGACGGATTCCTTGAAGCCAGAACATATGATCTGGATTTTTAAGGATGAACACATTAAAAGCAACTAAATTACATTGAGGGGATATTTTAATTTTTTGTTTATCAATGTGGTTGTCCTCTGCTTCAAATGGGAATGAGCTGGGAAGCAAGTGTAGTGCAGTTACAAATACATTTTTTTTGCACCTCCATTTGTGATAGTCCAAGTAATGTGTTACATCTGTTAGCTGTGTTACAAATGTTCCTTCCCAACATGTCACCTGCTTTTATGCAAAAATATAGCTTTATGTAATTAAATTTCTTCGTTCTCATTCAGAGTTTTATGCTTTGCTTAGGAAGGTCTTTCCCACTCCATCATCTTTCAAACATACTCATGTATACCCAATTTTAAAAGAAAATCCTCCCTGGATCCCACTCGCACATCTGTGTGCCTCCCTATTACTCCTCTCCTTTCTATAGCAAAGTTCTGGAAAATTTATCAATATGTTTTCTCTCCATTTCTGCTCTCCCATTCACTCCTCAGTGCATCCCACTCTGGCTCCTGTTCCTTTCCTTCCAAGGAAAAATGGCTCTCCTTAGCTCCCCAAAGACCTCCATGCTGCCACACCAGTCCTCTTATTTGGTCCCTCTCTCCAGCTGAACTCTTCCCTTGCCTGTGACACCACATTCTGCTAGATTTCCTCCTCCATCTCTAGCCCCTCCTTCTCAATTTCCTTCATATGCTCATCTGCTTTAGCCAAAACTTTTATTTATTTTTTATCCAAAACTTTTAATGTTAGAGTTACTAAATGATTAACGGAGTTATTTTCCCCATTTAATTCAGCATTTATTATATAGTTAGGTTGTGCCGGGCACAGTGCTCTGTTGATATAATGGACATCAGCTGAATCATGCTTAGTCCAGTCCTAAAGAAACTTACCCACCAGCTAGAGACACTGGCAAGTATGTGACTAGAGTGCACATAGTGTGCTAATGGCCACAAAGCTCATTTGTTGATTCCAAATAGGTACGAGTCACTGAGGTGAGTAAGGTAATGGATCAGATAAACATCCTGCTCATGGTGAACTCACAGTGTAGATAGAGGAAGGTTACACAGATGTCAGTAAGTGCAATACAAGGGCACTGTGCTCTGGACTGTGAGAACGTGCTGACAAAATGGCAGGAGAAGTTCACAAGAGAGGGGGCACTACGTTGGGCTGGAGCACCAGGTAAAACTCCATGGGCAGAAGCTTTTCATCTGGCCCTGAGACGTGGCCAGCCATAGGTAAGGGATGTGGAGGGACGGGAATGGCTGATACCTAAGCACAGGTACACAGGGGTGCATTACATCTCCCTGAGAGCCCTCACCTTGTCTGCAGTGCACTGTCAGAGAAGGAGCGGTGCCAGGAAACAGGTGACGGCGGTGAGACGGGAGTATCCTGTCACTGGGAAGTGTCTAGCCCTAGTGACTGGGAACACAGTCAAGCCACCAGCTGATCAGAGGTCTAAACAGGTGAGAGGGAGGGAGATGTGGGATACTGTGAGTTTAGGGTGTCCAGGACATCCACGAGGAAATAGGCATCCAAAACTCAGGAGCCACAGCCGCCATGTTGAGCATTTTTCACCTCATGGGAAGAGGCACAACCCTGGCCATGGATGAGATGCCTGTGAGCTGAGCGAGAAGCCAGACAAGGGAAGGCTCCCAGGAGGAGTAGTGGGCCCACCTTCAAGCTGTAGCAGCCAAGAAGGAAGGCGAAGCAGGGCTATTTACAGAGGTAGGACGGGTAGCAGCCTCTTGGAAGAAAGATGTCCAGATTTTGAGAGGAACAGATGATCAGCAATAGCCCAAGAAGCCCTTTATCCAAACGGGCATTATAGACCAGTGAGAAACTACAGCTGACTTACAGGGTCTGATTCATGACAAAGACCCTAAAGATCTGCCAAGCCCCTCCCCCAATCCTACGCATGTCACGAATTCAGCTCGAGTTTCTCCTCCTGTGGGAAATGATGAAATGCAATGCTTCAGGACTGCCCTGCAAGAGTCATTTCTTCAGGTGCCCGGCACGTGAAGACTATGTTACTCAGCTTGTCACAAGCAACCAAGGGATCCTCAGTCCCTCCAGCCTTATGGGGTCATCTTTTCCCAAATGGCTCAGGCACCCATCATAAATGACAGAAAATCTAGCACTTGCCCCACCTTTCTAAGAAATAACGAACTTGGGGTAAGACAGAGATTTTAAGTCCGCTGCGACTCTGATTTCCTGCTCTGACTAGATTCTCAATTCCCATCCACTGTGCCAGCCAATGAGATCCTGGGGCCCACTCTGTGCCCATCTGGACCCCCACCCCGCCATCTCTTCCCTCAGCAGGTCAGGGGAAAGTTCTCAGTTTCCTATTCCACGACAAATTCCCTCCCTCCCCGCCTTCCCCACCACGTCGGGCAGGGGCAGCCTCACCTTTTGCTAGCCATCAATGCCTGGTCCTGACAGAAAACGCAATTCTCTTCCCTGGAAGAGCCCTGTCATTGTCCTGTGGCAACCACCTGAAAATGTATCCAGCTTTTAAAATAATATTTTCTCCTTCCCTTAGTGAAATGTTTATATTCTGTGGAAAGACTCTGGCCTACTCTTTCCCTCCGTAGCAGAAATACAGCATTTAACCGGGGTACATGGGTAATTGGCTGTATTTATTGTCCCCCCAACTCTGCCCGACACTACCCTCCAGTTTAGGAATGCTAAGCCCCAAGAGTCACCCTTTCCCAACACACCAGGATTATTGTAAATTAATTGGAAATGCAGGCTGTTAAATTAAATTTAGCCTAAAGCTGCCTCCTTTTGTATTTTAAGTTTGGCCTTTAAAGGTATCTCTGTATACAGGGAACTGTAACATAACTAGATGTGGAAACAGACTGTAACCTACTCTTGTACCAATCACAGGTGGCCAACTGTTCAAATGAGGCAAATGCCAAGCTGTAACCATCCCAGCTGCTCTGTGCCTCACTTCCAGTTACTGTCCACCACATTCCTTTTCTGTCCAGAAATACTATCTGACCACATGGCAGCCCCGAAGTCACTCTGAACCTATTCTAGTTCTTGTGGTTGCCCAATTCTCGGATCATTATTTGCTCATTTGAAGTCTGTTAAATTTAATTTGCCTTCAGTTTTTCTTTTAACAAAGCAAATAACTAATGACAAAGAAAAGAAGTAGCATTTACTGAGCACCTATTGTATGGTGGTTGTTATACATACTTTTTCTCATCTTTATAGTTTGGAGTTATGATCAATAAAGATGAGAGAGTCTAAGGAACATGACCAAGTTCACAAAGCCAGTAAGAGGCAACAGGGGATTTGAACCCACATCTGTGACCCCAACATCCCGAGCTCTTTAACCAGGTCCAACACTACTTTGTACTTCCCATGTACTCAACCCTCCTCGCCTAGAGACAGCAGTCCAGGCCAGGAGCTGGACCCAGACTGGACTTCAGGGGACTAGAGATGGGCCCAGGGGTGGGATAAGGCTGCACAGACTTGTGGGTCTATGTGCTAGAGTGAAAAAGACTGAAAGTTGGAAACAGATCTCTCCAGAAGAAAAGGGTAGAGGATGGTGTTTGCAGAGGTCACAACAATATGGTGGCCAGGATGTCCCTGCCAGAGCAAGAAGGCCCACCATGGGGGACCAGAATGTTAATGTGGGATGGGTCATGAGGGAGTGTGACTTACTGCAGCTCCTGCCCCTCCAGTCCTTTAGTAGATGTAAAATCTATATTCACTGCTGAAAATTAGAAAACTCGGATGGATGAAAATAATACAAATTCTTGCCTCATGGTTAACCACTTGTAAAATACTTTAAATTTTTTTCCTTTGAGAATATTTACGTGTGAATATATAGTTAATAAAAAGTGGGACATACCTTACATAACTTACATACTGTTCAAATTTCTATAATTGGCAAATCATTCATTTTTTAAGTTTTAAAATTATAGACATAATGTTATCCATATTATTCTTTTATGGTTTTTAAAGTCTGTGATAAATTTGTAATTACAACTCCCTTTATAGTTTATATTACATATTCGTATCTTCTCTCATTCTTCTTGAGTAATCTTGTCAAAGGTTATCTACTTCATTATTTTTTTCAAAAACAATGGCTAGGTGTGGCATCTCATACTTGTAATTCTAGCACTTAGGGAGGCTATGACAGAAGGATCACTTGAGGCCAGAAGTTCAAGACCAGCCTGGGGAAAAAGGTAAGACCCCATCTCTACAAAAAATTAAAAAACTAGTCAGGCATGGTGGCACACACCTATAGTCCCAGCTACTTGGGAGGCTAAGGTGACAGGAGGATGGCTTGAGCCCAGGAGTCAAGGTTATAGTGAGCTATGATGATGCCACTGCCCTCCAGCCTGGACAACATAGCGAGATCCTGTCTCAAAAAAATTTTTTTCCATTAAGCTTATGTTCTTGTTCTTTTTCTCTATTAAGCCAAATGCTTCTGACATATACATTTATGGCTATAACTTTTCATTGGACAAATTTAGCTGCATACCACAATTATAAACATGAATTTTCCATCTGCATTTTAAAATATGGATGAGTTCTTCTTGGATTCAATTATTTTTTAAAATTCATTATAAAATTTCCAAATATATGGAATTATTTTTAATTACATTGACTTCTAATTTTAATGCATTTAGTCAGAGAAAGTATTTTGTATGATAATGATTCTGATAGTTATTGAGATTTGCTTTATGGCCTAGTACATAGTCAACATTTTTAAATATTCTATACGTGCTTGAAAAGATTATGTATTTCTGGAAACAATTTGGGGTTCTCTAATGAAAATTAAAATGTGCACAAACTACAATCTAGCAGTTTATCTTTGGGTGCAGGAGGATCTTGGATCACGGCTCAACCTTACAGAGGAAGACTCACGGTGGAGCACAAAGACTGGGGGCCCGAATCTTGCAGGACTGTGGACTTGCTGTTCCAGGCTGCACTTCTGCACTCTGAACACCTTTTACGTGATACAGACAAACTTCCACCTTGTTTAAACCACTGTTATTTCAGTTACAAGCAATCAAATACAATTCCTAATTGATATACTCAGTTTCCTCACCTAAAAGTGAAGAATAACAAATAACAATAATACTTAACTCAGAGGGCTTTTGAAAATATTAAATAAAACAAAGTCGGTAAAGAACTGAACCTAGCACTGTAGCCAATGTAAGTAACTTGCTTCATAAATTTCATTTCCCTTTCACTGACTGAGGATTCATTCAAGCGACCTGTCTAATTCTGCGGAATTCTGTAGACACACTCTGTTTATCTCACTGTGTATCTCTGATGGCATTAATTTCAGCATTAATCACATCTCTATTTACTTTAATGGTTAAAAACAAATCATTGTAAGCACCACATGGCACTTTCACAAAGGATCCCAACATCAGAGCAAAGATAATTATGAACTATCTGGCAGAATGAAGAGAAAAATAACTGAATTTGAAACTGTAAAATATAATCTTCTCTAGGCTTTCCAGACATTTCCATATGATCTAAAACTAAGGAGGAGAGAAAAGGGAGGCAAGTACTCAGAGAAGAAAGAGGGAGTGAAGCAGTCCCACCTTCCATCAGGGACTCTGCTCTGGCTCAGACAACCGTGCCTGTTCAGCACAGGAAGGGACTTTTCTAACTGAACTTGAAAGTTATAAAACTGGGCTCCTTAGAGAAAAAAAAGATTTTGTGAACAGACCACACCTTTTCCTATTCATGCAAATTAATTAGCCAGCTTAAATCAGTATACACATGTTTGATTACATAGCCTAGAGATAGCATTAGAATCTATATAACCACGGAGAGGGGCATGGTGGCTCACGCCTGTAATCCTAGCACTCTGGGAGGTAGAGGCGAGAGGATCACTTGAGGTCAGGGGTTCAAGACCAGTCTGAGCAAGAGCAAGACCCTGTCTCTACTAAAAATAGAAAAAATGAGCCGAGTGTGGTGGCGCATGCCTGTAGTCCCAGCTACTCGGGAGGCTGAGGCGGAAGGATTGCTTGAGCCCAGGAGTTTGAGGTTGCTGTGAGCTAGGCTGATGCCATGGCACTCTACCCAGGGCAACAGAGTGAGACTCTGTCAAAAAAAAAAAAAAAAAAAAAGAATCCATATAACCACCAGGGTCATGAGTATCTTTAAACACAGCTTCACCATTCTCTAAGGAGACCACAGGTGGAAACTGGAACTATGAGCATAAAATGAGTTTTCTTCCTTTTGTCCATCCTTCCTTCCTTCCTATCATCTTTTCTTTAAATACAGTTAATATGTGGCATAATTATTTAATCAAAGCTGCAGGTGGCCCTCAGTCCTGGGCAGTCCTCTAGAAAAGAAAGGCAACGCAAGTTGTAAGGTGCCACGTTGCAGCCCATGTACCCCTTCACATCTCCATGGCACCCCAGAAAGTCAAATGTGTATAGACTCTGTAGAATAAAGAGTAAATGCAGGTCAGTATTTGGAAAACAGAACAAACAGTTCTTTGATTCTTGTCACTCAGATTCCTCAGAACCAAGAGCAAGGATCTACCCTTCTCTTGTTATGAAGAACTCAACGTGGGAAGGACGGGAGACAAGCTTTCACCTTGACTATCCAGGACCTAACTCTTATTCAAGAACAATATTCTGGCTTCAGATATCAAAAGTCCAAAGGAAGACAATGATCAGTGCCAAGACCTATTAATATGTTACATGGATTAAGAAATGGGATGTTTAATATATACTTAAGAAAAAAATGTTAAGTTAACAAATAAAGCAAGAAATTTCAAATGTATTCAAATTCAGCTTACTTGCCCAAAAGAAGCACAACTTTTTTATTTCTCTGTAATTGTATAATTGATGCATAGTATTATACAAGCCCATCCCATGCTGAATGTTGGCTGGCAAAGAAAGGGGAAGGGAGAGAGCAACTGAATCTCTGGATTTATAGTGCCTTGATCACTTCTGGTTTAAGCCATCTCTCCCTAGTTTGCAGTCATTTAGAGTTCAGTTCCCCAACAGGACTATTTCTCACCTTCCTCTCTTCCTTCTCAAGGTGAGGAAGAGTGTAGGAAAGTTGAGTACCCTCATGGCGGTGAGGGAAGTGGCTGGTCTGGGTTGTCCTTCTCTGTTGCATCTGAGATAGGTGCCTTGTCTGGCCTCACTGGCCCCTTGGCATGAATGACACACATCGCTGCTGACCACTTGACCAGACCAGAGCCACTGGGTGGTGCGGAAGAGGGCTAGAGCCCCATTATCTGATTCTCTCATTGTACGTACCTTTAGGCCCTGTGTTACCGTGAGTTCTCCGTTATGGGGCACTATTGGCTGACTCAGGTAGGTACCTTGTTACATGATCTGTGGTGCGAGGGTTCACTGGAGTTAAAAACCTAGTCATATCTGAGGGTTGAGAATATGACTTTGAGGAAAGGGTATTTATCATCCGTTGCTTCTATGTTATAATCAGTTATACTCCAATACAGTTATCTATTGAGTTTTTAAAAAATTTCTTGGTAAATTTTGATACCAAATTGAATCTCTCATGACCTACATGCCTCAATTTCTTTCTCCCTGGTTTCCAGGTACTGTTCCCTCAAGGAATAAAAATTAAATATATCAGTTTTAACAAAATGAATGAGGAGAGAAGCACAGTCTGTGTTGTTCTTAAGTAACAACAACAACAAAACAGGCTTTGGGACTTTGGAAGTGAGGGGCACTTCAGAGTTGGCTGCTAGAGCTGATGATCTAGGGAGGCCGCTGACATCTCTGAAGAAAGAGAGATTTCAGGAGAAGGAGCAGGGCTGGTATTCAAATAGATATTTGAGTGTTAGGGAAAAACCCTCTTTGGCCTCTTTGGTAAAGAGATGGGAAGATAAAAGTACTGTTTGCAAGAATAAATCCAATGAAGATTTGGAAATTGGACATGACTAGTGGGAGAGAGTACTCTTATGGAGAGTTTCCAAAGTGAGTCTCATATAAGTTCTGATGCAGGGAGTTGAAGGAAAGATTTGATGGGACAAACATATCACAAGTGGCCATCCTGTGGGGGAATTCCTAGCTTGGAGTAATGTCCATGTCTCAACGCTCAGGCTGGGCGCCACTGGGCTGTTCCGGAAGTTTAAAATAGAGTACCTAGAATATAATGCAGACAACTGGAGTTACTTTCCAAAATCAAAATAGAGCCTTTGTCAGACCTAAAGGACATTATGAGGTTTTGATCTCTCATACCTGCCACAGACAAGTGGAATTACAGGCATTCATCTCTAAGATTTTATACATATAAACTTTGTTTTGCTGCCATATCATACTCGGTATCCACAGAAGTGGAATCTATGTGACCTTGCCTTTTTCAACTATGACACTTAGATCTGTGAGTCATGGGACATAGGCTTGTTGTGATTCTTTACCTTTTCTAATAAGAAATACTGTTTTTAAGGTCCAAAAATTGTTAGATTCCCTTCCAACAGCTCTATTTCTAGTATTTTTTGATGAAAAAATACATTAAAAAACTGCTATGATTTCAGTAAAAAAAAAAAAAAGGCTCCCGACTCAGCAGCCTCATATTCTGGTCCGGCTGTCCTCTCAGCTCCTCCACATTTACTCTGGGGAATTCCTGGTCCCCATGCATGCCATGTACTACATAAGGAGAATCAACAGCCCTATCTTGGGATCATTGGCCTACACAGCATCCCAAGCAAAGCTGTGCTGTCACCTGTGGGTCACACTGGATGTGGCTGAGGGCAGGCCTCCTCAAGAGGCTGGCAGCCTGCCCCACTCTACTCCTGTCAACGTGTGTCACTACCCCTCACACACATGCACACAATTTCAAACCTATCTGGGTGATTCCACCATAACACACCCCCCCATGCCCCACATACATGTCTGCCTCCTTTGCTTCCTCTCTCTCTCTCTCCCCTTTCCCATTCTTCCCCATTCTTCTTTGGGTAGAAGGACTCTTTTCCACTTCCTTCTTCTCTCTGGCAAAGACTCTGCCTCCATCACATCTTCTTTCTACCTGAGGGTACCAAACCCAAGGCTCAGCTTTCTTGGCAGAAAGGACATCCGTTTTACACTATGGAGGAAACTCTATGATCTGCATTGTTTTGGCTCGGTTTGTGAGCTACCAGCCCGTTTGGAACTACGGATTACAAAGAACAAAAATATGTTATTTTAATATTCTTTAAACCACACCCATTGGGAAGCATAAGTTACTAACAAATAGCTAATAATAGTACTATTGGGTGAGAGCTCTTTATGAAGCAGGCACTCTTCTAAGGGCGTGACATTTACTAATCTACTTAACCCTAGCAATAATCCTAGGAGGTAGATATTATTACTTTTATCCTTATTTTACAGATGAGGAAACTGAGGCCCAGAGATGACAGGTCAGTAAGAATCAGCACAAGTCATGAGTGACCAGTGAGACCAATGGTCTGTTATGGTCCATACCACCCTGTCCATACAAGGCACATGGGGCCTCAGTGACATCAGCAACTGGTCATTCACAGTCCAGAGGGTGACATCACTGTGATGTGCCTAACACCAGAGAAAGGGTGCCACTTTAAGGAACAGAATGGGAAAGGAGTTTCCTTCAACAACCTAAGAACGTGCGCCAAAGGACACAGAATGCCCCCATAAATTCACGAAGTGGAGAAGACTCGAACAAATGAGGTCATGTTCTCTCCAGGCCTTCCCCTTCCTTTTCCCAAACTCCTTCCAATCGGCTGCAATTTCTCTTTAAAACTCACACCATCACCCTCTGTGCCTTTAAATGATTAGAAATAATTGTAAGGAAGAAATATTAATAGGAGTAACCAGGAATTGTAATTTTTATATATTGGTTTCAAGAACAAGATGAAATATCTAACATTTAAAATACAGAATTATTTCAAAGCATGAAGAATTAATTGCAAGTGCTTAAAATATTTATGAATCTTGAATGACTTTTTGTTAAACCTTGTCTCCATTTCACAATTTAATATTTACTCTCTGAATATCAACACCCTTGAGAGCAATAAAATTTTTTGACCTTTCATTCTGTGAGGAGAGACAGAAGTAAAATATATTGTCAGTAGTAATGTAAGAATACGCATGGAAAATAAGTGGAATTTTACTTACTGGTGGGGACAGGGGAGGATGGTAGAAAAATCCCAAACTTAATTTCTGCATATTCTTTCCCCAGAAACAGGGGTGGTGAAGAAATTGCCAAAACAGAAAAAGTGAAGCCCTCTTTATTCTTTATCTTTCCTGAAGTAGGCCTAGCTTATTAAAGAAGAGAAGATGGGCAGGGGAATCTTCACATATTTGCAAAAATGCAATGTAAGCAGTAAGGACTTGGTTTTTATTTAATTATTAATATTCTTACAATTGGTTTATCATGAACACATTAGGTAGTCATTTGAAGACCAACTGAATATTCGACAGCCGTTTGAAAAGGCGTGCATGGAGAAGTTGTGCCGACATAGGAAAATACTTCCGTGATATCAGCCGAAAGCAGCGGGCAGCGAGATCGTCTATTGCACAGCAGCAACTCTGGCAGCCATCCCAGCTGAACCCAGCTAAGAGCCCCTGTGGCAGGCCTCTTCAAGGGAGCCCACAGCCCAGTCAGGTACCCTCAGTCAGTCACCTCCAAAGGTAGCACCCTCAGCAGAGGCTGGGACAGGAACCAGGGCGCCCTCTGCAGAAGGAGAGCCATACACCCAGATCTTGCCTTGAATAGATGAGATACTAGCAGTACCCTGGAGCAATTCCAGGTGCTCATTTTAAGGGTGGCAAGGACTCTCTGAACTACAGGTAGGAGCTGTTGAGACAACTTATTTATGACCACAATAGACCCCACCAACAGAGAAGGACAGATGACATCAGGCTCCATGTGTAAAGAATATACACATAAAGTGACTGAAGGTAAATGCAGCAAAATACTAACACCCTATCACTCATTTGAAGATTCACTGAGTACTTTTAGGTGCCAGTGGTGAACAAGACAAAGAAGGTCCCTCTACTCACAGAGATGGGGTACAGAGAAAGGGACATAATTTACTTAACTAGTCTCTTGTAAATGAACACTTTGGTTTCCTCCCATTTGTTATTATTACAAGTGATGCTGTAGTGAGTAAAAGTGTGCATCCATCATTTTATATGTGTGACTATCTGAGGGATAAATTCCTAAAACTGGGATCACTAGATAAAAGAATCTATGCATTTGTAATTTTGCAGGTTTTTTTTTCTCACTTTAAATCAAAGGTAGAATTGCAGATTTTCATAGATTTTCCAACTTGCTCTCCATGAGGTTTGCACAAATTATTATTCTATAAGCAATGTATGATAATGCCCATTTCCCCATGGTCTTAACAACAAAGTGGCATGTTAAACCCTCAGATTTTTGCCAATCTGATAGGTGAAATGTTTCACAATACAAACTAGATAAAGTAAATCTCACAATGTTTTAAATTAGGGAAGTCTACAATTTACCATATTAACAGATTAAAGGGAAAAATGATCAGTAGTAGATATTAAGAAAGCATCCAGTGAAATTTAATATCCATTTATGATAAATACTTTTAGCATAATGGGAAGGGAGGGGAACCTCCTCTGCCAGTGAAATCTTAGAAACATTTTATCCAGAGCAGACAGTGCAGCAAGGATAACACCTGTCACTACTAGTATTCAACACTGCACTTGAAATCCTGGCCAACACAAAGACAAACCTGTGAAGTTCTATAAGCTATTAGAACTAAAAAAAAAAAAAAAAAAAAAAGAGTCCAACATGATTTCAAAATCATTTCTATAGAAGAAGAAAATCCAATTAGAAAATAGAAAATAAGAAGCCATTCACACTGACCATAAAACCACAGGGCACCTACAGGTAGAAATATATCTGATGAAAGAAATGCAAAACCTCCATGAAAAAATTTGAAAAATCTTTTTGAAGGCTGAGGAAGAAATATTCAATATCATAAGTATGCTGAGAATCTCCAAGTAAATCTATAAATTTAATGTAATTTCAGTCAGTATCAGATTTTCACATAACTGACAAGATGATCCCATAGTCTTTATGGAATTATGAAGAACCAAGACTAGCCAAGTCAATTTTGAATAGGAAGAGGGTCTTGCCCTACCAAGTATCAACACTCACAGTAAATTATGCTAATTAAAATAATAAAGTATGGGCTTGAAAAAAGACCAGTACACCAATGGAACAGGAGAGAGAGCCCAGAAGCAGACTCACGTACGTATAGTAGCATGGCTCATAACAGAGGGAGCATTTTTTGTTAAAAATAGGAAATGAATGGACTACTCAAAAGAAAAACAAACTGAAATTAAACCAAAGACCCTAATAGGAATAACAGCAAACACACAGCATGAGCTACAGGCCAGGAGGGCATTATGTATATAACTTATTTCATCCTCATGCTCTCATAATAGCCCCATTCTGCAAATGAGAGATTCAGAGAAGTCAGATAACTCACCTGAGAACAGAGTGAGTAAATGAGGTCCCCAGATGCCAACCAAGGTGGACTAAAATATTCCTAACCCTGACACTACTATGCTCCTTCTAACACAGCAAATGGGAAGAGGAGGAAAGCAAGTCATGAAGACTATTTTGTAGAATAAAAAGATTATTTTATGCAATAACTTGAAGTTATGAATTAAAAGACCCGTGCTGGCATGGAAGAAAATATTCTAACACATATAATTATAAAGTTTTAGTAATCAGGATATTTAAATTAAAAACAAACTATAAATTAAAAAATTAGGAAAATAGGTGACCAATAGAAAAAGAAGAATATTTGATAGCTATCAATCATATTACAAATACGCTTAACTCTGTAGTACTCAGGGAAAGGGAAATGACAGCAAGGAAATGTCATTTTGTGTCCATCTGGCCGTCAAAAACAGGTGAAAAAATGACTGTGAAGGGCTGAGAAAGACAGCTGATGAGAGGCCCCAGAGAGGGGCTGGGAGGCGCGTCCGTCCAACAAACACTGGCTGGGCACACTTGGTGAGCGGAAGCATCGCAGGCCTGTGAGCCCCGGGCTGTCATAAGGAACCCACGACTTCCTGCAAGTGAGGGACACATGTGGGTGCTTGTAGAAGAGCTATTCTAGAATAACAGCTAGGGGTTCCAATGTTCCACCCCAGGCCTGAGCTTTCATTACCATATTGCTAACCACAGCCTTCCAAACACTGTTCAGTCCCGACTCCTCCACTGTGTGAAGAACATGATCAATTTTTACTGCAGAGTAAATTCAGTCCACATTTACCAGCTCCCTGAGAGACCTTCAGTAGTCTCTAAAACCCTGCAGATTCTCTCTCAGGCCAGAAGCTAATGCTGTCTCGAGTGTAGATTTACACAGTAAAAGACAATAGCTTCCGTGTTAATCAGTCCACAGCAGCTAAAACATAGAAACGTAGGACGTGAACTTTGGTTTTGACGACTACATGCTATCTCTAAGGATATTGTTATCCATTCGTCCTTGCTTATCCATTTGTCTCCTTGGCAACAATTATATTTACAAATTCGTGCAATGAATGTTAAACAGTAGATTGTTGGTGACAAACCAATGCCAGGTAATGTAAAATTCCACACACATATTTATTTGGAATCAGGGTGCTTTTCCACAGAGAGCAGCAAGATGCCAAAATCTAATACTGATGTGGGGACTTGCCAAGACCATGAAAAACAGAATAAGAAAGCCCTAATTACTTACCTTAGAGTTAAGAGTCCATGTGGGGACACAAAACAAAGCCATGTTAAATGCCCTCATTGCTTTGCTTTGTTTTAGGCAACAGGGACAAGCTAAACCGGTCCAAGAACCACACTGCCCACAGACAACTATCTCACGAAACTATGTAAGAGCCCCTCCTGATGAACAAGCTCTACCTGGCTCTGGCTATTCTAGGGAAAGGAACAAGTGTGAGCTAAGGTTGGTGATCTTAGCACACATAATATACTTAGCAAATATTTCAGAAGTAAAAACCTTGCTTATTATTATAGCAGGGCCAGATAAACATACAAGAAGTACAGTAGTTTTCTGAATGTTAGTTAAATGATACCCTTCACTTTCTTATACCTAAGATACAATATGTGATTTACAAACAAAGTTACAATTTTCTACAGGCTATGGGGTCAAGGGAGTGCAGCTGATCTCCTGCTTATCTGTTGCCTAGCTGTGGCTCTAGACTCATCTTTCTCTAGTCTGTCCTCCACATGGCCATGGAGATAATGCAAAATTGGTCATATCTGCCCTTACTCAGACACTCATAAAGTGCCCCATCAGTTACAGAACCAAGTTTTTGCTTCTTAATTAATATTAATATGGCACATAACAGCCTTTGTGATTGGTCCCTGTCCACCTTCCCTTCACCTCCCACACCAGCCCTCACTGGCATGGAACAGAAGTATTATCCTGAGATCAAAGGATGCTGCCGTTCCCTTTGCCTGGAATGCCTTTTCCCCACGTGTTTGAGTGGTGAAAACCTAGTCATCCTTAACAACTGAACTTAAGTCTTAGCTTGTCAAAGGATTTGTCCTTCCTCTGGGCTACCTCTATAACTTACACATACTTCCACTGGTGGACCACATTATTAATAATGCAGCTGTATACCTGTGAGCTCAGGGCAAGCTCCCTGAGGGCAGAGTTTCTGTCTGAATTCTCAGGGTTCTGCTGCACAATCCATTCAATGAATGGATGTTGACCCTGATTGGACTGAAAGTTTCTGAAAAATCCCCAGATGTTTCTGTTCCCTGGGATGTTATGTAGGACTCTGACTGCTTTTGTCCAATTCCCAGTAGGGCTACTTTAAGAATTAAGGTTTTAGCATAAAACAGTCTCTTCATAGAAAGCATTATTTCAAGGTGTGCTAGGTTTTATAATCATTTGCCTTTCTTAATCCAGTGTTTATGTTGTAAGAAATAAGGATTTTATGTTTCTCACTATGAAAATGATGGGATTTTGAATGTACACATATGTAGATTAAACAAATCCCCTCTCTCATAATTCTTTCCTGAATGATGGAGAAGGCAGCCAATCTTCCAGACTGCTTTGTTTTATAGAAAAATAAATGCTAGTTTGGTCTGTGGTCATAGTGGGGAATGTAAGAAGAGAGCTCAGATTGCCTGATGGGCTGATTTTTATAGCTCCACCTACAACTAGTGGATGGTGGTAACTACTAAGCTGCCTTGGGTTTTCCAAGGGTTCCAGACTCAGAGAGACAGAGGCCAGACTAGAGACACTGCTGAAGTAAGCACTGGATTCCTGACCACTCATTTTCCCAAATTTTGTGTCCAAGACCATCATCTGAATCACCCGATAGTAGGTACACTGGTATACTTCCTCAGTTGGATGAAATGTCACTTATCTTTGTTTCATTTTGCAATCTATAGGCCTCCATCTTTATATTTACCATATTATATTGAAATCATTCATCCATTCAAAACAGCAGTTGCTGAGCACATATGATGAGCCAAACACAATGTTAGTTTCTGACAACATGACAATGAACAAAAATTCTGACCTCAGGGAGTGCACATTCTAGCAAAGAGGACAGACATTAAACAAGTACCATCTTCAGAAGTAATTGTTTAATTAGAGTTGTAATTAGTGCCTTGAGGGAAAAGTCCAGTGGGCAGTGAGTTCATATAGAATGAGGACCTTAACCAGGATGAAAGGTCAGGGAAGGCTTCTTGGAGGAAAGGAGCTGAAGAGTGAGTCAATGTTACAGCAGCAGAGACAGTAGTAGGCCTAGAGTGTTTGAGACAGAGAGCTCTGAGTCCGGGGCGGAGGGTGCCTTTGAGGACCTAGGACAAGGCAAGTATAGCTCCAACATTGCATGTAAGAAGGAAAGTGGATCAGGATGGGCCGGAGAGGAAACAAGAGACTGAGTTATGACCTGACGTGCTCAGTAGAGCACACAATACTAAAAGGGAGCGGAATCCACTGAAGGGTATTAAGTAGGAATGTGTCATAATCATATGTGCATTTTTGTAAGCTCGCTTCTATAGCTTCGGGAAAAATGGATGGAAGAAACCCATGAAAACAAGGAGATCTATTAGAAGCCTACTCTAGGAGGCCATGTGATTAATGATGGTGGTAACAAACTGTTCCAAGAGTAGAATCAACAAGACTTGGTGATTGATTGATTGCACATAAGGAGTGGTAAACAGGAGGGGTCAAGGGTGAATCCAAGGTATATCATTTGAGCAACTAGGCGGGTGGTGGCAATATCTACTGGAGAAAAAGAAGGTTTAGGGGAAAAGACAAAAGCATGAGTTCAGTTTTAGACGCATTCAAGTTAAGGTGTTTGAAGGCATCTAGATGGAGATGTCAGCTGGACAGTTCGGAGAAGTCTGGCTGGAGATGGAATTTGAAAGTTGTTGGAGAATAGGTGGAAATTAAACCCATGAAGGTGGGTGGGGTTTCCTCAGTGGCAGAATGAGAAGAGACTATGAGCATTGGAGAAGTCCCATATTTACAGGTTAAGGAAGTAACTGGCAAAGGATAAAGGAAAGAGTTAGAGAAGTAGGAGAGAAACTAGGAGCAGGTGAGGTCATGGGAACCAAACGTAAGGAGTATGTCCAAAGTGGTCAACTTTGTAGAAAGATTCTGAGAGGTGGTGTGATACAAGGACTATAAGAATACATTTGGCCTTTTTGTCCGACATCTTAACGAGGCTGCAGCAGCTGCAGCGCTTCTGCGAGATTCACAATGCCGCCCAAGGATGACAAGAAGAAGAAAGATGCCAGAAAGTCAGCCAAGAAAGACAAAGACCCAGTGAACAAATCTGGGGGCAAGGCCAAAAAGAAGAAGTGGTCCAAAGGCAAAGTTGAGGACAAACTCAACAACTTAGTCTTGTTTGACAAAGCTACGTATGACAAGCTCTGTAAGGAAGTTCCCAGCTATAAGCTTATAACCCCAGCTGTGGTCTCTGAGAGACTGAAGATTTGAGGTTCCCTGGCCAGGGCAGCCCTTCAGGAGCTCCTTAATAAAGGACTTATTAAGCTGGTTTCAAAGCACAGAGCTCAAGTAATTTACACCAGAAATACCAAGGGTGGAGATGCCCCAGCTGCTGGTGAAGATGCATGAATAGGTCAAACAAACTGTATATTTGGAAAAATAAAACTTTATTAAATCAAAAAAAAGTATATTTGATTACATGATATGGAAATAATTGGCAACTTTAGCAAGAGTTGTTCCCATGGAGTGGTTGAAACAGAAGTTAGATTAGAGGCTTTATGCAGGAATAGCAGCTAAAGATTTGGAGAAACTATATAGGAAACTCAGCCCAAAAGTTTGAGTATGGAAGGAGGAGAGTGGTGGTAAGTCGAGAAGTAGGTGGCTTGCAGAGGGCAGGGGGTGGGGAGGCAGATGATTGGTGGGTTTGTTGATCTGTCTGTGGTAATAAGACAAACAAGAGCATGCATAAGTGCTCATGGGAATGGTCTAGTAGAGAGGAAGAAACCGAAATAAAATCAGAAAGAGAGGCAATAACATTACTGATGAAAACCTGAGGAGACAAACTGCAGAGCACGTGTGAAATGGTTGCCCTTTGTTAGAAGAGGGAAGACAGTTGGCTGTGTGAAGTTCCCATCTAATAGCTTTCATTTTCCCAGTGAAATGGGAGGCAGGGTTACCAGCTGAGAACGAGAGCGTGGAGATTTGAGAAGAATAGAACAGGTGTAAGAGAGATTTTGCAGAAATTTGAAGACCAGGCTACCGGGAAGTTTTAAGGGCCTAGCTGAGGTCACTGACCATTAATTTGTAGTGGGATGAATCTACTCCATTGTGGTTTTCTCTGGTTGTTCTCAGCAGCCTGGGTGTAGACATGGAGAAAATAGGTCCCAACGTCCAAGGTTGGGAGGTGCCAGACAATTTGCAAGAGAATAATTAAAGTGGTGAATCTTAGAATCTATCAGTAATATGAAGAAAATAGAAGGTAGAAAAGGGTGATTGATGAATGGACAGGTGAATGGATTCATGAATGGATGGGGAGATGGAAGGGGAGGCCAACTAGGAGCACCTAATGAAAGAATAGCTGTAGTAGGGTATTTAGGGCAAGTTGAAAGAAAGGAAGGTTGCGACTGAGATGCTAGATGTTTGCATTATTTGATTGATGGAGTAGTTTCAAGTATTGACAAGGGCCATAGCATGACAATAGATGGATAAGCAGAGTGGGTCATTCTCTGGAAATGTTTCACTGGCAGAGAAAAATATTTTTTTCACATTTCTGCTCCCCAAACCTAGAATACTGTGAGACACCTGGACATACTAAAAAAAAAAAAGTGTTTAACTCTCATTGAAAGGTTTGATTGCTCAGTCTTTTGCTGATTCTACATTCTACTGTGACATTCTGACTACTAGCAATCATTATGCAATGATTTAGATACAGACCCAAAAGGCTATAAGAGATTCATTTGTACCTGTATTTTCGTCCATACACATCTGATGATTAGATCTCCTTTATGAGCTTGTCTTGGTATCATTTGCTTCTTTTTTTCCTAAAAGTGAAGCAGTAGAATATGTTCTGGTTAATTTAGTGCCTTGGTTACTTAGGTTATAGTTAATTCAGATGTTGTACAGGGAGCTTCACCCTCACAATCCTAGAAGGGATCATGATGTTTGAGCTACATGCTGTCTGCCAGTTGAGGAATGAGGAGGAGGGTTTAGTCACAAAACCACATGCAAACTCTGTAAAACCATCTTACTTAACATTATAGAGGAAAAATGCTACATGTCCAGTTAATTCACTGTCATTAAATAAAAAGTCTGTAGTCCTTTTTCCATTTCTCTAGTAAATTTGAATTCTACATGCCTAATTTTTGCTTGTAACACCAGTGAACAAAATTCCAGAGCCTGGCTCTAAAACTGCAAATCTTCACAACCAAATAAATCATCCCAAGAAAGGAGTTAAAGTAATGTCCTTCTCCCCTATAGCAGTAAAAAAAAAAAAAAATGTGTTTTTTGCATTATACATTAGATGAAGGAGTCCAATTGGATAAGGCATTAAATTGAGAACTTCCAAAGGGTATCAGTCTGGTTTTCGTATGCAATATGGAGGTTTATGTGACTCTTCATCAGCCTTTAGACCTTTCTTAATATAGATTAGATCTTGGAAGTGTTGTTTGAATGAAAAGATCTTATAAGATTATGGATTCTAGACACAAAAATACCCACCAAAAGAAACTTGTAATTCTGATTGGTTGCCTTAGTTGATAATTTTTATTCTAGTAGTAATGATGTTATTGAAAACTCTGTATAATAACTATATAACTCTTCATAAGAGTTCTAAGTTAAACCAGACAAAGATCACTAGCATGTTTCTCTTTTCCCACCTGTTCGACAGAATAATTGAAATCCTATGATATAGTAGCAAGTGTCTAACTTACACTCCCACTGAAAACAATAAAACTGAAGAAAATACATAAAAGAATTATGTTCAGGCATTGTGTGGCAATCATTGCAGGGCTAAGATCCCTGAGAAAAAGGAAACAAAGGAGTCAAAGCCCACATTCATCCTGGTTTTCTCTCTGAAGATATTTTTCAAACTGCTGTACAAGAAAAGAAAGAGTCAAAGCAGAGAAAGGAAGAAACAGAGGTAAGAGCTGGAGGGTGCTAAGACTGCAGGAATCTCGGAGGGCAGAGCAGAGAGAAATAGACAGTAGGAAATCAACAGGAAGCTGTAGTCATGCATCACTGCTTAGCAGCAGGGGTACATTCTAAGAAATGTGTCATTAAGCAATTTTGTCATTGCACAAACATCATAGAGTGCACTTACACAAACCTAGAAGGTATAGCCTACTACGCAGTAGGCTATATGTTATAATCTATTGCAGCCCAGCTACAAACCTGTACAGCATGTTACTGGACTGAATATTATAGGCAATTGTAACACAATGGTAAGTATATCTAAACATAGAATACAGTAAAAATAAGTTATAAAAAATTTAAAATGGTACACCTGTAAGGGTCACTTACAAATGGAGGGAGCTTGTAGGACTGGAGGTTGAATCAGTGAGGAAGTGGTGAGTGAATGTGAAGGCCTAGCCCTAGGACATTACTGCACACTACTGTAGACTTTATAGACACTTTACACTTAGGATACACTAAACTTATAAAAACTGCATTTTTATTTCATCCATAATAAATTCACCTTAGCTTACTGTAACATTTTGCTTTATAAACTTAATTTTTTTTTTTTTTTTGAGACAGAGTCTCACTTTGTTGCCCAGGCTAGAGTGAGTGCTGTGGCGTCAGCCTAGCTCACAGCAACCTCAGACTCCTGGGCTTAAGCGATCCTCCTGCCTCAGCCTCCCGAGTAGCTGGGACTACAGGCATGCGCCACCATGCCCGGCTAATTTTTTTTTTCTATATATATTTTTAGTTGTCCAGATAATTTCTTTCTATTTTTTTAGTAGAGACAGGGTCTCGCTCAGGCTGCTCTCGAACTCCTGACCTTGAGCGATCCACCCGCCTCGGCCTCCCAGAGGGCTAGGATTACAGGCGTGAGCCACCGCGCCCAGCCTTTAAACTTAATTTTTTTAACTTTTTGGTGCTTTTGTAATAATACCTAGCTTAAAACACAAACACATTGTACAGCTGTACAAAAATATTTCCTTTCTCTATATCCTTATTCTACAAGCTTTCTCCTACTTTTTAATTTTTTTAATTATTTTTTACTTTTTAAGCTTTTTTGTTAAAACTAAGACACAAACTCACATATTAACCTAGGCCTACACAGGGTCAGTATCATCAGTATCACTGTCTTCCACCTCCACATCTTGTCCCACTAGAAGGTCTTCAGGGCCAAGGCTGTCATCAACTATAACAATAATGCTTTCTTCTGGAATATCTCCTAAAGGTCCTACCTGAGGCTTTTTTTACATATAAGTAGAAGGAGTACACTCTAAAATAACAAGAAAAAGTATATAGTGTAGTAAATACAGAAACCAGTAACATAGTTGTTTATTATCATTATCCAGTATAATCTCATGGGATCATTGCTGATCATTGACCAAAATATTATATGGCACATGAATGCATATAATTTCTCTCAGATATTTGGCCAAATCCAAAGTTGTGCAATTGCAGGGTGAGACTGTGGCAAGCCTAAGAAATAACATCTGCTAAGTGGCTGATAACCAAGCAGAAATATCAGAGTCCACACACTATTGGGGAAACATTGTAAGACCTTAATGAGTACCCCAAGCTTTCAGGTGAGCCCCCAGAGAGATCTCACACTAGGGCAGGGATCATGCTTAGGAGTAAGAGCAAAGATAAAATAGGTCTGCCCTAACAAGGCCTGAAACCAAAACTCAACAGGATCAAAGTGATTCTCCAGTAATTGAACATAACCCAGAATCTCTATAATCTATTATCCACAATGTCCGGCACACAATAAAGGATACTGAAGGCACAGGAAAAGGATAATGAAATTCAAGAGAAAGCAATGACCAACTGAAGCAGATCCAGAGATTATCATTATTGATATGCTAAAGAAAGCAGAGAAAAGATGAATGATGTATGACAAGATGTGGCTTTTCAACAAAGAATAAGAATTTTTTTTTAAAAATCTATCAAGATGTTGGGAAGAAAAAGGAATCCAATATGGAATGTAGACTGTGATGAACGAATCTGACCATAATAAACAAATCACATAAAATTAATCACATAACCATACTGAAGGGAAGGGGTAAAAAGGAGATGACTGAAGTAACTTTGGAAAATAGTGTGGATAATCCTACAATAGTAGAATTGAGCAAATAAATAAATATAGGTAATGAGAACCAGATTTCTTGTTATCAAAGAATGAAGTTACAAATGAGGAAAGGAGGAAGGCTAGAATGAACATTTTGGTACTGAATTGGAGTCACAGATACAGATGTAAATATAGATGTGTGAGTATGTAAGTTAGTACACACAAATATATTTCCTAGCTCTGTCCACTGAGAAAGCTTAGAAGAAGTGACACCCAGGAGCAAAGAATGCACCTAATAACCAGATTTTGGTTTCTAACTACCATCTGAGTACCAGGCCAGATTAGTAATGTATCCAATAAAAGAAACCACGGCTCATTGAAGAAGTGGTTGATTTAAGGCTAAGACGGAGAAAATACAAGTTGATCCTGGAGCAAATTGTAATGTCGAAAAGTGCTCAGAGAGGAAGAGGATGTGTCAAAGGGCACAGGAGCCAGTGTGAAAGAGCTACCAATGTCCAAAGCCATTTGGGCAAGAAAATATTAATAAATAGGAATAGTACTGGATTATAAACCAAGGAATAAAATAGGTGTCATTTGGTCTATACTGATATAAATAAATACTGAATGAATAAATAAATTGGGGTAAAAGAGATACTCTTTCTTAAAAAATAATTCCAATTAATAAATGTAGAAGCAAGGAGGGAAATAGAAAATCACTATTAGAACAATACAATAATAATTTTTGCAAGCAACATTCTTTAATGGATACCAAAATTCATAGGTGAAAGTTTAAGGAGAAACAGTATATTTGCATAGTCTCAAAATATCCCCCCAAAGAAATATTTATTAATTAAAAAGAAAAAGTGGTAACTTTATAGTGGAGAAATCTGAAATGTACCACCTGAACCAAATGATCAAGGTTAACATCAGTAGTAATAAGACAGTTCATCATCATTTATTCTTTGATATGAGAAGGGCACATCATCTCTATGTAATTCTTTTCAGTAACACGTGACCTTAACCTAATCATGAGAAGATATCAGAAAAATCCAAACGGAAGGACACTTTACAAATAACTGAGCAGTATTCTTCAAAAGTATCAAGGTCATGAAAGACAAGGAAAGACTGAGGAACCGTCTGTCACAGATTAGAGAAAATTAAGATTTGATAACCAAATACAGTGTGGGGTCCTGGATTAGATCCTGACACTGAAAAAGGACGTTAGTGGTAAAACTTGTGAAATACAAATGAAGTCTGTAGTTAATTAATAATGTATCAAGTTGTATTAGTGGTACTACACAGTTACGAAACATGCTAAATTAAAGAAGGCTGGGTGAAGGGTATACTGCATGTACTCTGGAAGAAGGCAGTATTGCCCACAAGAAGATGAAAAGTGATTCTTGAGGGGGAAAAAAATCTTACTCTTTTTATGTGCAAAGCACATATATATGTGCAATACATAAGCAGATATACAGTGTGTTTGTAGTATTAAAATTTCATAGAGGGGGAGAGGCAGTTAGGGAAAAGTGGCTACTCCAGGGGATGATCTATATAATGTAGGTGATACGTACACAGTACTGAGCCATATAACGACATTTCAGTCAATGACGGACTGCTTTTATGACAATGATCCCATAAGATTATAATACCATATTTTTACTGTACCTTTTCTATGTTTAGATATGTCTAGGTTCACAAATACTTACAGCTGTGTTACAATTGCCTACAGTTTTCAGTACAGTAACATGCTGTACAGGCTTGTCGCCTAGGAGCAACAGGCTGTTCCCTATAGCCTAGGTGTGTCGTGGGCTATACCAGCTAGGTTTGTGCAATAAGTCCACTCTGTGCTGTTCACACAACGATGAAATTGCCTAATGTATTTCTCAGAATGTGACCCTACAGTGAAGCAACAGGACTGTAATTTGAGTCTGTGTTTTGCTTAAGTTAGTGCCATCCAAGTTTTCATTACAACAACTTATCTAAGCCATGGAGTTTCAGTGATTGAAGTAGGAACTCCCAAATCCCTGTTTGGAGGATACAGAAAACCAGCCAAGGCAGGAAAAGTGGAGCTAAAAAAGGTATTTAGCTCCTGGCTCTCAGTGCTCCGGCCATATTTAATTGTATGGATGCATTATGGTTTCTTTTGCCTTGGACATTTGCTATGCTAATAATGTTCCTTTTTCCAGAAATATCCTCCCCGGCTTGCTTTACTTGTGTAATGCCTGCTTAAGAATACAAGATTGCAAGTCAAATATGCCTCCCCCAGAAAAAACTGTCCTGGCCACTTAATCTAGATTAACTATCAAGCATCCTTATTATACAATCTTATAGTGTCTGTGCTTTTTCTCCTTTGCTTTTATGGGTGTTTTAATACATGTATTAAATGTGGTTTAGGTGTTTGAATACATGGATTCAATGTGAAATGATCTTATTTTCTGTATTCTTGATGCTCTGTCATGGGAGCTTTGCTGATCCTGGAGAGACTTCCCCACCCGGGGCTAGTTAATTCCTAAAGATAGCAAATGACTCCCTTGTGAGCTCGCCTTTCATATGCAAACCAACCAATCAGGAGCTCAAACTCAGCAATTGCCTCCTTTATTGAGCTCTTACAGGTTGAACCACTATTCCTCTGTCCTAATCACCCCAGGGCCAGATAGCAGGCAATTTGGGACAGCTGCTACACAACTCAGAGCCCACTGAAATTGTTCCAGCTAGCCAATCCTAGACCTGTCTGGCCCACTTACCCTGCCTGGTTTATTTCTCCCAGCAAAACCACAAAGCAGGCCCTCACCCACGCCTTCCCCTCCGTCCTGCTTACTCCCGACCACAGACCCTGGTGCTTCCCCCTGTGGCCATGGGGCCATTCTCCACTTTCCCCCCTCCTCTTGGGAGCTATGAGTAAAAAAATATTTTTTAATGACAATCGTCTCCTGATCTGTTGGCTTCACAATACCTGAATACAAACAAATCCCAGGTACCTTTCTCAACAGGCTGGCTCCTTAAAACAGCTGTGATCCACCCAGAGCACAGCTGACAGGTTGTCACCTAATGCTTTCAGGCTAACAGAAGCATCAGAAGCCAGAGTGGCCTGCAACAGAAGTCACTCTTGGGGTCCACATAAGGGGACCTAATCCCAGGGACCCAGCCCAGCCCAGCAGACGTCTAGGTTGTGGGAAGCAGCTTAACCCCATCCACAAGACTCTCCTGGCCTTCCAAGTCTTCCATGTCCTGGCTCCCAACTCTTTTGTGTGAGTGAGAGAAGTGGGCCCTCATTTTGCACCCCACAATAGTCCTCATATTCCTTTAGGTAGAAAACATTTTATCAAACTACAGGGTGACTTCCATGCCCCAGATAAGGCAGTCATAATAGCTAATTCTACATTTTCCCAGTAGCTGAGTTCCTCAACATTAAATAGCACCATAGGCAGAACCCCCAACTTTTAACCTAATTCCACATTTGAGGGGCTGGGTGGGAACAGTTCTTATCACCTGCTACAACCTTCCAGTGGAAAACCCCCAGACAACTAATAATTACACAAGAAGGGATCTGTCCTGAACTGGAATATGTACACCATAGCGCTCTAAAGAAGCAACAGGTGCACACAAGTATGACTCAGTTCCTAGATCCACCCCCTCTGCAACTGCAGGGCAGAGCTCACTTGTCTACAAAATGTTTGCATTCAGATGGATGAGGGGTTCTGCTGTCTTCAAGTACAATGGGGTTCTCTATAACTACTATAGATCACCTTTGTGTTGCTTTCCTCAGAATCACCAAGGATAACTTCAAATCCCTACTCTTGAGACAGTTTTATAGCAAGGTGCCTGGTAGAAACAGAACTTTCCTTTTCTTTGTGAGACAACGTCTGTCTGGAAGTGGCTGGCAGTTTTATCTTTCTGGAGGTGGAGACTGACTTCCCAGAGGACTTCCTTTATTTTGGAAAAATTACTAAAATGTATTTCTTAGATTTGCAAATATAAAGCATCCATTATTTCTCAGAGAAAATATGGAAGTCATCAAAAATCTGAATGTGGGGCAGTTGATTAACCACATGATCTTTGTAGTACAGTGAATATACTGTGGCTTTAACAGGACTGTTCCCTGGGAACAATTTTCTCATCTGTAAAATGTAGATAATAGTTCCTCCTCACAGATTTTGTTGACAAGATTTGTTTTAAGAATGCCTGATACAGCTTAAGGATCTCAGAGTTTTTCTGGGAGGCCAAGGCAGGAGGACTGCTTGAACTCAGGAGTTCAAGACCAGCCCGAGCAAGAGTGAGACCTTGCTTCTACTAAAAGGAGAAAAAATTAGCCGGGCCTCGTGGTACACATCTGTACTCCCAGCTACTCGGGAGGCTGAGGCAGGAGGATTGCTTGAACCCAGGGGTTTGAGTTTGCTGGGAGCTGGGCTGACACTATGGCACTGTAGCCTAGGTGACAGAGCAAGACTCTGTCTCAAATAAAAAAAGGAGGGGGGAATCTCAGAGTTTTAGTTCCTGTGCCCATAAGAGGAGAGTTCTATACTGGGATGTGGATGCTGGGATTTGGGTGCTGGAACACGTAGGAAACACTGGAGCCTTTTCATAACATTGCCAAAGGTACACCTCCTCCAGCAGTGCAGACATCCCTGTCAACTACAAAAGGACGCCAGCGAGCCTGGAGCAGCTACCCGGGGCAACTCTTTATTGAACTGTATCTGCTTTCAGCAGATGATTGTGCTTAGAAAGAAATTATTACATTTATGGAACGAATAGTCATAGAGCAGTAGACAGGAATCCAACACACACAAAGAATCTAAATTAAATACCTTACTCTAAGCCCATCAAGTTCATGTACATGACACTATAATTGCCATGTGTAATCCCAGGGCAGCACTTACACACTTTTGGTGATTGCTTGGGAATTATCTGTAAAACCTCTAGATTTTTGAATTTTTTATAATTTTGTGTGCAAAGATTCTAGGTACTCATTTAAAATCACCAGTAGCTATTAAATAATCAGATTCAAGTATGAATTTGGAGATATATGATCTAAAATGCAAACATATTCCTTCAAAAACTGCATAATCTGGACCTAATTATGAGAAAACTTCTTATCAAACCCATTTTGAAGGACATTTAACAAAATAACTGATCTATACCCCTCAAAACTGTCAAGGTCATGGAAGACAATGGCTGTCTCGGATGTGGTTCCAGATAAAAGGTGATTAAAGAGACAGGAAAAATAAAGATAATACATGATTCTAGATTGTTTCCTGGGAAAATGATGAAATGTAGATAGTTTTAGATTAAATAGTAGTACTTTCTCAAGGTCAATTTCCTAATTTTAATGATATGTGCAATTTAACCTCAAATGACTCAGAAAAATATGTATGTATATGTAGATACAGAAAGAGAAAGTGAACAATAAATGCAGTAAGACATTAACATTTGCATAATCTGGGTGCACCTGGAATTTTTTGTATTGTTTGCAATTACTCTGTAAATCTGAAACAAATTTTGAAATCCACTCACCAAGTCCCTGCTATTCTAAATAATCACAAAATAGCATATCTGCACACCAGGGAGCAGTTTGTTTCCTGCCTCCCTGTTTTTTAAACAAATCATTAAAAATCCTTTTCCCCGTTTTCCTCCTAATACTCTAGCCAAGTTTATTACTTTATTTCCCTGACACATAATTTCCTTTGTCTGTCAACCACAGAACTGAAAATTCCCCGTGATTTTTTAAGAGATTCTGTATCAGACAAAGCATTAATGTCTTTCCACGCAAGATTGCTAGTCTACAGGGAGCAGAATTCTAAGAAGATTTGGGCTTGGTTGTTCCATTAGTATCCAACACACATAAATCCAACTGTATGAGGGAAGAAGTTGTTCCTAGATAAGAAGAAAAACTCATTTTTAAATCATAACAAAAAGTAAAAGAAGAAACGGGAGTGGCAGGAAGAAGTCTACAGCACCATTGATCTAGCTCCAGGAACACAGGGCTTTGAACATGAGGGAATCTGAGTCAGGGTTCAGAGCCTCTCCTGAGGCTCAGACAACTCCCAGACTTAGCAGGAACATTTCAGAAGAGCCATCTGCCCACATCAAAATAAACTTGGTGTCCTCTATTCTTGTTTTCTCCATCCTGTTATGTCCTGTTAATCTTGACTGCTGTTATAGCAAGTTTTCCTTGGGATGTAATGAAATGGCCCATACATATATGTACACTTGCCACTTGAAGTACAAAACGGAGCAAAACAAAAACCAGTGGAATCCTCTTACCTTCAAATAGCAGTTGTTGAGTGAAACAGGCTCCACGTCTGTACCAGGTCCCTGAGGGGTTGAGGCTAGCTCAATGCATGCAGAATATATAGGGAGAGATTATAGACCTGGGTTTTTCATTACACAAGGTGTTTTTGATGGGTCCTCAGCCAAGATCCACTTAAAAACAAAAGCTACACAAAGACTACAAAAAGGCCACACAAAGTTTAAACAAAAGGCTAAAGAAACACCAAACAAAAGCCAAAGAAAGTTTAAACAAAGAGTGAAACAAAGACAAAACAAAGGCCAAACAAAGACAAAGACAAAGACCAAAACAAAGAGCAAAAGAAAATCTAAACAAAAGCTAAGCTAAGCTACAACCATATCTCTCTCACATACACACACACCATATCTACTCTCTAGCCCCTCCCCCACACCCACATTTCCCAGCCCCCACCTCCCACAGCCCACATAATCAACACCCATGTGCAACCTTAGCTCTCATCAAGGCTCGTTCCACATCAACTCTGCATCAAACCACATGCCAAGTCCAACCACACCACAGGCCAGCTCACCCCACCAAACCACACCCCTTCCACCCACACACCAGGCCACCATGGTAACCATCCCACCCCAGCACACCACACCTCACCCCACACATCACAAGCCATACCCACAAGCCATGAACAGAATTGGAGTCACAGTGACAAATTCCTATCTTGAGGCTTCTGTTTTCATACTCCATGCAGATTAAATACCCACACACACACACAGCCCAAGACTAACATTCACACATGCATGCCCTTGCACACTTAATTTAAAATGACTCTAATCCAGTCTAGTTAAAACTAAGATTGAAGTTTCCATGACAATTACTCTATGCATTCAAATTTATGAAAACTTTCATAAATCATTTCTCACGGTGGATGGTTGAACCTCATTCAATTAACATGGTAATACTGGTTTCAATCTTAGACATTGGCATTTTCTTATTATTCTCCTAAATTTGGGGAGTCACATTTCATGGGGCCCGGCCTCCACTGCTGTTTAATAGTTAGGCATTCAAGATAACGACTGGACGCTCCATGGGCTCATTGCTGGGGACGCAGGGGCAGCCACGTTGGCTTTCCATGGGCCGACCTCAAAATACAAGGAGATGGAAGATTTTCCCATTGGGTCATTCAGTGACTTCAGTGAAGAGCAATCTATTTTTCAGGCTGATGGGGTAGGGAAGGTAGAGCAGCGTAACTATTTTGCTGTCAATATTCTGTGGTCAGAATGGACAAGGGACCTGAGGACCCACGCGAGTGCGTGGACTTGCTTTTTGTGGTAAGCCTTGTGGACCACCCCTGCTCCTCACTGTTCCTGAGTCTGGAAATTTCGCCCTAATAAACTTCCAGTGGCGCAGCGAGTGAGTGCCGTGAACCTGAGAATCCCTGCAGGGGCTGCAGCTTCTCCACGTCTCATCCTTGCTTCCCACCGTACCCGGAACCTCCACGTGCGGGGATCCTCAGCGCTGCTTCTGAGTGTTTTCTCTGGCATCGCCCCTGCAAGCCCCTGAACGGTGACTTCCTCCGCTCCAAGTCAGTTACCATCCTCCATCCACTTTTTATCTCCCAAATGGTGTTATGATCTCTCATCTTTTGGTGTCTTTTCAATGGGAGTTAAAACCTTTTTTTAAAATGCCCTACTGCCTTTGTGGAGTAAAATAAGTTTTAATCCTTTGCCTTTTTAAAATATTTTACTATTATAATTTTAGTAATTTTTTGCATGGGAGAATAGATAAAATAAGCATGTGTAGTTAACCTGCCACTGTCTACCAATGGACACAGTCACTGTTTTTATTGAGATATAATTTATACATACTGTAAAATTCACTTGCAAATTTAGAGGATTTTTAATATATTCACAAGGCTGTGGAGCCATCTCCACTCTGCAAGTGTGTAACATTTTTATCACTCTAAAAAGGAACCCCAAACTCATAAGCAGTCAGACACAATACTATTTTATGTGGACATATAGGGAAAGTCGAGCATAAAAAGGGTTAGAGAGAATGGCAAACATTTTGTTAGGGAGGTTATTGAAAACTAGTATAAAATGAGTGAATTATTTACAGAAAAAAGTTACCTTAAGAAAGGAGACGTATATGTCGCTGGTAAGATAAGAACATCTTCCATATTTCACCTAAAATCTTAAATGTACATAAAGTCATATCCACGATTAGATAATTACTGTTGACTTAACAAAATTTGTATCAAAATATATGTTGTAAAGGTTTTTTTTATTAGAAAGCTAAAAGACAGGCCATAGATTTTTTCAGTCACAACAATGCTATTTTTCCTATATAAATATGAAAAAATTATGGTTTTATTTTATAAATAAGTGTAAGACCATTTAATTATTGGAAGGTAAATAATGATGAATTAGTTGATCAAACTGAAGAGAAATAAACCTAAACAGTTCCTCCATTGTTCTTTAGTCCTCACTTTCAGTATAAATCTGTCTCATCTAAGATTTTGACCTTAGCCTCACAAATTTTTAGCTACACAGTCCCAACTTTCAGTGGTAAACAGAGGAATATGATACCAACTGAGCTGACAGCCACTCACACAAAGCCTCTGTGTGTTCCCAAGCTGCACACCCAACATCTCTGTCTCTCCCTCCGCTCTGCTAGGGCCCAGTCACAATTGTGTTCTGGCCAGTGGTGACCTGAGTAATAATGTACATCATGTTCCCTAATTGAGGGACTGAGTTTCATCCAATTTGCTGTGTTAAAACTCACTCTGTAGGAGCCATACCTCTGCTGCTAAACTTCCTGGGCCCAATCCATGTATTGTATTCCATGTGCTATTACCATTAGGGAAGGAAAACGTGGATGTGGGTAGCAATATGCAAGGATTCTAGCAAAAGAAGAAACTCAGGGTAAGAAGGTGTCCGTGTGACGTTAGCGTGCTACAGTGGAAGAGCCCGGATTCTAATTACTGATACCAGTTATCCAGAGGCAGGAAATATACACAGTGGAGCAGGACCCCAACATTAATGGAAATAATCTTTGAAAAAAGAAAATCATCTTTGTTTTAATTTTATGCTCACCAAGGAGCCAACCATCTACCATTTTGTGATTTGGTAGTTCGTTAAGAAAGTGCCTTGAGAAATCATCGATCCCAAGTAATCTGTGGCCATTGTGAGTTAATACACTGGAATTAATTATCAGGCTCTGTTTTTAAAAAAATGCTCATGACACTGACTGGACACAATAAGATCTCTATAAATAAAAGCTACTTTCTCTAATATATTGCCCCTTGATGAAGCAAAAATCTGATTTCTGATCCTGCTGATCACAATAAGATACAGACAGCACATGTGGCTAAGCTGAGAAGAGCCTGTTTTTAATATAATCTTTCTTTACCCCAAGTTGCTATTAACACTCTCGCATTTGCTTGACGTTTCACTTCTGAGCTGTTGGCCTGATGTGAAGAAGACCTGTGCCCTGTCCTGCAGTGTGATAGAACCAGGCTCTCTCGCGTGAGCTGGCTCGGCCCCTCTCAGCAGCCCTGCGTTGTCGCCTCCACTGGGCACATTTCTCAAAGAGGACTCTGAGTACAGCATGACACCTGCAAGATTTCCTTTTAATATTAATACAAAGGGTCCCTGACAATTAAAATTGCCCAAGAGAACCATGAGTGGTGAGGCCAGTGACTAGTGAATTTTCACTCAAGGCAGATTTTGCCAGGTCCTAAAGAATTCTCCACTGAGTCCGAAAGACGGAATGACATGGATAATTACTTACAAAGAGCTTTGTGAAGGAAAAATGTGAAATCATTCTCCATAGATCGTTTACAGTTAATTATCTCACCAGCCAATAACTTAACCGTAACTTCAAGAGCTGGATGCATGATAACCACACAGTGATGGTTGACCTTATGTGTCAGCTTGACTGGGCCACAGGATGCCTGACAGCTGCTGAAACATGATTTCTGGGTGTGTCTGTGAGGGTGTTTCCAGAAGAGATCAGCATTTGAATCAGTAGACCGGGTAAAGCAGATGGCCCTCCCCACTGTGGGAGAACATCACCCAATCCATCCAATCATTCAGGGCCTGAATGAAACAAAAAAGCAGAGGCAGATTGGATTTGCATCCCCTCTGCCTGACTGCTTGAGCTGGGACTTGCGTCTTCTCCTGCCCTCGGTGCTCCTGGTTCTCAGGTCTTCAGACCCAGCCTGGAATCTCCACCATCCACTGTCCAGTTCTCAGGCCTTTGAACTACCCCACCAGCTCTCCTGCGCCTCCAGCTTACAGACAGCAGATCATGGGATTTCTCTATCTCTATAATCACATGAGCCAATAACTTAAAATGAATCTCTTTATATCAATAGATAGATCCTGTTAATTCTGTTTCTCTGGAGAATCCTAACTAATACACATACCTTGAAATAATCTAGCAGTAAAGAGAATTTCACGCGATACTTGAAGTAAAGAACAATGTCTTTCAACTTAATAAGTGGAAATATCAGAATGCAGTCGGACCTTGGTCAAACCAGTATATTGAACATTTGTTGTAAGCAGCTGTTATTTGTAAGGAAGATTCTCAATTCTTTCCAGGTAAAATAATGGTGGTAACTTAATCTCTCCGGTTTTGTTTGTTGCATGATGTCATTCTGTGACATTGTCCCCTCTCACACTGAGTAGTCCATATTTTCACAGTGACCGTAGCAAGTGGAGTGACTATCCAGCTTCAGAGTTGTGTTAGAAGTTTCAGACATGTTTGGAAAGTAAAAAGAGGCTGTATTTGCACACGAGTGTGTTCACGCCACATCCTCTCCCCCGCTCTTGCTGTTCTTTCCCCAGTGTTTCCTCCAGCTGAGCGAACGAGCTGTGACGGGCACAGTGTGGAGCGCAGATGACATGTCATGCAGCATCTCAGTGTGTAAGACTCCCAGGAAGCCACAGCAAGCTCCCAGGGGTGCTAGGGAATATTTAAAGTTTCAAGAAAAACACAGTCCTCAACCTCTGCCCAACACCCCGTGAACCACTGGCTTGAGATGGTTCACCATTTCAGCGGCACATGATACTATGTTCCTTTCCCGGGGAACCTGCGGGCGGCCCCGCCTCCATTCTCAGCAGCAGCTGCCCTACTCAGCCAGGGGCTGCACCAGGCTGTCCGGTCACTGCCGCTGGCAGCCAGGGGTCTCAGAGGAGGCCTCTGCTGGGTTGACACCACTGCCTAAATCAGGACTCCCACAGGTTCCTTCTCACTGCCCCGGGCAGCTGAGGCACCTCCTGCTGTCACCGCTGCCCTGACCTCCTTCCACCCCTCACCCCTCCTCAATTTGACCTTGGTCACTTAGCCTCAGGTTCACTTTCCAGGTCTGAAAAATGGAGATGCTAATAGGTACTAGTTATAACTGGTTAATTATCCTGAGTCAACTTGTTACTCACAGGTTTAAATAGCCTTGTATAAGGAACTTGGTCTTTCGCACAGTGAGTGCCCAATAAACATGAGTTTTCTTGCCTTCTTTTCTTCTGAACTCCATGTTATAAGAAGTTGTGTGTCATTACCTTTTATAAATGTAAATAAGGACACTGGTGGGTGAGAGAGAATCCAATATTTGTAGTCTCCTACTCTGTGCCTCACTGCTGAATCTTCACATTGTCCTGGGCTACAAAATTAAAATAGCAGATTTTCTCCAAAAAAGCTATCTGAAAGCAGGAAAATGTGCATGGTCTTATAACGGGAGACAGACAATATATGTACAAGAATAATTTCTTCATTCTCAACTTGGAAACTGCAGACAAGTTTCATTTAAAGCACATACAGTCATGCACAGCATGACAATGTTTCGGTCAACTGAATATATGACAGTGGTTCCACAAGATTATAATGGAGCTGGAAAATTCCTTTTGCCTAGTGCCTAGTGGTGTTGTGGCTGTTGTAAAGTCATAGCACAGTTACTCATGTGTTTGTGCTGATGCTGACTTAAACGCACCTACTGTGCTGCCAGTCATATAAAAGTATAGCACGTACAGTTATGTACAGTACATAAAACTTGATAATGGTGATAAATGGCTATGTTACTGCTTTATGTAATTACTATACAATACTTTTTATCAGTATTTTAGAGTGTATTTTATTTATTTTTTATTTATTTTACCAAAAAAATAAACCGTAAAACAGCCTCAGGCAGATTGTTCAGGAGGTATTCCAGAAGAAGGCATTCTTGTCACAGGAGATGACAACATGTTATTGCACCTGGAGACCTTCTAGTGGGACAAGAGGTGGAGGTGGAAGACAGTGATATTGACGATCCTGACCCTGTGTAAGCCTAGGATAATGTGTGTGTTTGTGTACTAGTTTTTAACAAAAATGTTTAAAAAGTAAAAAATAAAAAATTTTAAAAATAGAAAAAAGCTTATAGAACAAAGATATAAAGAAAGAAAATATTTTTGTACAGCTGTACAATATGTTTGTGTTTTAAGCTAAGTGGTATCACAAAAGAGTCAAAAAGTTAAACAAACTTTTTAAGTTTATAAAGTAAAAAAGTTACAGTAAGCTGAGATTAATTTATCATTGAAGAAAGAAAAAAAATTTTTATAAACTTAGTGCAGCCTAAGTGTACAGTGTTTATAAATCTACAGTAGTGCACAGAATGTCCTAGGTCTTCCCTTCTACTCACCTCTCACTTCACATTGACTCACCCAGAGCAACTTCCAGCGCTGCCAACTCTATTAATGGTGAGTGCTCTATACAGATCTACCATTATTTTTTATCTTTTATACCATATCATTACTGTATCTTTTCTACATTTAGATACACAAATGCTACCATTGTGTTACAGTTGCCTATAGTATTCAGTCCAGTATATGCTGTATAGGTTTGTAGCCTAGGAGCAATGATAGACTATACCTTATAGCCTAGGGGTGTAGCAGGCTGTACCAGCTAGGTTTGTCAGAGTACACCATCGTGTTCGCACAACCACAAAATCACCTAACAATGTATTTCCCAGAACGTATTCCCATCATTAAGTGATTTGTGACTTCATGTTCTTCATGCGTATTATCTCATCTATTACCCAGAGCAACCCTATTAGGTAAATATTTTCATTACTTCCATTTTACAGATGTTGAAACTTAAATAAAAAAGATCTTCAGTAACTTTCCCAAAGTCACAAAACAAGGAGTAGAAATGTGATCTTAATTTGGAAATCTGGCCCAGTCTGTTCCATATTCGTTGCACTATATTGCCCCCTTGTGGCCATAAGGAGTCAGCAGGGACAGTTGAAAGTAATCACGGGCTCCGAGGACGGTGGTGTCACACGTATGGCATGAAGAGTGCTGGCTTCGGAATGGGATTTTCCCAGATTTCAGTGCTCGCTGTCTCATGGCAAGTGGAGACTAAGATACTAACCACAGCAGCTTCCACACTCCACGAAGGCCCACAAGCAGCCGTAACTGGGTGACAAGCTCGACAGAGGTGAGCAAACATCCCAATGGCCTGTGACAGGCCTGTCTCTTTTCCCTGTATCCCTATCTGGTTTATCATTTGTCCAAGATTTTCCATTTTGTGGCAAAGTATTGTTCTTGACTACTGTGTTAATACAAGCCTGGATGGGTCTGGCCGGCCTCTGCTGTGTACATGCACTTGGGCCACGATCTCGTCTCGTCATGGTATGTGACACACACATGCAGTGAAAGTGAAAGGAACTCTCACTTAGACACGCTCAGTGAAAGATTTCCTCTGCTCTTCCCAGAGGCAGCAGCTTAACCAACACCTCCCTTTTAAGGACAGCATTCAGAGCACTTGTTAAAAGTACAGAGTATGCTGGGACATGAGGACCCAGGGACAGTCAATTCCTACCCGTCTGAGATGGTGATAAAAGCAACTCCAGCTGCTGTCCCTGGTAGCAACTTGAGTACCGGCCAGATGCACAGTAACAGGTACCTTGGCATGTGGAATGCAGAGAGCCGGACTGCCAGTTGGTGGGTAGGTGGGAAATGTCGGAAACTGCAGGTAAAGAGCAGGAAGCTGAGAAGTCACACCACGGAGGATACAGAGTAGTCTGATTGCTTTTGCTACACTGCTTTTTATCATTTTTCTTTATGACGTAAATCTACAACTATTTCTTCAACTGTGTGGCAATGATTTTGCATTTTGCAATAAAGCTTTTGATAGCAGTGAGCCCAGATAAATAAAAATCAAAGTTGAATTGCAAATTAAATGTTGAATCTCAGTTTCTCCAAAAAGTTGTTGATAAATATGGAATTTGCACAAAAGGCATGTAAGCATTCATTTTCCATGTAGGCACTGTGGTGATTCACTGATCCTCCCACCCCAAAAAAGATAAAAATCTGCTGAGAAATCCACTTTAAAAATAAGTAGATATTTTAAAAAGACTGGACCCTAAAATGACAGTTCAACATGTGCAGCTACAGAACATGCATTTACAGATCACACCATGAAGGTGACTTTTTGTTTAGATCAAATGATTGCTCTTTTAAATTAATTCTGCTCATTTTTTTCAATGTTTGGTGCTAATCATCAAATTTTAGAAATGTTTGAGCCTTCGAAAAACGACTTTGTAAATCAAACTAAGTGACCTTACTCACTTTTATAAACGAATTATTTTAAATTTTGATTATGTTTTTGTTTAAAACCAATTGAAACTCTTTAATTGAAATACACAATGAGTGGGTGGAGCACCAAAAAACTTCAGTTTTTGAAGATTTTAGCAAATCACAATGATCATCAAGCCTGAGGAACTTGTTAATCATTTCCCACCTGCCCCAGCGCGGCTCAGTTTTGATTCTCCACGGCCTGCCGGCGCTCCCCAGTACCTGGAACCCCACCAGCCACAGCATTTCCCTGCTCAGTAATGTTTTGGCGTAATTTAGCCAAGTTTTTGCTTCTGTTTGCTGCTAAAGCTTATGCCACCACAGTTTCCTTGTTTCTGCAACCAACTTCTGCTCCAGCAAGTCCATTAACAGTTGCTGCAATGCAGGAGGTCTCCATAAAAAGGTGCTGAAAGTAAGGCAGGAAGTTCTCTGTTGTGGGGATATTGAACTTGTAGGATTGACCACATCAAAAAATTAAAAGAAAAAAAAAAACTTTGAAGATGGCATTTGATATGAGTAAGACTTCTAGGGGAAGGCTTTGGAAAATAATTATAGCAGCTTTGCTTTCATGTCCCTGGTTGTTAAAAATTAATATAAATATGTATTTATTATATCTTGTTAGAAGTTATGGGCTCCTTACAAACTACCAGTATGTGGTAAAATGACTAACAGATTGTAATGATATGTATCTCTTTTTTCTTGTAAACATAAATTTAAAGATTCTTTTTTAATTAAAAATTTAATGCGTAAAATTAATTATTCTATAAATTGTTATTAAAATAAATGTATAAAATATTTCTATGGAAAATAATAGTCAAACACTGATTTTGCATGTCTAACTGCCAGGAGTGGATACATGTTTGAGCATTTAGGGTCGTTCCTGGGAGTTGTTGGTTGTCATAGTCCATTTTATGTTGCTATAACAGAACACTTGAGACTGAGTAATTTATAATGATCAGAAATGTATTGGCTCACAGTTCTGGAGGCTGAGAAGTCCAAGTTCAAGGGGCCAGCATCTGGCAGAAGACAGAAGGACAAAAGAGGGCGAGAGGGGGCCAAACTCTCGCTTTTATAACAGCAGCAATCCCACCATGGAGAGTGGAGCCCACACAGCCTCGTGGCCTACTCATCTCTTACTACTGTTACAACAGCAGTTAAATCTCAACACGTGTTTTGGAGACAAACATTCAAACCATAGCATTAGTCAAAGTTTCGGTTAGAAACCTTGGAGGAGTAAGTTTTGAGATCTATTGCACAGCAAAGTGATTATAGTCAACAATAATGTGTATTTCAAAATAACTAAGAGAGGAAATTTTAAATGTCTCACCAGAAGAAATAAATGGGATGAAAGATGTGTACATTAGCTGGATTTAACCATTCCACATGGTATACCTATAGCAAAACATCTTAATGTACCCCTTACATGCATATAACTATAATTTGTCAATTAAAAATACTAAATTTTAAAAGCTTGGTCTTAAAGGTATTTAAGAACTGTTCCAGGCTAAATAACTCATTTTTCAATACAGAATTAAGTTAGAAAAGCTAAAAAATATTCACAAGATTATATGTGATCATATGAGATATTTAAATATTTTTTTAGAAAACCCTTGTTTTTTGGTCTATATTTTATCTATCACTGTTCCAGTCGTCATCATATCACCCAGCACTATGTGGAATTGACATGAGAAGTCCCCATGTCAATGTGGCAAATCATGTTTACGTACTTAAAATGGGGTTCGTGTCTCCTGTGTGTGTCCCTTTTGGCCCCATTCAGCCTTCTGTCACCTATGGATTACGTATAGTATTATTATATAGTATCAAGCATCTCAAATATTTTATGTTGATGGTGATAATTTGAAAATTTAAAAGGTGACTTTCCAAAGTTAAAAAAAAAAAAGGAAAGAAAGAAAAAAGAAAAGAAAAAGGTATCTCTGAGCCCTTCACTCTGAGCAGTCATACCAGGGACTTCTCTCTCATGTCCTGTCTCCCCCGCTGGGATGCAGTGCTTTATGAAGCGGGGTCATCCATCGGATCAGCCAAATCTCCTGCGTAGGCAGAGGATGCTGTGAGGGCATAAAAGAGAGCACTGAATTCAACTGGGAGCGAGTTAGGAACTCTTCCTGGGAAGAGACTTCCAGGCTGAGTCTGAAGGAATGGGCAGGAGCACACTCAGATTCCCCATCCAGCCTGGCCTGGGGGGCCCTATTCAGGGGTTGGTGGGAAGAGAGGAGTGTATGGAGGGAGGACCCCGCGTGCCCAGGGCAGAGCTGCTCACAGAATACACCTGGTTCTCTTTCCCTCTGTCTGTCTCTCTCTCTCACCCCTCCCTGGTGAAGGAGCCCTGTCTCCTTTGATGTCCTTGTCTAGACATAAGGACACTCTTCACTGAAGCAGTGTCAGCGTCACACAGTTTCTGGCGGTGGGGCAGGTGCTGTTCCTGTTGAAGCTGCTCTTGACCATGGATCCAGGTAAGAGCTGCAGGCTTAACAACCTCTTCCAGCCTCTGCAGGGCTCCAACAGACGTCCCGCCCAACAGCGCTGCGAAATGGCGACCACTCCAGTTTCCCCCAGCAATGAGAGCCAGCCGCCCTGTTTGCATTATCTCAGACTCCATCACCTTCAAGTGCGTGACCTGCAGTGTTCCACAGGGCACCCTCTCCTGAGCACAACCTCCATCATCATGAGTTCCACGGTGATGGTCCCATAACTATCCATGATGAGGGGACAAAGGACCACATTTGGATATTGAATTCATCTAGTCTCTGTATTAAATACTAGTTTTTGAGGCAGGGTCTCCCTCTGTTGTGCAGGCTGGAGTGCAGTGGCACAATCATAGCTCACTGCAGCCTCCAACTCCTGGGCTCAAGCGGTCCTCCCACCTAGGCCTCCCAGAGCGCTAGGATTACAGGCATGAGCCACCACACCTGGCCTTATACGTATATTTTTTAAGAGGAGAAATTAGGAATGGAATCATTCCTGAACATGATGCTTTTATTTAAGGAAAATAAGAGACTAAATAAGTAAGAAAATAAGTGTTATCCTGTAATGAGTTTTTAGTTTATTATTAGTTGTGAGAAATATTCTATTTTTTAAAATAACATAAACAGATTTTGCATATATTATATAGTAAATTGCATAAATTTGTAACAGTCCCTTTGATTACTAAAGGAAAAAAATGTTATGCTGGAATGTTTGGAGATTCCAAACATATGCATACTCAATCCCAGTGACACATGGCAAAGCAGCTAAGTCCTCATGTGTGTGGCTACAGACTCGGGCTTGTGCAACCAGAGATAGGCAATAAATCCTGAAAGACAGGGCTTACATCCAGGCAGGCAAATAAAGCACTTGCCACATCTCTCTGCATCTGCAGCGTCTTTGTTAATCACACAAGGTGTGACTTCACATTCTAATTACCAATGCCATTGGCCTTTGTGCAGAGTCCAGTGTAGCAGGCCCCAATCATAGTCGTTTTATAACATGGGGCTCTAGTCTCATAAATTATTAAAATTTTGTATATTATTAAATTGTAGGAATTCGTTTGAAAAAACAAACACAAAGCCACAAATGAAGATCCAACAATTTCTTTGGTTGAAAATAGAATCTTCATTTCAAGAAACCCACTGCGGAGGCTCTATTTTCTGATCCATATTTTCATTTGAATATTTAATATTGGTTAATTCAATTTTTTTTCAGTGAATTGCAATGTTGAGCATAACTTTGTGGTTAAAATTTTAAATATGTAAAATTTAAGGGGAAAAATCTCATATTTTCTGACCAAGCTTCAGTAAGCTTCAGTAACTAGAAACATTTTCCTTTCTTGTTTTATTTATCCTTCAACCTCACTCACCTTCCCTCCCCCATACAGGCACACTTTCTGTGGGGGGTTCTGGAGTTTTAAAATCAAATCTCAGCCATTATCTTATTTCACCTGCAAGTCTGTACTATACATTGTGTGTATCTCTAACAGATCATGACTTTTTAAAGTGACCACAATGCCATTATCTCACCTAACAATTTAATAATAATTTCATAATTAACATGATAATTCATTAGCAATGGTTGGTGTTAATTAATTCAAATTGGCATTACAGGAAAGCACTCAGCGAGCAGTTTATGTGCTATCAAGAAAATACAAATTGTCAGAGGATTTTGCTACTGTTTCAAATTCACCTGCTAATTTTTTCTGTATGTTCAGCGAATTTTAGGGGAAAAAAATGATGAAGCTGCTCCTCTATTTAGAAATGTTGAAAGAGGTGGTATACAAAAAGAAAGTTTCTCCTATCCTGATTTTAAATTAAAATGTTTATGCTCTTTTTTGTGAATTTCAGAACACTACTTAGGATTCTGCACACAGTTGAGAGAATGCATTCATGCTTTGTTTTTTGAGCTGGGGAAAAAGAGGACCCCCGGGGTACTTGAGCCTTCACGAATAAAATGATGCATTTTCATGCAGTCTCAATTTGACTCAATGTACTATAGAGTAAATCTCATATTTTGAAACAAAAACTAGAGTTTTTAGAGAAATACCATTCTTCCTTATTTGGGTTGCTAAGTTAATGAATAAAAATAAAAACCACAACCCATCATACTGAGGGATGTCTTTATTAGCTGATTCATTTCAATGTGTTTTCAGATGAAGACGCTGCCTACATTATACAATCCATAACCCAGCATGCAAAACTCAGGGGAAAATCCTAAGTGTCTTTGGTCATGCTAGAACTGAAGTCTTTGTTATGTTGATCAAAATAAATAATTACAAAATCAAACAGTCCAGAAATTAGTAGGCCTCAGTAGAGTTTTCTCTGCGAAAAGCATCATAGGCTTAAGGATGCAGAGACCAAATTTATCACTATTACGGTGCAAAACGCTATGGAAATGGCAAATAATCACCAACATACTGGTTATTTCAAAAGTGTCAGGATGAAATCTGAAGCACGATCCACACTTTTCCCATCTCACGCAAATATGCACTTACCAACTCTGGAGGTAAACAAATCAAACACAGGGCTGACAGAAGCTCCACACTTACACCCCACACAGAAATCTCAACTACGAGGAAGGACTCTTATGCTAATGCGTGAAACCTGCTCTGGTTCTGAAAATAATGGTGAAACCACATCCACCTGCGTTTAATAGGCATAGAGTTACCTTTATGATTTTTTTTAATGATGCAGTGAGTTCCAGCTTGTAGGTATGTCAGCATGAATTTATCATTGCTGCTTGCTGTGCACAATGGCTGATGGGTATGAATGTGCAATTACCCAAAAGACATATTAATGGATAGAATGTCTCCAACACACATGGTTCAGAGAAGGTGTATAGGATATGAACGAGTAAACTGAGTAAATCATGAATTGAATGTTACAGTTTTCAAAGCTGAGCATTCAACCCTTCCTTCCACTTTTAGTCCTGCAAAATACATTGCAAATTATATTGCCTTTCTTTATAAATATTTTATGTATTTAAGGCTTTTTCTTGACTTGCTTAGTGTTCTGATTTCCTTTCACTTCAAGCCAGTCAGGATTTTGTGGAATAAGAGAAAAGTGTATATTTGTCTTTCTAGAAGCTTGAAGATGGAAGAGCTCTTTATTCAGTGCTTTAGATATATGTTCCTGTGGCTTGCAGTTATAAAGAATTTAAATGTTTTTCTTTACTCTGTATAACAAGTATAACTTATTGATTATAATATCTGTCTTTTCAATTCAGTTAGTTCTTGTTTTCTAGGAATAGTGGAAAAACTGTGGTTGCAAAGAGCTCTTCAGCTGTGGAAAATGATGATGTTTTAGCATGGGTTTGTGCTTTCTCAGACAATCATTCAAATGAGTTTGCCTGCTCTGAGAATATACCAACTTGAAAATAGAGAAAGAGCTCTGGATGCTGAGTCTAGAGAGGAAGCCAGGAGCAACCCTAAGGTTTAAATTATTTCCACAGATATTACATAAAATAAAGACTTTGAGCATAATAATTGAGAGCTGACAGCACATGTAAACAGCTGCAATTATGATTTTTTTAAGAAAATCTTTAAAGCAAATAACTATTACAGGTTGCTTCTGGCCCGCTGTACCAGCACTTCTGACAGGCTGAGCGAGGGATCCCTCTACCCACCCAGGAAGCAGCCGCCTGGCAGAGCCCTGCCCGAGCAGCACTTGCCCCAGGACACCAGGACCGTGCCTAAGCCCCCAGAAACAGCAGGGCCTGGGAGAGGCCAACAGGGCCTGAAAGGCCTTGGAGACTTTGCAGTGTTGGTGAGACCGTCAGTCAGTGGGATGTGCCCATCATGTTCCTGTGTCTCACCTGCCTCCCCAGAGAGGCGAGGCCTGGGGAAGACAGGAGGTCGAGACTTAAGAAAAACAGGGAAGACTCCAATGATTTACTTTCCAAACGATGGAGTAAAGAGGCTTATGGTTTTTTCCCATCATAGATACTTCTTTTAAAAATAATTACATTCAGTTGTGTTTAATTATACCAGTTATACACTTGCCTTTGTTCTTTCTTTCATCCTAAGTCTCAGGTTGCCTTTTATACCACTCCCAGCCCCAGTGCCCTCAAGCCCTTCCCAGTGGTAGCCGCTACTGGGGCTCATGTTCCCGGTCTTTCCATCACGCTCAGGATTCCCGTGTCACTAAGTGTCAGCTTCTGTGATAGGCCAATTTCAGTGGGGATGTTCAATTTGGATATTCATTTCAATATTTGGGATGTATTAGAAAAATGTGTTTATGCCAGAGTCTTATGAAATGAGGAGTCTATAAAGTACTTACAAAGGTGGAAGAAAGGGGTGGCTGGGTGAGGTGGCTCATGCGTATTATCCTAGCACTCTGGGAGGCCGAGGCAGGAGGATCACTTGAGCTCAGGAGTTCGAGACCAGCCTGAGCAAGAGCAAGACCCCGTTTCTACTAAAAATAGAAAGCTACTCAAGAGGCTGAGGCAGGAGGATCGCCTGAGCCCCCAGGAGTTTGAGGTTGCTGTGAGCTAGGCTGATGCCACAGCACTCTAGCCCAGGCAACAGAGTGAGGAAAAATAAAAGAAAGGAACAAACTCTGTACAGAGTTCTGTGTGGGATTCAGAGTTTCTATAAGCATGGAAGAACAAACCCTTAACGAACTCATCAAAAGTTGGGAGCTGCGATGAACAAGTAGTCATAAGGCATGTAATATTCACAGCAATCTGCATTTCTAGGATCAGGCTGAAGAAGGCAATAGAGCATGAAGGGGAACAGGGATTCCGCCTCACCTTAGTAACAGCCTCATGCTAGGTACAGGCCCACGGCAGTCCTGAAGGCAGTCCTGAAGACTCACGGCTGCCAACACCAATGGAGCAAAGTTGCCAGTGGCAGGCTGAAGACCCAGGGGCACAGGGATTACCACTTAAGAGCTGCCCCACCCACAGCAGGTGGGCACCATTAGGCAAAAGAGAAAACTAAGTTGAATTGGCTAGTTATTCCGGACTGTAACAGTGTGAGGGGACTGGCTCTGCAGCCCCGGGGCAGCTGCTGGGTCCCCTAAGAGTGGGGTGACTTCCGATCTAAGCCAGAATCCATTAGCAGCTGGTGACACAGGGGACCAGATCTAATTCTCAAGGATAAAAAAGTTGTGAAGAGGGAAGGCCCAGGACAAGCTAAACCTAAATAAGAAGCGCATCTGTGAGAAATCTGGTCTAGGGTATTCTGGCCTCCTCTATGCTAAACATGAATGAACACTGCCAGGGTTGACTATCTGTCCCTAATCTCAAATTCTAGAAAAAAGATGTTATTTGTCCAACTGTTGTGGTAATACCACAAAGCATGAGCCAGAGCCAAGGGGCAAGAGAAAACACGGTAAGGCCTCTCGGTTGGAGACACTGGGCACTAGGACACAAGGCTAGAGAGATAGGTAGGTAGGTTTGTGCAGGACCTGGGTAGGAAGGGCAGTCCTGGGGAAGTCAGCAGTTGACAGATGGAGTCACATCTGTGATTTAGGTTTTCCACAATGTATTTAAAAGTGCCAGGAATGACAGGGTTTTCCTACCCCTTGTTCCCTAAACAGCCTCCTCAACCCCTAAAACCTGTGTATTACTGAAAACCAATTTGCTCTACAACTGGGCTCTATAGAATTTACTGATGCAATGGTAATAAAATAGTCAAGATTATCAGGGATTTGGAAAAATACTTCTGGGGCTACCACCTATGTATGTGGAAATAAATCCACTTTTAGGACACAGATGTTCTTTACACAGAAAGGAATCTCCAGAAAACCCAAGTGAAAAGCAATATGCTTTATCTACAGTGTGTTCTGTAAGTAAAGCTGGTATCAATACATGTAAAAGCAATCCCAAATACTTTGATCTGGAATTAAAAAATCAACTGAAATGAGGACACAATTTTTAGAAACTCGTGTTTATTTTCCGTCAACCTTATTTCCATCTTAAGAGTTTATGGAAGAACTTAAGACCACTCAGTGGTTGTCCCCACCCATTCAGTGGCCTGAGCAGTGGGAGCTGCAGACCAATCCTCTGTGGCAGGCTGAGCGCTCCAGTCTTCTGTTAAGAAAATACCAAAACGGCCATCAGCTGTGTTCCCAAAGTAGCATTTTCCTTACCCCGACCCCCAATAGCAATGTATCAGATACATACTGCCTTCAGCAAATATATATCAAAGACCAATACCAGCACATTCTAAAGGCACCTGAATTCAACTTGTCAAGTTATCTGCAGCTATAGCACATTGGATAAAAGCCTCTTACTGCTGGTGTAATGGCCACAGAGATCGTTAGAGTAAATCTTACAAGTTCCAGAACACCAGCTTGATGCACTTGTTTAGATACATACCAGTGGGGAACTGCTGAATAGGCACAGAGGGCACCTGCACGCCTTCAGACCAGTCTGCAACCTCGGGTTGCGTAGCAGTGAACTCAGGAGCTGGAGCTGTCCATTCACCCTGAAATTCCTCTTTGGTCACAGCTTTCTCAGCAGCAGCCTGCTCTTCCTTTTCAATCTGGTTATTTAATAAATAAATAAATCAAGCAAGCAAGCAAACTCCCTCACAGGAACAAGTTTTGCTTCCCAGAAGCACAGACCACGGTGTCCAATTTGCTCATGCGATCACAACCCTTTGTTGAAGCTTACCTCTTCAGGATCTCTGTAGAAGTAGAGATCGGGCATGACCTCCCAAGGGTGTTCACGGGAGATGGTGCCACGCATGCGGAGAACTTCGCGGGCCAGCATCCACCACATCAGACCCACAGAGTGAGCTCCCTGCAAGAATGCCAGGTTATTAAAAAGTGACAATCAACCCTAAACAAACACCTCCTTGTTCGTCTCACCTGCCCCCACATCATCTAGGTCCCTTGATACCACAAGTATAAACACATCTTAAAGTGCTATAACAAAAAACATTATTCTATAAAGCAGGGGTTCTCATCTTTGCACACCATGGAGACTAAAAAAAACCTGTGGTTAATGTAAGATGGCACCTAAATGATCATGCTATGCAACTAAACGATGCCTGGGAGCAGTGCCTGAACACTGGCGTTTAAAAAAACCTTTGGGCAATTCTTATGTGCAACCAGGGTTTTGAGGCCAGTTACAAATGGACCAATTTGAACCACACACAACCCACCTTTTAAGAATGTTATAGCAGGATTCATCAAGTTGGTCTGAAAACAGAAAAGCCAAGTAATGCCTGAGAGGCCTACGCAGAGCAAAAAATAGAGAAAGGCAAGAGAAAACACAGGCCATTTCCAAATGTTTCCATCTCTTCTCAAAGCTGTTACGCATTAACATTATACTTGTAGCAAGGATTACTATCAAACTCCACTCATCGGGCCAGAGACCCTTGTGGTGTTAGCGAAAAACTTGCCCCTCATGTAGCACACTACCTACACTTGTGAGTTCATTGGCCAGTCAGTGGCCTCAACTCCAAGCTCTAACAATGTGCACAGGAATGTCCATTTTTTCTAGAGCACTCATTTGCAAACTCTAGATCATAAAGTCATTACCTTGTTGTTGCATGGGATGGCGATGTCCACATAACGCAGAGGAGAATCTGTGTTACACAGAGCAATGGTGGGCAGGTTAACATAAGACGCCTCTGTGAGAGGCTGGTGGTCAGCCCTGGGGTCAGTAACCACCAGAAGACGCGGCTCCCGGAATGCTGCCTGGATCTGGTTAGTGAATGTTCCAGGAGTGAAACGGCCAGCAATAGGAGTGGCTCCAGTGGCAGCAGCAAACTTCAGCACAGCTCGCTTTGAAGAATTAAACTGAGAGTTAGCAGTACTCCAGAGTTCCCATGGTTTTTCACAGGAACGCTCCATGTGCTGACACCCAGTTCTGTAATCACCCAAAGCAGCCTATCTAGTCAGAACCCTCATATACCCCTTCCTAAAAAATAAAAGCATCAAATTAAACACTTTAAGCAAAATCATTCCCTACAACCCTTCGAAAAGGAAGACAGTGTTTTTCCTACTATACCAAGCACCTATCAACACTGCCTGGCCCAATCTAGATGCTCTGTAAATTGCTGAAGCAAGCATTGAGTGGTCACTCAGTTCATTCTACAACAGTAATTTAAACATCCTTCTACCACGTACAAAACTACAGGGTTCCAGTCACAAATAACCCCCCACCCACAAAAACTCTCATGGGAACCTATCTTGCTGTTAACATTGAAATAGAAAAGGACAGTCTTCCCACATAGTTTTTAAATTTGTCAAAATCCAAGTCATGGGGAGAATGAAACCCTTGTTAGAACTCCTATAAATCAGTGGGGGGATTGGGGAAAAAGAACTCCTATAAATCAATTTAAGAGGCTGAGTATGGTGGCTAACGCCCGTAACCCTAACACTTTGGGAGGCTGAGAGGGAAGGATTGCTTTAGCCCAGGAGCTTGAAGTTGCAGTAAGCTACGATGACACCAATGCACTCTATCCCAGACAACAGAGCAAGACCCCGTCTCAAAGAAAGAAAAAAAATTAAGAACGTCACTAGTTTTCTCAACAGAAAAATAAAACCTTTCTCAAAATTTTTGCAGCTGACTTCAAATTTTTGTCCCAGTATTTCAATATAAAAATTTTGACTACAAAAAAATGTGATGAGCCACTTTAATATGGTCATCTCTAGATACTAAGTGGCACAATACACAACAAAATGAAAATATAAAAGTTCAACACTGTCAGATGGCAAGTATGTATACTGAAAATGTTGTATATTGGCAATTCCTGAAGTTATACTTTTTCTATATATCCCCAAATGCCCATAAGCTTTATTTCTATAAAAACTAAGTACTGTTCCACAAACCTGGCCAGTATTCCTGGAGGATATGACACTGACGTCAGCAGGGTTTTCAATGGCAACAATGGCACGAGCTGCCAACAGAAGCTTCTCCCAGGTCCTCTTCAGATTTATGATGTAGATACCTAGGTGAGGACAGAAGGATTTGTTAAACACTTGACCTAGTGGTGCAAATGAACATTCTTCTAAAAAGTTGAGTGTATGTGGCAGAGAGTACTATCAAACTCCAGTCATAGAGGCAAGCTCTACTGGTGTTAGCGAATATCCTGCCTTTAATGTAGCACACTTCCGACACTCAGAAGTTCACTGGCCAAGGCTGGCCTCCACCCTGAGCTTTAACAGTGTGCAACCTCCATTCCATTCGGTAGGCAAAGTCCATCTTTTCCTTTCTCTTGCCCTGTACGGACCCTCTATGAGACCCCCTGGGTTCCTCCAAGTTCTTATCCACTTCCTGGCCTCTTGCCACTCTTCACTTTATCATCTGCAACAATGCCAGATTCGTTCAAAACCTCCTCTACAGCATGCCACTCCAGGCTTAACTCCTTCAGTGGCTCAATCTCTAAGCTAAACCAGTGCCTTAGCCAACTTCATGCCTTCCACACTCTCATCACAACTCACCTTCTCTCCTCTTTCTAATCCTTCCTGTTTATTCCCAACCCTTGCCCTACTTTCCTCTCAGAATTCAGTTCAATAAGCCTGTGTCAGTAACTATGAAACAGAAAGCACTATGAGAGGTAAAGTTATTAGGAACTCAGCTAATGAGCTTCCTCATTCTCACATCTCACACCTTTGACACAATCCAAGCCCCATAACTTGGCAATTACCATACTCTTTCACTGGAGTCCAGAAATCTTTCCTCCTGGTAACAATCAGAAAACACACTTAGTCTTAAACCATGTTTCCAATCTAGGGATCTCGTTGCATTCACCATTTAGCAGAGCCCTCGCAGGCAGAGATGTTAGAAATTACCTCATTTAGTACTACCCATCAGAAAAGCAGGGTCAAAATTTGTAATTACGAATAGAATAATAAAAAATTAAAACAGTGACTGACCATCACTTTTCCTCTTATAGATGTACTGTTCCATTTGGAAGTCAAGGTTGGTGCCACCTAAGTGGGTTCCTGCTGCAAGGAATTTAAGGACATCCTCCTCCTTCATTTGCAGGACGTCAAGGGCTCCGGACATTGTGAAAGTTTCCCTTTAAGTTACGACGGGAATCTGGAAAACAGTAGTAACAATCTAGTTCTTTTCATCCCGGTGGTTAAGTGAGATATGGGTGCATTCTAACAACCAGCAAATAAAGCCAACTTCATATTTAAAAGTAACCGAGGGCTATATTACCTACAGTATCAGGCATTAAGCTTAGAAAGTAGTGATGAATAAGACACAGTAGAACGTTAACAAAGGCCCCATATTACAGAATTGCAGCAAATCTTGCTGAGGAAAGAGGTGTGGACGGCAGAACTCAGCTAATGCAATTAGATAAAAAGTCAATTGAAAGTCAACACCTCTCAAGGTAGACAGAGTTGAGGAGCAGTTAATGGACGAGCAAGGCTAACAATCAGATGTGAAAGGAGCAGCCATGTTCAGGCTACGCAAGCTGAGAAAAGGTAGGAAAGATATGAACTGGTTTCAGGTATTTCCTAGCACATTGTAGGTAGGTGCTTCGGAATTACTTCGCCGTGATGTCGCAACTAGTTGGCCTCAAAATCCTGCCAAAAACCTTAATTTCTGATCAGCAGGGCGCGAATGGGAAAACCGGCTCAAGTTGCCGGTACGCCAATCAGCGCCCAGGCCTCGACTCACGGCCGTGTCGGGGCCCGAAAGGATGGTAACAGATGGCGCTGGGCCGACTTCTGCACCGCCCCCAGCCCCGAACCCCAGCCCTGTGCCCGCTCGAGCGCCATCTTCGCCCACCCCCGGGCACGGTGGGACCCTGCGGGCCCGAGCCCGGCCACGTGCGCGCCGCTGGCCTGAGACGCATCTGGCCCGACCGGCTTTCACCCCCAGTCTCCGCACCCGTCACGCGCGCAGGATTCCGGCAGTCTTGGAGGCTGCGCGGGACCCCGAGGAGGACTCACCCAGAACAACGCCGTATGGACCCTTCTCTGGGTAGCGCGGAAAGGACAGGCGGCCGGAAATGACGTTCTTATATATGCATCGTCCGCCAATGGCAAAGAAGGCCAAGCGGAAGAAGGGCGGGGCCGGAGGGCGCGTTGCCGGGAGACGGCCGCTCCTTCCGGAAGGCGGGCTCCGGGCGCCGTCGCTACGGCGCGGGGAGGACTGTGGGGGCTTCCTGGTCCGGCCTGGGGAGGCTGTGCCCTCGGGCGTGCAGGGTGGCAGTGACGCCCCGCGGTGGCTCTCGCCTTCTGTCCCGTCCGGAAGGCGGGCCTGACGCTGGCCAGCCAGTCGGGGGGCTCTTTCTCAGCCGTTTGCGCCTGTGAATCCGAACGATTCGCCACCTAAGCTGCACTTTCCTTACCTGTATGTGGGAAGGTGTGGTCAACGCCACGAGCTTAAATGTTCGGCAAACAAAAGCTGGAGAATTTATTTTCATTTTCTGAAGAACAGCTTAGCAGGACGTAATTCAGATTTTAGATGTTCACTTGTGGGAAGTTTCCCTGAAAAAAAAAAATTAAAAGGACAAGACCGCCAGATCCTATGTATAAGACTTATTTTTTTGGTAGAAGAAAAAATTTGTACTATCCATCAATAGGAGATTAGTTGTTAAAAACTGATTCCTGGCCGGGCGCGGGGGCTCACGCCTGTAATCCTAGCACTCTGGGAGGCCGAGCGGGAGGATTGTTTGAGCTCGGGAGTTCCCGACCGCACTAAAAATAGAAAAATTTAGCTGAGTCCCAGCTACTCGGGAGCGAGGCAGGAGGATCGCCTGAGCCCAGGAGTTTCAGGTTGCTGTGAGCCATGGTGACGCCACCGCATCTAGCAAGGCCGCAGAGCAAGACCGTCAAAAAAAAAATTGACTCCAATACAATACAATGTAGCTATTTAAAAATAATTAAAATATGTTCTATGATACAAGAAAGAATTGCACATGAGGGCGATTATGGAAAAAAACTTGAATCCCTATGCATTAAAAGATAACTGTAAATAAATACCCAGTAGCCAAATTGTTAATAATTATACAGTAGATCATAACCCTGGCTGTACTTAGAATCACTTGGAGAGCTTTTAAACACGTCATGCCCAAACCCAAACCAAAAATACATAGTTTTTAAAAATAGTTCCCAGATGATTCTAATATGCAGCCTGGCAGCTGAGAACCACTGTTGTAAATGTAGAGAAACTGGGTGATTTTTCTCTTTCATTTTTTAGTATTTTTGAAATTTTCTGTGAGGCATACAGGTTGTTTTCAAATTGAACAAAACAAAAACTGGAATTTTTTTTTTTTGGTAGAGACAGGATCTCTCTATGTTGTCCAGGCTAGAGTGCAGTGGCACTTTCATAGCTCACTGCAGCCTCAAATTCCTGGACTCAAGCCATCCTCCTACCTCAGCCTCTCAAGTAGCTGAGACTACAGGCATGCCCTACCATACTTAGCTAATTTTTAAATTTTTTTGTAGAGACAGGGATCTTGCTGTGTTGCCCAGGCTGGTCTCAAACTCTGGCCTCAAGCAATTCTGCCTCTGTCTCCCAAAATGCTGGGGTTACAAGCATGAGTCACTGCACCTGGCCCCCACTGCATTTGTAATAGAGCTGACATAGAAGGAAGGGAGTAAACTTAGTTATCATGGCTTTAAGCTTTCCTAGACACTGCTGAAAATATCTGGAGACATTTTAATTCTCAAAAAAAAGACAAACTTAAAAATAGCTATCTTAAACCTGAATGGCTGGCTTTTATGGACAGTTTTTTGTCACTGCAGGACTTCTCTGAGGGGCCTTCTGGGCCACCCTCAAACCATCTTAGCAGCTACTTCTTTTGAGTACTTACATTATAACCACAAGGACATGGTACAGTAATTATGTTTGTTTGTTTCTTCACAAAATCATAAGACTTTTCCCACAAAATAACTTTAGCTTTTCCCAAGTGGAACAGCACTTGGTTTTTATAGAAATAAAGCTTCTGGACATTTTGGGATACATTTCTTGGCAAGGAAATGAGTTGAGGAACGTCCAAAGATGAAAAATGTACTGTAATGGTTGGAAACCACAGGGAGAAGGCCTTGGCCTGAGAGGCAGTTGTCAAAGAAGGACTGTAGATCCCCAGCCAAGTGTCTTCCTCCCTACCTCGCAGCCTCCTGGTCCTCTGTACAAGTTTCTTCACCATTTTTTATCCATGCCCACTTTTTTTTTTAATGGCTTCCCAAAGGCTGTCTTGTCCTCATCCTTCTTTCCCCCCATCCCCATGCCCAGTTTTCATGAACAAAAATCTGAGAGCCTTCCTTTTGCAAACTTTGGTTTCTGGGGTTTATATTTAAAAAAAAAAACAAAACAAAACATGGACTTAAATTTTTTTTTTTTTTCAAATACAAAGTTGTGCTAGGAACTGTCAGTTTTGGGAGGCTACATTTCACACGGCATTGGGTGGCAAGGAGAGCTGCTGTTGTGACTTGAAGCTGAGCATGTAGAGACCTGGAACATGAGGCACCTAGCTGGCCGCCGCCATCAAGTTCACCTTGGGCACCTTCCCACCTAACTTTCTACACCAGACTTCCTTCTTGCTCCTCCTCACCTGTTTGTCTGGTGTCCAATGTCTTCTTACAGCCTGCTTCGTGCACCTTACCTATAATTACCTAAACAATGTTCCAAAACAACTTTTTCCTTCTTTGTCCCAAAGCTCTCATTCCTTCAGTTGAGTGGTATGGTATGGTCCTTTCTGTCTGCCAAATGCACTTGGCTTAAAACTTTTATCACTTGGCACATTCTATCTTGTATTAGTTCATGCACTGAAATTCCAGATTCATCACATGCTGTGACTCTGAACCTGGCAGGTTAAGTTACTTAACCTCTCCCAGGAAATAGACCTATTGATATTTCAGCTGACATCCAGCCCAGATGAGCCCTTGTGTCTGGAAATCCTATAGGATGCAAATAAATAGGAAAGGGTCACTTGATGTTCATATTTTCTGAGCCAAGGAAACATTTTAATACTCTATAAAAAATTACATATCCAACATCAGAATTCAAAGATTTAAAAATTAAACCACATGTATATGCATTTAAGAAATCAAATTGGCTGGACGTAGTGGCTCACGCCTGAAATCCTGGTATTTTAGGAGGCTGAAGTGGGAGAATTGCTTGAGCCCAGGAGTTTTAGAGCAGCCTGGACAACACAGCAAGACCCGGTATCTACAAAACATTAAAAAAAATAGCCAGGTGTAGTGGTGTGCACCCATAGTCCCAGCTACACAGGAGCCTGAGGCGAGAGGATTCCTTGAGCTCAGGAGTTTGAGGTTACAATGAGCTATGATCAGGCCAATGCACTCCAGCAACCTGGGTGACAGAATAAGACTCTGTGTCTAAAAAAAAATCACATTAATTAAAAAGCACACAATTATCCCTGAAATGAAGTCAGACCTGGAGATTCTGGGTTACTTCAGTCAATTTGGCCCACAGTCTTCAGAGCATTCTCACCAAACACCTGCATCTTCACCCAGGCCCATCACTCTTAAGCAACTGCCAGCTTGAGCTAGGTTCAGGAACAGCCATATCTGCAAGATGTTCATGAGCAAGTTCACTAAGAACTTAAAGTTTACAAAAGTCCAGTTTGGTGAGTTCTCAGAGTCACCTAAGCCAAATCTCCTTGTCTATAGATGAGGAAACTGAGGCCCAAATAAAGTCCAAAGTTACACAGGAAGCTGAAACATAATTACAATTAAAATTCATGCTTGGTCCAATCTGTTACTCTAAAAACACTGGTCTTAGCCAGGCATGGTGGCACACACCTGTAGTCCTAGCTATTTGGAAGACCAATGTGGGAAGATCACTTGAGCCCAGATTTGAGGTTGCAGTGAGCAAGAGCAAGACCCCGTCTCTACTGAAAAAAAAATAGAAAGAAATTATCTGGCCAACTAAAAATATATATAGAAAAAAATTAGCTGGGCATGGTGGTGCATGCCTGTAGTCCCAGCTACTCGGGAGGCTGAGGCAGGAGGATCGCTTAAGTCCAGGAGTTTGAGGTTGCTGTGAGCTAGGCTGACGCCACGGCAGTCACTCTAGCCCGGGCAACAGAGCGAGACTCTGTCTCAAAAAAAAAAAAACAAATGCCATGTGTAGATCTTATTTGGATTCTGATTCAAATAAACTAGTTGTAAAAAAAAAAAATCATTGTTGAAACAATCAGAAAAATGTGAATATAGATGATATGTAAAAAATTTATTAAATTTTTCCAGGTAGGGTAATGACATTGTATGAGAAAATGTCTATAAGTTTGAGAGATGTATATTGAAGTAAGGAAGGGTGAATGAAATATTGTGAGGTCTGGCATCTGCCTTTAAAAGCTTCATGAAAGAATGGAAACAGAGGTGGGGGGGCAGAAAGTTGGGGGAGACAAGCAAGTGTGGTGATATCTTGCCAACTGTTCCATCCAAGTGATATGAATGATGGGCCAATATACCATTTGCTCTACTATTGTGACGGTTTGAAATATTTCATAATAATATATTTTTAGAAAGTGCATATAATGCAGCTTGAAACCTTTGCTTCTATGTCTTCTTTTGGCTCTTGCCCTACACTGCCTTATCTTTAGTCACCAGATGACTGTTTTCCTCCCACAAACCCCACCTCTAAATAATTTGTTAAGCCTAGAACAAATTATACATATGTTTAAAAAAAAAAAAAAAAAGCAAACAAGCAGTGGGTAGTTTCCAAAGCCAGCTAGAGCTCACTAGCTACTTCCTTTCTGAGCTTTAATATAGATTATTTCTCTTAAATTTATGTTCATTTTCCCCCTCCCCACCCAAAAAGAAACCAAATGAAGATCATGTAAGGGACTCTGGGGGCTGAAATTCACCTGCCAAGTGTAAGGAGAGCAAACCGCATTGGGAGGAAGCCCACACCTCCAGGGCTCATCTGTGCCCCTCCTCTCCCAGAGGCCTCTCTGGCATTAGGCTCGCTGGGCTCCCAAACGAGGGTCAGTGGAGACTGAAGAGGCCCTGGGCAGGGCATGGAACACCTTGCCCCAGAAGTCCTTCAGAGGCAGCCACTCCATCCATCCCGCCTTCCCTCCTTTCCAGTCCTCAGTGCTCCCCTGCTTCCCACAGCACAAGGTCTCACAACATGCAGGTCACAGCACAGGTGGCTCCGGTGCCACCGTGAGATTAGGACCTGCGTCACCCTCTCCCATTCCCCTACCCAAATTATTTTGAATAGGGCAATTTATCCTAAAGCCTAAAGGATTATATAAACTTTACTACAAATCATTAAGTAAACTTAATATGGATGTTACGGGCTGAATTGTGTCCCCTCTAAAAGATACATTGGATTCCTAACCCCCAATACTTGGGAATGTGACCTTATTTGGAAATAGGGTCTTTACGAATGAAAGCAAGTTAAAATGAGGTCATACTGAGCTAGGATGAGTCCTAACCCAATGAGTGATGTCCTTAAGACAGACACACCGGGGAAAAGGCATTGTGAAGACAGAGGCAGAAATTGGAGTGATGCATCCACAATGCAAGAACACCCAGGATTGCCAGCAACCACTAGAAGGTAGAACAGGCAAAGAATGATTCTCCCTAGAGCCTTCAGAGAGAGAACGATTCAGACTGAGAGAATAAATTTCTGTTGTCATGAAGCTAATACGACATATGTTCCAGATACATTTGTTTAGCCCTCACCACCACCCTAAGAGGTAGGAAATATTAGTATCTCCATTCATAGGCACAATTTCAGGATCACGTCTAAGTCAGTGGAGAGCAGGCTTTTAACCTGCCTGCCTGGATTCAAGCCCATGTTCTTAACCAAACATCCCCCCCTTCTGCTGCTCGGATAAAGTTATGGCTCTTTCCTAAATTTGAAACAAAAAACTTGAGTACCCTACTAGAATGGCTATAAAAAATAAAACAAGTGTCGACAAGGATGTGGAGAAATTGGAACTCTCATATCCTGTGGCTGGGAATGTAAAATGGTGCAGAAACCTTGGAAAAGTTTGGCAGTTCCTCAAAGTGTTAAACACAGAGTTACCACATGATCCAGCAATTTCACTCCCAGGTATACTCAAGAGAAATAAAAACATCTGCCCACACAAACACTTGTACATCAATATTTATAGCAGCATTATACGTAATAGTCCCAAAGTAGAAACAACCATAATATTCATCAACTGATGGATGAATAAAATATAGTATATACACACAACAGAATATTATTCAGACATAAAAAATAAGTATTGTACGTGCCACATCATGGATGAACCTCAAAACCATTATGCAAAGTAGAAGAAGTTAGACACAAAAGACTACATATTGTATGATTCCACTTATATGAAGTATCCAGAAAAGGGAAATTTACAAAGACAGAAAGTAGATCTGTGGTGAGCTGGCCTGGGAGTGAGGATTAATTATATGAGAGATTTTACTGGGGGATGAAAACGTTCTCAAACTGATTTATTTATGGTGATGGCTGCACCACTCAGTAAAGTTACTAAAAATCACTGTATACTTGAAATAGGTGAGTTGTTATAATATGTAAAATAAGGCTGTTTAAAAAAAATTAGGTTTTAGGGACCTATATAGGTCTAGAGCCAGCCACCCCAGAACTGTTTTGTTATTTTAAAATAGAACAGTAACACTATTTAGGTTTTCCCAACAACTTTCAACAATAAAGTACTTCACTTTATTTGAACTTTAGATGGAAAAAAAAATGTCAGGACAACTTAGAGGTTAAACAGTACAGGGACCAAAATAAAAAAATTTTATTTGAACATTTAGAAGCTAGGAAGCCACCGTCCCCACTCTCCAGAGCCTCTGAGAAGTTGACTAGGAACCCATTAAATAAGGACAACTTTTCTTCTTCATCCTAACACCACCTCAGAGTCTTCAGCCCGGTGACAATGACTCCTCCCTCAGATCCAGTCTTCCCCAGCTGTAGCTTCTCAGGCTTTGTTATTCCTTGCCCAAGAACGTCCCCAAGGAGGCACCATGGTGTACAGTGGGGAGGCTGGATCAGAGCTGCCTGACAGAGCTCTCCCCAGAAACATCTTTGCAAGCGGCATCGAGGGTATGCAAAGCTTTCTCCTGACTCCCCAGTGTGCTGTGTGTATTGGTGACTCCTCTTCTGGGAGATTCTGAAGGCTTGAATCAGGTTCATCTATTCACTCCCTGAACGGGGTTACCGGAAGGCAAAGGCAATGCGTTTCTACCTGGTTTCCAAGCAGGACTACATCTTACTCAGGACAGTGAGGAGCAGCAGCCGTTGGCAGAAACCAAGCAGGGCAATAGATTCCACCCTTATCCAGTGCTCTCTTGGTCAGGACTTCAGGCCCATCTTGGCCATCATCTCTTCATACACCGTCCATGCCATTGCTGCCATCAGAGTTCTGCGGAGGGCCCGGGGGACACCACCTTGGAAGAAGCCACGAAGGCCATAGTCCTATGATGAAAGTAAATGTCAAAACTTCAGAAGCAAAATAGTGATACAACTAATTATCCACTTGGCACCAGAGTGAAGGTCTGTTACCCCATGTTTGAGCCTTAGTTTCTAAACTGTATGCCAAAACTATAAATAATGGGTCCAGGGAGATAATCAATGAACTTAAAATAAATTTTTTAGTGTGTAGTTGCTAGGCTTTACCTTTTTAGGCCTGCCACCTAGGGGAATTTCTTAGCTGAAAAATCTTTATGCAGGTCTGCTGTGTACAGTTGTACAGTGTGTACACTGCACAGAAGCACTGAGCCCCAGTAGCAGATGACATGCAGTCTGCTTGCCAAGGCCTGGGTCCTGGATTGAGGCTGAAGTAAAAGCTGCCTTCTTGCCCTTGTCTATCGAGAGTACCTTCTTGTAATGCACCGTATGCTCTTGGTGGCCCCAGCTTTATAAGAATTAAAGACCAAAAAACTCTTTCCTCCTCCCTCATAATCTTGACTGATTTGTAATTCACATATACCGAACAATATATTATTTTGAAACTTTATGATTTTAGGTATAGAAAAAGAACCTAAATAGTGTAAGCAATATTGGATTCACAAATTCATATTTACCTCTAACAAGAATACCTGCTTTATGTTCCAAAAGGACCAACCCAGTGGTTTGTAAATAGTACTTTAGTGTGTACTTTTCATCTTTAATAATAGCATCTCTGTCCATTTGTATTAGCACAAACTATTAGCACAAAACATGTTTGTGTTTTTCCCCCTGAACACAGTATTTTGTCCTAGGTCCTTTATTGTAGTACTAGCTCCTACTCAGTAGGTCTGGGGTAGAGTTCAGCAATCTGCATGTTTAACAAATATCACAGCTAGTCCAAATATAGGTGCTTCCTATCCTCAAAAAACAGAGTTTTTTTTTTTGGCAACATATTAGAATCACCGGAGAGCATTAAAAAAATGCTGGGCTTCACCCCCCAGAAATTCTGATACAATTGGCCTAGATTTTGACCTGGGAATGGAGAGTTTTAAAAGCTCTGCAGGTGATTCTAATGTGCATGAAGGATGAGAACTACTGCTCTAGAGAGAGAGAGAGAAATCCTAAAGCACAAGAACCAATACTTATTCTACAGTCTTACTTTGAAAATGAGTGTCACTGCTTGGCCAATCCACTGAAACTTCACTGGGGAGAGCTGCATATGAGTTTTGATAACATCTGCAGGTTGAGTTGCCAGTGAAGCCAGAATACCAGCAAATATCCCACAGCTGAAATTTACAACGGGAATAAGGGTTGTATCCAACTGGTCTGAAACAAAACAAAGGCAACATGCACTTATAAATGTAAATAGAATGATGGAGTTAGAAAAGAACCTTTTTACAACCACCTCCATAATAATTGACTCAGGCATGAATCATTAACCTATGCAAAAACATGTGGGTCAAAGAAACACGATGTTTATACAGATTCAAAATTATCTTCCTACAAAGATACACTTAGTTGAACTTTCAGGGGACACACTTGGCAGACAGTACCTCATGTAAGTGATAAAATGTTATTAACACTCACAATGGGTGCCAGGGGTGTGGCCCTGCAGATCCCCAAGTGCGCCCCCTCGACCGAATCCAAACTCCACAGAACAAATCCCTTTATTAAGGGGAGTGTCCCCTGAAAACTCAACTAAGTGTATCTTTGTGGGAAGATAATTTTGAATTTTATTAAAAGGATTTGTTCTGTAGAATTTGGATTTGGTCAAAAGGCCACACTCAAGGATCCAGAAGGCCACATGTGGCCCCAAAGCCACAGGTTTGCCTCCTGATTTAAGGCAGTGAGGATACAACACCACGTATGTGGTCCTCTTGCTAAAAATGTAGAACTGAATCTAATCATGAAGAAACATCAGATAAACTCATTATGAGGTATAATTGGCTTATACTCTTAAAAATAAAAAACAAAAATTGGTACATATTATTGGGACAATTAGAGAAATCAGAATATAGACTATAGATTACAGAACTGTATCTATGTTAAAATTCCTGAATTTGACAATAAGGCTATGACCTGCAGAGTTACACTTCCTGGTGCCTGGGGAAAAGCAGTCAATCTCCTAAAGCACTCACTCCAACTTTCCTAATCGACTTGGTAGCAATTCCTTGCTCAAATTATCCATAGACACCTTACTAAATGCAGGTTCATTCTATGGAATGTGTTTCTAGCAACACCTTGCTCTGCTTGGGTGGATGTTTACCACCCAGTGGTTTTGCCTGTGTCTAGCTCAATACAGGCTTACTGGTGGGGAGGGGTGGAGTGGGCCTGGGGTTTGGCACCTTCATCTCTACCCACATGGAGGGCTCAAAACCACATTAACTGGGACTACAGCAAGAGAAGTAAAAATAATATTTTTCTTCAAACTCCTAACCCATCAGTGTTTCCCAAACTTGTCTGACAAGAATCACATCAAGTGCTTCCTGAAAAATACAGACTCCTAGATTGCACCCCAAACTTTGTAATCTAGGAGGCCTTGGATGAGATCCAGCAATCTTAAGATCAAATTTGGGAAGTACTGTTGCAAGACCTCCGCAAAACATGCTTTATTTCCCTCCCAGCCACCCTACCCCCACCACCAAACTATAGCAGTATAAGCACTCTTTGCCTTAAGAGGATGTCAACTCCAAAGGGCAGGGACCAAGTCTGTCACATCCACCTTTGCAACTTAGCACCCAGCCCAGGTCCTGACACAATCCTGGGATGGCTCAGTTCCTAAAACTCTGCTAAGCGTTTGGAGCTGCTAAGAAAAACGAATATTCTCATATCCCAGAGAAAACAGCGAGGATCTGGACTCTCAGAGATATCGCTCTCTCCCACCACACCCTCCTCCATCCGTACCGTGGGGCACTATGTATTTGGTCTGGTTGTAAAACATCAGGTAGATTCCTGAAAAAGGCGCATCACGAAGGAGAGTTGCTGTCAAGCCACTGAAGAGGCCCCGGTGCCCCTCGCTGCGGTAGATGCTCCTCAGGGCGGAGTAGATACTGTCATAGCCATACTTCCCACTCTGCAAAGGGAGCACAGAACCAGTGACTGGCACAGAGACCTTCTATTTGAGCACTGAACCAAGCAGACTGCAGGTGATGTGGCATTACCAGAGCACTGTGGGCTCTAGGTCACATATGGTGTGGCCTGCTTACACAAATGGGTTCTCTGACCACACTGGACTCCATGTTAGATTGTAAATTGGAAGTTGACATCAGTGGTCACTACCCAAGAGCCTAGTGGCTCTGTTTAACCACCCTGAGGCCCTAAAGCAGTCACACTTACCTCGTAACGTGTCTTGATCACAGTGATGGGCGACATGCAGACTCCTGCAACAGAGCGAGAGCCCACCCCCAGCATGACCGACTCCAGCGCAGTGGGGGGATGGCCTCGCAAGAAATACTGCTTCAAAGAGTAGAGAGTGCCAAAGTAGATTCCAACACCAGGGACACATCGCACAATGGACTGCAGAAAAAAGTCAGCGGGGAAAAAAGAAATCAAAAAGACCCAACAGTGTAAGATACTGTGTTAGCTGGGTTTTCCCAAAAGACCCCAGGATGACTTGCATGCAAGTACTTTATTTAAGGTGTGGAGGGAACACCAATAGGAGACGAGGGAAGTGAGATGGGAATGCATCACTAATGGAATGCAGTCAATGAAGGGCATTTATTGATTGCCTAAAAACCAGTTACTGTCGTGGGCAACTTAATCCCTTTGGAGAACTCTGGGAATCAGTGTAGAACACACCTCAGAGTTACCCCTCCACCTGAAGGAGCAGGTTTTAAACATCAACTCTCATCTTTCAGTGGTTGGGGGACTGCTGTGGGTTTGGGATGGGCATTAATTTCTTGGTGCTTCCAGCAAAGTGAGTCCCTAAGACCAGAAAAAGCCTTTGGGCAAAGAAATTCAAGTGTGGCAGTCTCAGCCCACTTTCACTGAAGTGGGAAGGGCAAGGATATCCTGACGGGTGGGGGTGCCAGCTGCACCCACCATAGAGACTACGCTGCCCTCAGAAATCTTATCTAAGGCATACAGACGCACCATTCCCTGAGCCCTCAGACAGAAGCTAGTGATAGTGTGAGAGACGGGCAGGAAGACCACGTGGGTCCTCCCATCCTTCTCTCTCGGATCCTGAGGAGCTGGAGAGGTGGAAGACAAATGGCTGGTTGTCAAAGGAGTCAGTGCAAGAGAACCCAGACCCAAAAGGCAGCTTACAGGGGACATCCCTTTCCAGAGGCCCAAAAGACTCTCTGTGCGAACCACCTTCAAGAGTATAGCCAACATCCCAACTCGTCTAGACCTGAAGGCAGACAGAAAGGAGACAGGGAAGAAAAAAATCACTTAGATCACTTCCTCATTAAAGAATTCCTCACCCAAGGACTTTTTTTTTCTTTCTCTAGGCAGAGTGCAGTGGCATCATCTTAGCTCACTGCAATCTCAAACTCCTGGGCTCAAGCCATCTTCCTGCCTCAGCCTCCCCAGTAGCTGGGACTACAGGTGCACACCATGATGCCCAGCTAATTTTTCTATTTTTAGTAGAGACGGGTCTCACTCTTGCTCAGGCTGGAACTCTTGAGCTCAAGCGATCCTCCTGCCTCGGCCTCCCACAGTGCTAGGATTACAGACGTGAGCCACCATGCCCGGCCTCAAAGACTTCTATGCATAGACTCTTTTTTAGAACACTTAAGAATCTCTACAACACATCTTGCAACTGCTCTGACTTCCTGTGTGTTCATGGTTTGGTACACACGTTTATTTGTCCATTTATGCTGCAAGCAATGGAATAATGTCCCATTTTATATACTTCCCACAATGCATAGATCAATATGGGGGGGCGGGAAGAGCACAAAACAGACAATCCATAGTGGTGTTATTTCCAGAAAACCACCCACTACTCATACCAGGCAATACAGTTATAACATCACAAGCTAGCACAATAAAATGCAAATCCCACCAAGACAGATCCAGGGAGCTGCTTAGGAAAGGACCCCATTTAATAAACAAGAAACAAACAGGAGTTGTTGAAAGCAGCTCCTGAAGCAAATGTGGGCAGCAAGCCCTACCCGTGGTCTGAGGGCTGGAGAGTCTGCAGGCGTGTTTTAAGGAGATCCAGAGGTTGGAAAAGGAGGGTAGAGCAGGTCCCACTGATGGAGCCACACAGGAAAGCCTTGATCGCTGGATGTAACTGCAGGACGAGAGAACATCGTGTCAGCAGCTCTGCCTGAGCAAGCCTCACCTCTCTCCACAGCTGGACCAGTGAATTCCTTTATAAGCATCTCTCAGAAACTCACCTGGTCATGCCTCATGTTATCTTCATACCTCAGAGAAGGAAAATATGTAGCCAGAATGAACAATACTGGAATCTGGAATGTTGCTGAGGACGTTGTACACCGCAAGAGGTGTCTCTCTGGTCTCAGTACTGCTAATAATTGTGCTCCCACTGGGCAACACGTCTATTTCTGTACCGCCAACCACACTTCTCCATTTGTCCCGACTCCAAAAGTTACTGGTCATCTCCTTATTGTTTCAAAAGCAAAATCAATTGAACGTAGTGTTTTAACTATTGGTTTCCAGGCTCCCTTGGCTGCAGGACCTGTAGGTATTTACTGGAGTAAGCCAAAGCAAATGAAACATTAAGCTCAGCCACAATAAGTGCCACTGCCTGTATAATCTACACATTTCCTTTGTTTAAAACCTTCCCGAACTCTTACACCTAAGACCTAAGCAAATCAGATGGCTCTAAAGACCAGTGTCCTTGGTTCGCTGCCTCTCCTTCAACCCACACACATGTGCTGCCTAATCTACAGGCACCACCCAGCAGGGTAGAATTCCTTCAAAGACTAAATGTACCTCCCCCAAGCACATGCCAGGAAGCTCAGCTCCAGCCCAGTGTTGCCACTACAGGACCAGGACAAGCTCCTCCTTCCTGGCCCCCAGAACCCAGCAGAATCACAAATGACTGTGAAAAGGCACTTTAAAGAATCCAACCAGGAAGAAATGCCATCTTCTCCAAACTTTGGCAAATTCCAGCCCAAAAGACCTTCTCTTCCCTTATTAAGTGGCATTTGCACTATTAATTTTTAGTAAATGACATCTATAGCCCTAAAACATTGAGATGAATATAAAGTTTTCCATTATACACATCACATAACTACTTATCCAGAACTGAAATGTTTGTAACCTGTGGTATTTGCTTCACAGAGAAGAAAGATCATTCCAACTTTCAAGCAAGGAGCAAGTTATAACTGTAATTCCTTACAAGACTGTTGGGAGCAGACTAAGTTCAGATACTAGATAGTGGAGCTTACAACCACATTCCAATAGCTTCTAAAGTATCATAGGGTGGTTTGATAAGACAACAGGTAAAACCAAAGTGTGCATATTTTGACAGGTCTGTTTTGGCATCAATTCTCTCTCCCCCAGAGGTAACCCACTCTCTGCTAACCAATATTCTCATGAGTTCTGTGTTTCTTGGCCTCTTCCTAGACTTGTGGCAACAGGGAGCCCTGCCTCCCCACACACTGGGCCTATCTCCCGTTGGCATCTCCTCTGCTGTTGGGAAACCTGCTCCAGAGCTTCTGCTTTTCCAGGCCGATGCTACACCGTCTCTATTCACTCTGCGTCAGTCACTCCTCAGGCTCCCTAGTCTGCCCTCAGCCAATCCCCATTAATGAGGGCTCACCAAGGACCTGCGCATCCCGAGACCCCTTTCCTGTCCCTGTCCTTACCTTACTTGGCCTCCCTGGTGCATTCCATGTGGCTGAGCTCCTCTTGGTCTCTGGTTTCTCTCTCTTCTCTCCTCTTCTGACTGCCCTTCAAGTCCCCTTTCCTCCGCCTGCCCCTGCCCCGCAGATAGGGCTGCTCCTCTTATCTCCCCTCAGGGCAGCCTCACCCACCTGTCTGGAGTGCTGGTAACGCCCACATCTCTCTGTAGTCCTGCCTCTCCCCAGACTCCAATATCCCAAGGCCCCTGTCTCCCCTGGAGCGGCCCACAGGTATCTAAACTCAACACATCCAAAGTGGACACTTGGTCAACAGTTCCCCACACACCTGCCTCGTCTCCAGTCCACACTGGGATATTCCAAGTCCCCAGGCTAGAAATCTGGGAGACGTGTAGAATTCACCATGCCTGCTGCTTCATGACCAAGTCCCACCGACTGAGCCCTCAGTCTTCCCAGTCTGCCCCTCCCCACCCACCCTCACCACCTCCGTGGTGTCCAGCCTCAACTGTGCCAACCTACCCTCCACTCTGCTCCCAGAGCAGCACTGGACAAGGCATTTACATACACCACCTCAAAATCTCACACCACCCTTTAAGCTAGGTATTTTAAACCCATTTTACAGATTAAACTGAAGCTCAGAGGTTACAAATGTGTCCTATCACAAGGGTTGAAGCCATTGGCCAGGGCTGAAAGTTCATGTTCTTTTCACCATATACCCCAGCCTAAAGTTAAATCCATGACACTTCTCAGGCCACACAGGAACATCCCACCCTTGAGCACTGCTCACTCCTTGAAATGCTCTCTTCCTTTGGCTTCAGAGATCACTACTGTCCTGGTTTTCCTCCCACTTCTCTGGCCTCTCCTCCTTTAAATGGAAATGCTCCCCTCAACCATGGCCCCACAGCTTCCATTTCCATCCTTCTATCCACACTCACAGCCTCTCTCTGGAGCTTCAGACCACATAGCCACTTACTCAGATGTCCCACAGTCACCTCAGATGGCATTTCTAAACCTGAACTCGGCTCCCTCCCTTGCCTCCAACCTGCTCCTCCTTTAGGGTAGGTACCCTATCCCAGTGAATGCTTGCCATTATCTATCCAGCCACCCAAGCCAGAAACCTGGGCACCATCCTTGATGAGCCCACACTTGCTCATTCCACCTCCTAAACAGCTCTGAAATCAATCCTGGCTCAGAGCCCTGCCATCTCTTGCCTTGGTGACTGCTACAACCTCTTCACCTCATCTCTGTGAGCCCTCTAAGCCACTCTCTACCCTGCAGCCAGAGCCATCTTACAAAACTGCCAATCTGACCACACACTGCTCCAGGTGCAAAACTTTTCAATGAGAGACAATGTTTAGTACAGTTTGAACGTTTTGTACAATTTTTGCCAATGTAAAAAAGAAAACAAAAGATAGAATGAAAATACAAGTAGTGATAAATGTGAACTACAAAGTATCACATAAATTTGTCATTAATATTCATTGAATTAATTAAAAAAAAACACAACAAAATAAATACCTTTTAGTTGTTCCATACTCCCCTCAGGATAAAGTTCAAACTGCTGGCTTGCAAGACCTTTCATAAGCCATGCAGCTCCTTCTTCCCTGTCTGGCCTATGCTCTCACCCTCCCACTAACACGCTCTTGGCCATATGGAGGACTCTGCCTTCTCTCACCTCTGAAAACTCTCATGTGTTGCGTCTCTGCCCTAAGCTCCTTTAATGCTCCCTAAGTCCACCACATCCAGGCTCAGTGCCCCTCCCCCTTACGACTGAGGGTCTAGGTCTGGACTCCAGGACAAGCACTGTCACAAATCCTGCCTGTCTTATTCATAGTGGTAACTCAAGAACTGACCTGGGAGCCTGGTGCACAGTATGTGTTCAACAGTGATAAATCTTCTGAGCAGTTCTCCTAGGTGCTGCTTCCCCAATGCTCCCACAGGTATTATGTGGAATTTGTTTTAAGGCTGCTGTCCTTCACCCACCCCCATCCCTGATTGCAAGACATATCTTCTTAATGTCCTTGTTTTCACAGCACAACGATTGGACATTACTGGCTCAATAAATACTTCTTGAATAAACAAATAGAGCCTATAATTTTGTAACTTTGTAATTTTCCAGGTCCATTAGCACAAAGCAGATGCTATTTTATATATACTAGAAACACAGATTAACCTTTAGTAGGCAAAAACAAAATCAAAAAAACAAAAACCGAAAAACAACAGGTAATATTGAATGGGCTTAAGATTTTGTCAACAGTGGATGGCACGCATCCTTTGAGAGTTTTTTAAAAAACAGCTCAAAGGTAAATGAGATTAATAATCCGGTTTGGTTTGGTTTTGTTTTTAAGGGAGAGAGGGGAGGGCAAAACCAAGCAATACACACAACACAAAAGGAATGAGTAGCACTAAAAAGTTAGCAAACTGCTTCCAAAAGCAATTCCTACTGCCCTTAAAAAAAATTCCTAAATCCAATTCAGACCTGGAGGCGAGAGCTGGAGGGCTCAGAAAGAGGAAAAGGTAAGCAGGTTTTCAAAGATGTCAATTCAGAGCCTCTGCCTTTCCCTTTAAGGATATTTAAAAAAGAAAAAATAGCCCTTATACCGCCCCCACTCACCTACCCCGGGGAGCAAGGCGGCCCGCAGAGACCGCGGCAGCCGGGGCGGCCCAGGACGCTCCCCGCCCGCGGCCAGGCCCACCCCTGCCTGCGCCCGCCGACAGCGACGACTGCGCCCGACCAGCCTCCCGGACACCTGCCCACTCAGCCCCGCCTCCGCCAATGGCGGCCCGGCGGCCCGACCCCAACAGCCAATCCAGACGCCGGAGGGGCGTGGCGTCGCCCGAGTCCCTCCCCCAGGTCGCGGCCGGCCGGAAGCCCGGGACTAGGGAGGAGTCTACGGCCGACCTCCCGGAGCCGCCGCGAGGCGCTCAGCGGTTTGGGGCCGGCCCAGGCACCGACGATCCTCAGACTCCGCGCTGTCACCGGACCTTGCGACAGCCCAAAGATCTGCCAGGTGTCCTCCCACCTGTCACTCCAGGCGACCGTCACGCAATGTCCAGCAGCCACGCACCTAGCAGAGGCAGCGCACGCTCCCCTGGCGCGCCCCCCCGTTACCGCTCCAGCCCGGGCAATCCCGCAGCTCTCTACCCAGACACCGATCCAGTCTGCCGGTCCCAAGGGTCCGAGTGCAGCCCCTCTCTCCTCCCTCCTGCCTCCCCGTCCCTTTTCTAATCCCCTTAGACTCTCTCTCTCCCGCCAAGTCCCCAACCCTACCCGCATCCGCGGCGCGTTAGAGGCCCCCCGAGGGTTCCTGACCTTTAGCAACCTCCCAAACTTCCCTTCCCGACCGGCGGCCCCAGAACCCCTGCTTCCCTTCCCCGCAGTTTGCTCACCATGAGCGTTTCCACCGCGCCTCCGACATCTTGGGGTTGCAGCAGCGCGGGCCGCGACTTCTGGATCATCGGAGAGGAGGCTCGCGAGTGCTCCGGGCCCAGGGTGCAGTCGGTGCGCGCTCAGGCCCGGCCCTGGCGACTTTGGAGGAAGGCCGGGGGGTAGCTGCAGCCAGGCGCCGCGTGGCAGGCCGGGGCTCGCTGGCGTCTGCGCCCGTAAGCACCCGGCCGCCGGGGCCAGGCCTGCGCGCCTTGGGGCTGCGCGTCCACGGCCCGCGCGTGGCTGCGGGCGCCGAACGGCCCTGCCCCAGGGACTACGCGCCGTTCTTCACCAGCCCCGCGGCCGCCGCAGCTCTGCGCCCCTGCCCATCCCGCCCCGCCGCGGGCTTTCACACCAGGGGAGATTGGGTTCTGTGCGCCCGCGGGTGCAGGGAGCCGAGGGCCTAGGTGGAAGGGGCGGTCGCTTCCGGGGCGGGACGCTGGGCAGGCGCTTGGTGAGCGCTCCTAGCGCCACCTGGTGAGGACGCCCGGAGCTGCGGGGTCCGCGGTTCCCTGCGCCCGGGCTCACCGGGGCGCCCGAGGACCTTTGCTTGTGGGCGGAAGGGCCGGGCGTGTATGCAGTCGGCACCCGCTCTGCCCAGGGGCCTGCGGTTGCTGAGGACTGGAAATGTGGCTAGTGCGGCAGAACTGTCTTGAACTTATTTAATTTGCATGCAAAACTGAAGCAGTGTGGAATGTTTTCATGCTGAACACGACTTTTTTGAGACAGGGTCTCCCTCTGTCACCCAGGCTGGAGTGCAGCGGTGCGGTCACAGCTCACTGCAGCCTGGGACTCACGGGCTCAAGCCGTCCTCCTGCCTCAGCCTCCCCAGGAGCTGGGACCGCAGGCGGGACGCCACCACGCCTGGCATGACTATATTGTTGTGACGGGACCGCATTTCCCTTTAAACCTGAAAATTTAGCGTAGGAATTGATATGTACTTTATGTATAAACCACACAGCAGATATCTAAGACTTCCAAGGTAAACTATCTTAGTAATTTTTATATGTTGACCTGATGTTTTGGGTATATTTGGGTTAGATGAAATACATTATTAAAATTAATTTCACCTGTTTCTTTTTACTTTTGTAATGTGACTACTAGGACATTTAAAATTTCACATGTGGCCAACATAATATTTCTATTGGACAGCACTGGTCGATGGTTAAAATTCTAGTTTATGGCTCATCTGGACTCTGTCAATAGCTTTTATGGGTCCCCAACTTCTCATTATGCATGTCTGGCTGGTCTATGGAAAAGTATTACCGCTACGATCCTGACACTCCCGTTGCAAACACAGGTACACACTTTCAGTGGCCCTGGGAATCTGCAGAATAAAGTTCGAACTTTTCATAGCCTCAGTGGAAAAGAACCCAAACTTTGTAAAATAATTTAAAGAGGTTTATTCAGAACAGGCCGGGCGCAGTGGCTCATGCCTGTAATCCTCGCACTCTGGGAGGCCGAGGCGGGAGGATCAATTGAGGTCAGGAGTTCGAGACCAGAACATGTGTGACCATGGCCCAGAGAGCCACACCCAAGAAGCCTTGAGCAAGTGGTCTCACCATGGTTGGGTTACAGTTTGGTTTTATACAGTTCAGGGAGACAGGACTTATGCATAAAGTCATCAACTAATACACGGAAGGTGTACACTGGTTTGGCCCAAAAAAGGTAGGCTATCTCCAGCAGGAAATTACAGATCATAGGTAGATTGAAAGATTCTTAGGTTTATAATTGGTTAAAGAAAAGAAGCTTTGTCTAAAGGGTTGGAAAGGTTTAAGTTAAGATGAGGAAGTCTGTTAACCAGAGACAAGCCACCCACACTTACGGGGTCTGTTAAGTAAATTGATGCTCAGCAGGTGTGGTTTAAGCTTTGTCTTGCATAGCTTTAGGCCTGTTAATGAGTTACAAAAGATATCTCCAAGAAGGGAGGGGGGCATGATGAGAGGCTTCTGACCTCCCTTCTCTTGGCCAGCAGCTCAGCTTTCTGGTATTACTTGCCTTGCCCAGGGCCAGTAGAATGAGACTTGTGCTCCTCTGCACTTCAGTAACCAAGAACCTGCTGGAGGCAGCGGCAGGCCTGCCACCTGGCCTCACAGCCCCTCCCTGCTCTTTGACCAAATCAAAGCCCCCTTGAGCTGTCGCTGGGATGGCCCTCCCTGCCTTACCCAGGCAGACCCTCCAGGAAGGGCCCAGGCTGGAACAAACAGACACACTTCTCCAAGCCATTGTGGAAGACGACAAGCTCAAAGCCAAGTCTCTCCACCTCTGTGATCCTGAGAAAGAGGCGAGCATCTTCTACCATTCGGACTAGAGAGAAGAGCAGAATCAGTGACGGGAGTCTGACCCTCCAGTGGTGCGATTGCTGAGGTCTCTGGCCAGGTTTTTCCTTCCTTGTCCACGAACCTCAATGCTGGCGGCCGCCCGAACCTGAAGAGCAAGCCCTGGAGTTACGTTTTTATTAGATGACCTACCTCGGTCCGCAAGCTGAATCAACAGGCCACCGACTATTTTTCAGCACCGACGTCCCGCAGATTCACACCAGTTGCACAGAGAAAGCAGCTTTTCTCGCTTCTCCCCAACTCCAAGGGTGAAGTCTCCAGCGCCCGGTACAAAAGTCTGTGGGTTGGGGGAGGAGTGTTGCCTGAAAGGGCCGTGTGCAGCTGCGTCTCCAGGCTGGGGACCCCAGATGGTGGCCACCCAACCCATGGACCCAGCATTAAGGGCGGACACTGGTCTGGCGAGCAGAATCAACAGGTCACAGACTGTTTTTCAGCACTAGAGTCCTGCAGATTCACACCATCTGCACAGAGAAAGCGGCTTTTCTTGCTTCTCCCCACCTCCAAGGGCAGAGTCCTCCACACCCGGCATGAAAGTCCCCGGGCTGGGGGAAGGGTGTTGCCCGAAACCACCGTGTGCAGCCGCATCTGGGGACCCTAAAAATGGAGGCCATCTGCCCCTAGAGCGCTAGCGTTAGGGACAACCACTCAAGAATTGGCAGAAGTCGATCCTGTGGGTTGAATCAACAGGCCACCAGGTGTCACCCCTGTCTGCATCACAGTCCCGCAGTCTCACGTCTGCCTAGCAGAGGGCCCTGGTCTTTTTGCCTCGCCCTGAGCCGGCCAATCACAGCGGTTTCCAGGGGTAGAGCCCCCTTTTCGGCATTCACCTCCCGCGCTCAGGTCCTGCTGCCCACCAGAAGCGAGTCACCAAAGTCCCTGTGCGGTAGCGGGAAGTAACCGCTCAGACCAGTCCCTCGCTGGCCCAGTGCAGCCCCAGCACAGAGTGCCTGGGAGTTCAAAATGTTTCCCGCTCTTGTCCCCTCTCCACAGAGCCTGTTGTACTGTGCCACGACTTTGCACCGCCTTCAGGTGCGCCCCGAGTGGGTGTGGGGGCCTGTGGGGGAGCGGGCACCCTCCTGTGGGCAGATTGCCCAGCACTGGCCGGCCGGGCAGGCACAGCCCTCCCGTGCTGCCCTCTATTCCCTGTTGTATTTCTCTCACTCTCCAGGCTTTGCCCACCTATCTCCCTTTCACATTTTTCCTGTGCTGCGTGTCCCACACTGTTTCTCTGCAGATTCACAAAGCTGTTCTCAGCGGGGGTGGGGGACCATGATCCACTTGGGTGTAGCCGTCCAAGTTCTTTGCCTCCTCCTCTGGGGGCAGTGAGCCTTGGAGGCCACCACTAACCCGCCATTTTCCCCTAGGTCTGCTTTATATATTTTATTAAATGTAAATGGAGTAAACATTCCAAGTAATAGACAAAGATTATTAGACTGGATTTTAAAAATACAGATAGTGGTACTCTTTGGCTTCTGCTTGGAATAAACCAACTCTCTCCAAGCGTAGGAACTGCTTAGAGACACCAGTGATGATGTGTACAGGGACATAAATGACCCTGGAATATTATGTGAATGTGGGGGTCTATGTGCTGGGACTTGGAGTTCCATGTCACCTTCCCCACCGGGAGATGGTCTGAGCTAGGAGTACACCCTGGCTTGACGTGCTGGGGGACATGTGTGTGGCAGTCAGGAAGTGACTGGAGGGAAGTGACTGGTGAGGCAGGGAGGCCAGGTGCCTGTCAGCACCACTGGCCGGACTCCAGAGGCCAAGGATTTTGCCTTGGAAGCCTAGATTACACACCTGAGGCCTGCTTGTGAGGAGCCAGACTGTGTATCCTCATGGCAATAAAAATCCCCCCTCTCTGTGTGTGTGTGTGGGGGGGAAGCCCCAACTGAAGTCTGCTTACAAAAGAGACATTTTAAATATAGGAGAACAGTTTGGTTTAAAGTATTTAATAAAACAGTATAGAGATACACAACACATACACTAATCCAAAAAAAGCTGGTGTGGCTCTATTAATGAGCGTAGTAGACCTTAAGACAAGAAGTATTACTAGAGAAAAGGAGGCATTTCATAATGATAAAAGAGTTAATTCAATAAAAAGGCACAATGATCCTATTTTGTGTGCACCTAATAACATTGCTTCAACATATATACTGCAAAAAATAGCAGAATTAAAATGAAAAATAGACAAACCCACAATCACAGAGATTTTAATATATAGGTTGAATATCCCTTATTCAAAATGCTTGGGACAGAAGTGTTTCAGATTTTGGATTTTTTCAGATTTGGTAGTATTTGCATATGAGATATCTTGGGATAAGACCCAAGTCTAAACACGAAATCCATTTGTGTTTCATATACACCTTTACACATAGGCTAAAGGTAATAGTATACATCATTTTTAATAATTGGGTGCAAGAAACAAAGTTTGTAGGGACTGAGCCATCAGAAAGCCAAGGTGCCATTATCTCAGATAGTGTGGAATATCTGTGGTTGTCTGACATCACCATCATTTCTGACTCTGAATTTCTATGCTTCTGATAAACAATCATTTTCTTACATTTATTCACACAAAAATACTTAGAAGTAAAAAAATGACAGTACCGTCAATACAGTGAAAAAAAAAATAATGTGTTCAGAGTAACTAAGCAGCACAGTAGCATCAGCAGAATACCTGTATCAGCGGTTAAACAGCAACAGCAGGCAATGGCAGGTTTCCAGTCTCCACCTACGATGCTGTGTACTCTGTATTCTATTTTCTAGGTGAGAAGAAACATCAGACACAGTTGAGGGACCAGGAAGTGGGTCCTCTAGGGATGAGGAGCCATTCTGCTGTATGGCTTTTAAAACATTTCCCCCAGAGTTATCTGCCCCATCAAGAGTTTTTGTCTCAGAAGTCTCTCTTTGATTATTTTATAAACTGACATGGTTTCTTGTTCTGTTATGAATGCACACTGTCCTAGTCCTTCAATAAGCCCATCACATATTTTCACCATGTTGTCTATAGGCACGTTTTCTGCAGTGTAAATAATGTCATCTCCGTTGTCACTATTATTATAATTGTCTCAATTCAGAACCATTTTGGTTGTTTCACCATCAGTCAATGAACGCACAACTGGAGGCTCATTTTGATGTTAAAAACTTTTCAATATCCACTTCTTCCAGCATACAAATGGACTCTGAAGGTATATATTTGTATATGTAAGGAGGTCAGACATCATTTTTTCTCACTTGACATACAGAATCCTTTAGAGTCACCACCTTGCCCACCATCATCACTGAACATGGTTGCAGAGATGGGGCTAGATACACAACTGTGTCTTTAGTCACATTCCAAGTATTGGCGACAGCATATACAATATCCTTCACACTGAACTTTTTCTGTAAACCTTCCACATCCACACGTCTGTTCATTGCTGCTAGCGTGCTACTCAAGAAAGTGTTTTTATATGTCCCCTTCACCGATTCACACAAAATATAGTCTGTGCTGGAGGAACGGGAGGAGTTCTGATGGAAGGACGACAGCCTTTCCCAGCCCTCCCTGGGCATTTGACTTCCTATGTAGAGGAAGATGTGGCTACAACTCTTCTGAAATATTTCTGAGAGGTGTTTCTTGAACTTCTCACCCATGAAAGCATAGATAATAGGGTTCACACAGCAGTGAGTGAAGGAAATGGTTTCTGTGACATGGGTGGCATAAATTAGCTGCTGGCTGATGACACAGCCATCCAAGATGTGCATATTGTGCAGGGATGTGAGGAAGAGGACCATGTTGAATGGGACCCAGAAGAGTAAAGATGCAATGACCACAATGAGCACCAACTTGATGGCCTTGGTCTTGTTGTGGTTTTGGCACCTCCTCAGCTGGTACAGGATGCTACTGTAGCAGAACAGAAGAACGGTGAATGGGATCAACAGGCCTAAGATATTTATTTCAAAGTGGGTGAAGATCTTCCACTTCAAAGTCTGCTGGTTGTAAGAGGAATAACACTGTAGAACACCGTATTTGGAGGCCACTTGGTAAAATACTAGCAGTGGGCTGGTGGCCATAATGGCAGTCAGCCACACTACCAGGCTCAGGGCTGTGCCCATTCTGGCTGTCCTCACTTTTATGGCATACACGGCATGGACAACAGCCAGGTACCTGTCCACGCTCACGAGGGTGATGAAGAACATGCTGCTGAAGAAGCCAATGTAATAAAAGCCAGAGACCACTTTGCACATCACAGTCCCAAACACCCACTGGTCCAGCTGATAGTGGGTCTGAAAGGGGAAGGAGAAGACAAAGAGCAGGTGGGACAGGGCCAGGTTCAAGAGGTACACGTCCGTGATGCTCCTCGGCTTCTCGCAGACCACAAGGACCAGGATGACCGGGCTGTTTCCCAGAAGACCAAATACAAACAGGAGGCAATAAAAGATGGCCAGAAGCAACTTGCCGTCCTTTTGGATGAGTTCCCCATCACAGGGGCTTGAGAAGATACCAGGATGATAGTCACCAGTAATTGCTGTCACGTTGGGCTCAAGTGTATAATCCATCAAGGCAGGGGGACCTGGTCACAGAGACACGTAAAAGAGATTCATTCCTTAAAAATATTTTATTTAAAAAAAGTTACGAGGACGTTATGAACTGAATTGTGTCCCCTCCAAATTCATATATTGACACCCTCCCCCACAGTGTGACTGTGGAGATAAGTTCTTTAAGGAGGTAATTGAGGTTAAATGTGGTTAGAAAAGTGGGGCCCTAATCTGATGGGACTAAAGTCCTTACAAGAAGGGAAAGAGTCACTAGAAATTTCTTTCTCTTTCCTTGTGCACAGAGCAAAGACCACATGAGGACACAATGAGGAGGTGGTGATCTGCAAGCCAGAAAGAGAGGGCTCACCAGAAACCAAACTTGTTGGCGCTTTGGTCTTGGATTTCCAGCTTCCAGAACTATGAGAAAATACATTTCTATTGTTTAAGCCACCCAGTCTATGATATTTTGCTATGGCAGCCCAAGCTAGTGCAAGGGAGTTAGGTGGGATAACAAAAGCCAAAATTTACAAAGAAAACATAAATACTTATAGGTCTATTATACAGAATTAGCAACGGCTAACATATTGTCATATTTGCTTTGGGTTCTTCTTCCTTCCTTCCTCCCTCCCTCTTTCTTTCTTTCTTCTTTTTCTTTCTTTCTTTCTCTCTCTCTCCTTTCCCCTCCCCTCCCCTCTCTTCCCCTCCCCTTCCCTTTCCTTCCCAGTAGAGATGAAGCTAAAGTTCCCTTTAACTACACAAACTAATTCCCATATACTAGAAACAATCATTAAAACCAATTTGGGGCCGGGCACGGTGGCTCACGCCTCTAATCCTAGCACTGTGGGAGGCTGAGGCAGGAGGATCACTTGAGCTCAGGATATTCAAGACCAGCCTCAGAGAGAGGGAGCTGGCACATGCCAGTGAGTCTCTGTCTGTCCTGACCATGGAAACGCCACCCTCCGTGATCAGCGGACTCACGCCTGTCTATAAACCCTAATCGAGGGCGTAGATGCGTGAGAATAACTCCTGTCTATTCTGAGTACAGGCACCAGCTAGAGCCGGTTCACCAATAGCAGCTACGTGACCAGCACTGAAGAAAGCAAATGCCATTTCTGAAAATGACACGCAGAATGCACGACCTCCACGGACATGTCTCCGTAAGAGTCAACCACAGCACTGCCAAGACTATCAGTTTCAGTCTTACAAAAGAGAATACTAGAAAAAATAAAATGTGAAAGTCTTATTTGTCAACCTAAAAAGGAGGCCATGTACAGAATCTGGGTTCTTTTGCTGCATCAGAGAAAGAGGAGAAACCAGGCTGCATGGGCACAGGCGTTCAGCTGCGTGGCAAATGTGAGATGAACCACACGTGTCCTCAAGCAGCTTAGAATCGGGTGGAGAAAACAAGACATTGTACAAATCGTCTAAGCAACAGTTGCTACAGCACAAGAAGCTCTTCAGGGTGACTGGCGTCACTCACGGCCATCGAATGCTGCATGATTCTTTGGCACCGATGGCTTGACGTCTTCAGGGAGCACCTGCTCTGGGGTGTGTTTGAGATCCGTCCGGAAGACCAGGTGAGTCACACGAGACCGTTCACAACCGAGCAGCTGCCCAGGATCAAGCTCTGGCCTGTCGGGATGGCCCTGAAGATGAGGGACACGATGAACAAGGGGATGAACGGACTCTGGCCTCTGCCATTGTCCCACCTCCTTTCCTGAGCCGGCTTCCAGGGCATCGCCCAAGGACGTCCTGTGACAGTCACCGCAGGAGGAGCAGCGGTGAGTCACAGACGTGTGTCAGGCATGGCTTGAACCCAGACGTCCCAAGCTAGGTCACAGCACCAGCCCTCACCTTGTCCTAACTTTTGCTCGAGAGGTCAGGCTGATGTACAAGACATTAATAAACAGACTGCTAGCCAAGAAGCCTCCCTCTTCTCCCCTTCTGTTTGTTCTAGTAAGTTCCTCAACAAAATAGAACATAGTGACTTAGGGGACCGGCCCAGGCATTGAGAGCTGCTTCACCTGAAGTCTGACGTGTGTGTCTGTGCATCCACATTCCTCACGGGTGGCCAGAGGGACGCCCTGGGGAAGCTGTCGGCAGAAGGACGAGACACTGGTCTTGAGGGACACCTGCCACTTAGGGTGTTTAACAAAGTGGGGTGCACGGAGTGGAGCTGCCCGCAGACATGAAAGAGACCCCCTGTGACATGGGGAGAAGAAAAGATCAACCTACTCCAAAGTGCGCTCCGACCACCTGAGCCAGCCTCCAAAGCGCCCGCAAGTCCCGTGGAGGAGGAACTGTCTTTCGTCCGTAAAAATCAGCCTCCTGCTCGAATGCAAACGCTCCTGAGACGAGTCCCCACCTGAGCTCGGGAACATCCTCCCCTCGCACCTCCTGGAGGCCTCTTGCCACGGCTCCCGCAGCGGGAAATATTTGGGTTCCCTGCAGTGGAGCCGCTGCACCCCCCACCTGTGCCGCACCTACAAGGCATTGGCAAAGGTGGGAAGGAAACCTAGACGCCTCCTCTCCTCCGGACTCTGAGCTGCACGCTGCCACCTGGCCCCGCAGCAGCCCTGCTCCTGCTCTTGGGCCACACCAAGTGCTCCGTGGATGTGTCCCTTCCACCCTTTGCCTACTGTCCCCCTGGCGTTCAGACATCATCCCTGTGTCCTAACTAGGGAACAAGTGGCATATTCCGATTTCTCCCAGGAATCTGCACAAAATTATTTCTCCCATGACAGCCCCTTCCACCATGCACGTCAACCAAGGCAGATGCGTAGCAGGCGGGTGGGGGGCGAGGGACCCTGGGCCACTCTCCCAGCACTTAGCCAAACTTCAATCTCAGTTTATGCCCCGCTGGGGCACAAAGGGATGTCATCAGACACCCAAAATCCCACTTCCCAGTCATGCCTGGGCCAGCCTGGTTGGCCATAGGAGACCCAGATTCTGCCTCAAGGTTGTGTTGCTGTGCACAGGTGAGGTCCAGGTTTTAATCATCCCTCAGCTTGGGTCCCTGTAAACTGGGTCTGGGTGTCCTTTTTCACTTTTTAATCGAATGGCTTCCAAGGAGTTTCCAACAAAATTTGCCGAGATCAGTCTAGAGTGGGTACAAATCTGTGTCCACAAAATTAGGTGTACTTAAAAAAAAAAAAGATGACAAAAATGCCGGGACCTCCAGGGGACAGGCCCGTGGAGAATATGTGCTCCTGACTCCAATGCAAAGCCTCTTCAGCCCCAGCCCTCTCAGACCACCTCTGCCCCTTCAGAACACGTGGTGTGTTCTCCCGTGTCGTGCCAGCCCGCGTGGGACCCTGTGAGGCCGCCTCGGTCTCTGTGCCTGGGCCGCTGTGGCTGCACTGTCCCTCGCCTCCCTGGGAACCGGGCTTCTCGGCTGGAGGCTCCAGAGACACGTCCCAGAAGCTCCGGCACAAACCCCTTCTGCTCTGGCATCCCTTTAGTTTACTGAAGGTGACGTCCTACCACAGTCACTGTAACAATTTAAAAATCCAGGTGTCTTGTTCCCAACAGACACACCTGGCCTTGCACATGGAACCTGGGAACATGCAATGTGCCCCCCACGGGCATCTTCTGCACATAGAATGTGAGAGCCCACTGGGGGGCGCTTGTGAGCCTCCCCTTTGAGAGCCGGGATCTGAGCCTTCCTCTGGTCACCACCAATTCTTTCCCAAACCCTCAACTGCCCCAGGGTTTCCCTTTTTCTAGCAGGAAAACAGATTTTTTACATCATCAAACAGTCATCTCCATTGTGATGATGTACATGATGAAATTAAGTCAGGTGTGATGGCGCATGCCTGCAGTCCGGGCCACTAGGGAGGCTGAGGCAGGAGGATGGCTTGAGCCCAGGAGTTCAAGGCCGTAGTGAGCTACGATCGTGCCTGTGAACAGACACTGCACTCCAGCCTGGGCAACATAGCAAGACCCTGTCTCTAAAAAAAAATATCCATGCTCTAGGTCCTTCAGGATTTATCCTTTGGGCTCAAAAAAAAAAAAAAAAAAGTCCATGCTTCAGTTACAGTAATGCTGGTTGCTGTAGCAAACCAAGCCCAAATTTCAGGAACTTGGCCCAGAGTTTAGACCTCGCTCATGAAAAGTCCAGCTGAGGGTTCCTGCTCAGGGAACGGCCGCCCGCGTTTTCCATCCTTGATGTCTGCTCTCTCGTGGCTCCGTCCTCCTGGGGAGCCTCCTGCCCCTCTCTGTGCAGCGAGCAGGTGGAGAGACAGAGGCTCCTGCACAGGCGGTTTTTCTACACTGGGCTAGAGGTGATGTAGACAAATTCCACTGGCCAGGACGCGATGCCACAGTCACATCTAAACGCAACAGAGAAACCATGGCAACACGACCCACCGTGTGTCCAGGAGGAGGAAGAGCACAGGGTCCTGGTGGATGTCACCCACTCTGCCAGGTTCCACTTCACCGGTCAATGCCGCGTTCCTCAGAGACGCCACGTGCCCTCCCACCTCTAGTCAAGTCGAGGCAGCAGGCACTGCCGGAGCCTTCCACGGGCTCGGGACCACGCGGGTTTTCTAGAGACATCACGTGAGCCAGACCCAGGCCCGCCATCAAGCTGCCATCAGCCGACAGGGGGAAGATGGATGGGCTACCGATCGAAATACAATGATGTAGCAAGCACTGTATACAGCACAATAAAGGGCTGTGTCACCGCCGAGGGAAAAGTCCAGTTCGTTCGTGTCTGGGAGAGGTAAGGAAGTCAGCATGGAGGAAGTGGCATCAGGACTAGGTCTTGACTGACGCAGAGAATGGCTCCAGAGAAGGGCGTTTTAGGTAGAAGAGGCAGCTGAGCAAACATACCACGGCATGAAGGCATGAATAGCTAGTCAGGTGTGGCTGCTGTGTGACATGGGCAGCGTGGAAAGTTCTGGAATCCTGTCTCCCATAGCTGTCTCCTCATATCCGTCTACTGACGTTCTCCCCACCTGCAAAGCCCAGAGCCCTCCGAGAAGCCTGCCTTGACAAGCTTTCCTGCACACACCCCACCCTGCCAGGGTCAGGCGCGATATCCATTGAATCTTTAGAAACCCCAAAGATCACGCCCGGTGCCTCCCCCACAGAAGGACCCCGAGAGTCAAGGCCACTGGCCCCGGCTCCATTCATGTTCTGGTAAACACCACTGGTCTTTGTGAAACAGCTGGAAATTTTATTCCCCTCCCGCTGCCCCCGTAGCCAGTTAATGGTTAGCTTCTAATCGCAGCCTCCTGGCGTCTGGCGGGAGGTTCTGCATGACTCAGGGCTCTCCTGACATCCCGGGAGGTCACTAGAGGGACACTGTCCCAAACGTGACCCCAGGCACACAGGGTCCGGACACAGCAGGCAACAGGGAAAGAGGCTCTGTCCCCTCCAGCTCGTAGATCACCCAATTTTCTGGGGAAAAGAATCAAGACACTTGCTGCTTGTACAAATGAACTTACATTATGCCGAAAGTGGAAAAATACTAATAAAATCCATCCCATCCACTCTTGGAAGAGCAGATCCATGTGTCCAAGTCGAGAGACACCCCTGAATGGCTGCGTGGAAAAGAACACCTCAGTCCTTCCAAATTTTCAAAAACATGCACGTGCACGTTAGAGACTTGAACACTAATGTTCATAAGATATTATAACCTTAAATAAGAAGTGTTATTTTAAAAAGAAGTCAGTTAAGGTCTTTTCAATGTTTGCATCTACATGAGTACAAAATTTACACATGCACCTAGAGTATAGAATGGTATGTCTTCCTTTGAAGGATAAAAGCATTTCAGAATAAAAGCAATAAAAAGGTATTAGCTATTGTAGTATTATGATCTCGTGTAGATTAACGTTCTATAATAGCAATAATAGCGGAGGTTTCGTGAGCCATTGCTATGTGGCAGGCACCGCACTGACAGCCTTGTGAGGCATTTGCTCATTACAGTCTCACGACAGCCCTACAGCAGTGGTCCTGTCACTGTCCCATTTCACAGGTGAGGAGCAGAGGCCTGCCTCGGATCGCCCAGGAAGGAGGTGATCACGTCAGGCCCAGCGTTCTAGCCTGTCTGAGTCTAAAACCTGTAATTTTAACCTCCCCAACACACTGTGTCCTTAAATGGCACCTCTATCTCTATTTATTTCTTAAACAGACCCTTACTGAGCACCTGTGTGCAAACACTATGCTAAGTCCCAAAGGATGGAAATGTGTATAAAACACGGTCTGCCTTCAGCAAACCTTGGGTCTAACCATCAGTATCCACTTTAGCTTTAAAATGACTACGCAGATGGGAATTTTATCCACGATAGTCCCAAACTGGAAACAACCCACATGTCTTCCTTTAGAGGGTAAACGGTACACCTGGCTCGTGGAATACTACTCACCCATGAAAAAAGAACAAACTCTTAACACATGCAGCAGCTCGGAGGCCCTCAAAGGAACTGCGCTGAGTGAAAAAGTCCACGAAAATGTGGTAACATACTGTGTGATTCCATTCGTGTAACATTGTTGAAAGGACAAAATCACAGAGCTGGAGAACAGGTTAGTGGTTGCCAGGGGGTGGGGACGGGAAGCGGAGGGGATGGGGACTCTAATGGGGTAGCAGGAGACAGGCTCACGGTGACAGAGCGGTTCTGTATCTTGATTTTGGTGGTGGTTTTAAGAATATACACATGTGATAAAATTGCGTAGAACCACACACACACACACACACACACACACACACACGTAAAACAGGGGAAGCCTGGATGAGGCCTGTGGACCCTAAATACCCTGGCAGTGATACTGTGCTGTAGCCATGTAAGATGCCAACAATGGAGGAAACTGGGAGAAGTAAATGAGGATTTCTCTGTGTGTGTGTATATATATATATATTGCAACTTCCTTGAATTTATAATTATTTCAAATTTTTTAAAAAATTTAATTACGCTGCAAGTATTCTCCTTTATTGGAGACTATTTAACCCTACCAGTAGTTGCAACATCTCAGCTGTTGCCCAGAGAAAGCAAAGATTTCCTTGGTACTCAGCAGAGCTCAGATTGGGGTTATCACAGCTGATGGCTAAAGTCAGCAGTTAACCTGTAACCACCCCGCCAACGGTCACGAGGCAGTCTCCTACAGAGATTTTTCTTTTTTTCTTTTTTTTTTTTTGCTGAAGCATGGTCCTTTCATTAAACAGATCCACAAACACACATTTTGCACTTTTATACATTTTCTAAATTATGCTCTAAAATATATTTATGACTCATACATACCAATAAGTAACAACCGCTTCCCTTCCATGCTATCCTTCTATTTGAGGAATTATCCCACTTGTTATCTTATTTACACAACATGCCACCCATGAACCTGACACAAAGGCCAAAAGCCCACAAAGTAAAGGCAGCATTTGGCTGCTAATCCTCTCCAAGCAACCACAGCCTCCTCGTGGGGCAGCAGAAGCTTTGGTCCTGTTTTTACCAAAATCCTCCACTTCCCCATCAGGCCCTCTCTTCATTTTGCCAAATACAAGATGCCATCAATGGCGACCCATCCCGATTTCAAGCATGAAACATTGAAGCGTGTTTCAGCGAACGAGAGACCCGAGGGTGAAACAAGTACGTCTAGAATGGGTGGGCTGCGGCGGCAGCCGCCTCCTCCAGACTGAGAAAATGCAACCTCTGCATTTGTCTGAAGAACAGGATCCTCCTTTGTGCCGTACGGAAAACCTTCCATTCACGGTGATGTCACCCCGCCACTGCACACACAAGATGCAAACCAGGGCTTCCTCTAGCTCGATAAGAAACAGTGTGGGGGTCGGGGAGAGCGTGTGGTCCTTCCCACTTGCTGGGTGAGCTCACGAGGAAATTCCCAGCGAGCCCAGGGCCCGGGTGACGGCAGTGTGTGCACGGAGCCCAGCTGAGCTGGAGCCCGTGAGTCACCAACGGATGACTGACTCCATCACAAGATTCCTGTAATATTCCGTCAGCTCCTTCCTGCCTGCCCCGCACTCCACACTCCGGGAGACAATCAGCTGAGTCAGGCCCAGGTCCGGGGGCAGCTCTGCCGGGGAAGCTGTTAACACACCTCCCGTGCTGAGTCACAGATAAGCTGTGCAGAGAGACAGCAAAGCCGGCTGCAAGGGACCGAGAACGGAAATAGTCCTGTCACCATGACAACAGAGAGGAGTCCGGCAGTGACCACTAGCCCCTGGCACAAGGTCCCCGAGGCCCAGGCTGAAGGGTGAGTGGGCCCCGAACAAGAAGCCACAGGCTTCAGCCTCAGAAGGGCACCAACCCAGGGTCACCTGACCACAGACCTCACTCCCTCCAGGAACCGACAGAGCTCGGGAATATGTCAACTTGGGCTAGTAAGAATCTTTGCTTCCACTCACCAATAACTGGTATTTAGCATTTTAGTTATGAATGTGGGCAGCACATAGCACATTAGCAGCATCTGTGTCTGGCACCAAAAATTAAAAAATCATGATATGCTCACGTCACGTTATAGGTGCTGCAGATCATCTTGAAATAGCGTTCACCGTTCATCTCTGCTTGGAAATGAAGGCTGCTATGAGACTCGCCGCTACTGAAGGCACTATTGCAGTGGCACGTACGTTACTCCATCACACATGTATTTTGATATGGTCTTTCCGTAAAAATCCTTGCCTTTGTCATCAAGAGCCTTTTACTTTATATCATTTAAACGTTATTCTGAGAAGGGGTCCAGAGTCAGCCTTAGACTACCAGAGGGGTCCGCAGCACAGAAAGTGTGAGGACGAGTGTGAGTGTGCTACGGCTGCTAGAACAAAGCCCTCACACTAGGGGCCGTAGACGATGGAACTGTCTGTGCTGTCTCACAGTTCTGGAGGCTGGAGGTCAAGGTGTCCCAGGGCTGGTTCCTGCTGAGGCCGTGAGGGAAGGATCTGCCCCGGCCTCTGTCCTTGGCCCGCGGACGACCATTTCTCGTGTCTCTCCTCCTCATCTTCCCTGTGTGCACATCAGTCTCCAAATTTCCCCTTTTATAAGGACACCAGTCATGCTGGATGAGGACCCATCCTAATGACCGCACTTTGACGCGATTGCCTCTGTAAAGGCCCTTTCTCCAAATGAGACCACACTCTAAGGCACCGGGCCTGAGGACTCCAACGTGTCTTTGGAGGATGCAATTCAACCTGTAACATACATAACATGCTCCAGTCTGGTCTCGTGTTTTCCTTGGAGGATCCTCACCCGGAGCGAAAAGCAGAACTGTTCACAGGACCCAGGCGTCCCGACACCTAGTCTGGGCTGGGAGTGCTCTGCACGCTGCAAAGGGCCACACAGGTGCAGGTGGCGTGGCAGCCGGAGCCCTCGCTGCACATGCAGACATTCCCAGGGGACCGTGAGACCGATCACAGGGCAGAGTTGCACCTGGCACAGCCAGAAGAGGAACGAGGAAAACTCCAGGCCTCACTCTTGTTGTGCTCTTGGCTGACAGCTGCTTCTAATCTCACAGCTGTCGAGATAATATGGACCGCACGCCTGAGGCTGGCAGCCGTGGGGCCTAGCAGGGCCACCGGTGGTCACCAAGAATGTGCCAGCAAGCTCCAGGCCACTTACTAAGTGGAAGACGTTTGAGCACTTTAGGAAAACGGGGACTATTTCCCTCTGAGCATCCCTCTCATGAATCAAGCCCTCGTCCAAATCTGACCCCATCTCCTCCCTCTGACCCTGTTCTCAAAGAGCTGAAATGAAACCTTCCCGCATAGCCGTCGGCATTGGCGGATGCAGGACACGAGACAAGTCCGATGGGAACCAGCGGAGCGGGGGCGGCAGGGCCCCACAGAACTATTTCACCCCATTGGCTGGAATCAATGAGTCCGACTCATCATTCAGGGATTCGTGGGCAAGCCCAGCACTCCAAAGTCCTAACAGGGTGACCAGACGGTCACCTGCACTCGGCAGCCTGGCATCGGGGGAGGGACGGGCAGACCGCTATCTGCAAGGCCTAAGTGGCGTGAGGGACGTGTGTCACCCGCGAGCACCCGCCCCCACCGGCCATTCGCCAGAGCAGACCGGCCACGGGCCCCCGTCCACACACACAGGGCCCTCTGCACACGACACGCACGCTCGGTGCTAAGTAAGCACACACCTACACTGACCCTCGGGCTCCCCTGCGGGATCGTAACCCGTGTCAGGTGAGAAGACGCCGCTGCCTTCCCAGGGCTCGGCCCAGAGCCCACACGCATGCAGCCGGGCAAATATTTCCCGAGTAAATAAGCGGGTGCCTCTCCCCTTCCACACCCGCCTCTCGATCGCCTGTTGCCCCTTGTGTAACACTTCCTCCGCTTAAGGTTGAGCCAGGGTTCATTTAAATTTAGCTGTAAAAATATAAACACACCCCCAAAGCGTGGGCGCAGAGAGCACACAGCAGCTCAGCCAATGTCACAGACATACCCGTGCAGGCCGCGCCACCCACCCGCGGGACGGCCCCGTGGCTGTTTGGGTAGCAGGGTTCCAACTGCCTTTGCTGAACATTCACTGTCACCCACGGTTTTCTGTCCACTGCCTCATTTGTGCTGCACAGTAGCCTTAGTGACAGACTCCCAGGCCCGGGGGTGGAACATCTTGTCCGAAATCACACAACTAGGACGCTGAGCCAGGAAGGACCGCAGCCGCGATCAGTCTGAGCCCGAAACCGTGCTCGGGCAGCTCACCGTGCGGCCGGCCTGGAAGCGGCTTCGTGGCTTTCGCAGAACCGAGGGCTCTGGGACCCCTCCCCGAGCCCCGCTGCCGGGCCGCTCCCCTGCTGCCTGGCACACGCGTCTGCAGATGCTCCCAGGCCCTGCAGCTCCCTTCCGAGTACTGTAGCGGGCCAAGGAGCTGGGCCTTCCGCGCTGACACCCAAGCACAGGAAATAAACCAAAAGGCAAAACTCCTCCTCGGTTCTCAGCCTTGGCCTCGCTGTGGTGCTGGAATAGCTGACGCTCAGTGCAGCCTCGCCGGGTGTTCCGGCAACTTCATTGCCACAGGCGTCCCCGGCCATCCATTCAAATGCCGAACACGTCCTTTCTCGGCACTTGACACCAGGTTCCAGATGGCAGAAGTGGCTGAATACTAATTACTTGTAGCCAAGGACATTTGAAGACCCTCCTTCGATTTTTTCACGCTTTCAATAATCCGTTCCTGAGTGCTTCTTGCCCAAAACCACTTTTCAGAGAACAAGGTGAACAACTGGCAAAATGTACAGTTAGGATGAAACCAATAAAATGACTTTCCTTTGCTCATTTATTTGACTTATTAGGTGCGTACTCTCCCCAGGCGGTGGGCTGGGAGCTGGGGAGACAGTGATGAGCCCAAACTGGCCCCGCTCCTGCCCTAATGGTCACTCCAATAAATGTGGAACTGCAACGTGGGGTCCCACCAAAGAGGACATGGTCTCACCCAGCTGGGAGGGCGGGAAGACGCCTCTGTCCCCTGACACACACGGGGAGCTGTCTGGTGAGGGGGGAAGGGGACACTCACCGCCCGGAGGGAACAGCCAGTACAGACATTGCCACGGAGGGGACCGTGGCAAGGACGGGGGACTTCAAAAGAGACCATGTGACTGGCAGAGTGAGGGGCTGGGGAGGCCGGCAAGGGCTGGCCCCCAGGACATGGTGGTCTGTGCTTCTGTCATTAAACCCAGGAGTGACAGGAAATCCCTGGAGGGCTTTAAACGCTGGAACAACACAATCAGTCACCTGGAACACATTGCTCTAGCTTCAGGGTAGCATATGAGTGACACTGGGCACGCTGCACTTTTCGTATTAAATAGCGAAAAGAAGGCATTATTAACTCCATGAAATGACAGTGTTGACTTGAGAGGTAAAGCAACCTGCCCCAGGTCACAGCATAGCAGAGACTAGAACACAGGATTCTTGGCCCACGTTCCCAAGTTTCTAAACATCTATTTTTTTTTAAGTAGATAAAAATGTGTCAGATGGAGTCACGCTGGAGGACCCTCTTCACGTAGGCATTCCGACAGGCTGACTTCTGAAGCTGTCCAGGTGCAAATGGCTCAGCCAGAGGGCAGAAAAACAAGCAGTTGGATGTCTCCCCTAGGAATGGTTAAGTCTCACCTTGGCCTCCGCCACACACCCAACCTGTTTCTCCTCCCGTTTGTCCACACTAAGCCACTTCCACCTTCCCGACTGCACTGCCTTGCCTGCAGCGACGGCTATTTTGAACGCACTTTCAGCATGACCTCATCACACAGATAAGACAGATCCTAGAATCCAGAAAAGGAAAAAAGAAAATTATGTGTTCCTCCTGAAGACTAGTCTAAATCATCTTAGCCAAGCGCCCTGGGGCGTCCCTGCAGTCCCAGTTACTCAGGAGGCTGAGGCAAGAGGATCGCTTGAGCTCAGGAGTTCAAGGCCAGCCTGGGCAACACAGCAAGACCCCATCTCTAAAAGTGAATTAAAAAATAGATCAATCATCCTAGATCACTGAGTCTGTAATTCAGTCTTAAATTTGTTTAGGGAAAACTGTTTGTGTTCTCAGTGCCTCGGTAGCCTCATCTATAAAATGGGAACAATATGACTTCCACGGCCAATAATGCAGAAGAGGTCATGCCAGCCAAAGGTCCTGCTGAGAACAATTAGAACAGCTGGAAATATGTTTTAAAAAAAAACCTGCTTGGGCACATTAGGAACTAAAAATACAGTTAGGAATTGCCACCGGGGAGATGAAGGCTGGGAGGTGAGCCCATGTCTCCGACTGCCTTCCTCCTGGAGGTGCCTGCTCACTCCAGAGGGCCTGGCGGAGAGGCCGAGCAGCCATTCCGGCAGAACCACTCAGAGAGCTGGGGATTGGAGTGCAGGGGGAGGACACGAATGTCCCTCACCTGGGATTGGAACCTGCCAGCACTACACTGAAAAGTAAGGGTCACCTGCAGGACTGCTCCGTTTCAGACGAGCTTAAGTGAAACTGGACTGGAGGAATATCAGACCGTTAGAGCCCTCGGGCACCTGCCACAGAGAATGTGAGTCTTCCCTGGAGGAAGGGACGCAGAAACACACAATGACAAAGGAAAGGCCTAGGCCGGGGCGTGGCCCCGTGCTCAGAAGGGGCCATATGTGCCTTGTTTGTTTTCATGCTCTGCTGTTGCTGTCTTGAAATTCTGAATAAATTTTGAACAAGGGGTCCCACATTTTATTTTGAGGTCCCCCTAGGTCCCCCTAGCCTCTGAGATGGTGCCTGTTTCTGAAGCTATTATCTCTGTGTTACCTAAGGGTCCTTTTTTGGTTTTTGGCCTCTGAAACCTGCATGACCGTTTCTCATTTTAGATTCTGTCTGTTGAAACACATAGCGTGACCTCTGTTCTGTTAACTCAAGCGCGACTGATGCAATAACGTGCACAAATATTCTTATGGCTTCAGGGTAGGAAAAGATTTCTTAAGCAGGACACAAAAAAGTGCTAACCATAAAGGGAAAGCTTGACAAGTGAGATTACATTGAAAATGTCCAAAGCCAGCTTTTAAAGGATTAAAAGGCAAGTGAGGCTGGGTGTGGTGGCTCAGGCCTGCAATCCTAGCACTTTGGGAGGTCAAGACGGGAGGATCCCTTGAGGACAGCAGTTCGAGACCAGCCTGAGCACGAGTGAGACCCCGTCTCTACAAAAAAAATAGAAAAATTAGCCAGGCATAGTGGCATGCACCTGTAGTCCCAGCTACTCAGGAGGCTGAGGTGGGAGGATCTCTTGAACCCAGGAATTTGAGGTTGCAGTGAGCTATTAATATGATCTTGCCACTGCACTCTAGCCTCGACAACAGAGCAAGACCTTGTCTCAAATAGAAAAATAAAATAAAAGGCAAGTGACAGAGTAGGAAAAGATATTTGTTACTCATTTAACCAAAAAAAGAAAAGAACTTGTATCCAGAAAACACAAAGAATTCCTACAAATGAAGGCAGAAAACCCAATTAAAAAAATGAGCAAAGACTTCAAAATGCACAAAAGATGATATGCAAATGTGCAATGACATATGAAAAGACACTCGACCTCGTTCGTCATGAGCGAAATGCAAATCAAAATCATGAAGAGACATCACCACTACCTACCACCAGAGAAGCTGAGATCAGGAAGACTGGCAATGAAGTGTTGGCGAGGACGCAGAGTGACAGTAACTCTTGTGCTATGGGTGGGAATGTAAATCAGCACCACCATTCTGGAAAGCTGTTTAGCATCAGCTACCAAAACTGAACGCACACCTACCGCCCAGCAATTTCACTCCCCTTCACATATCAACTGCAATGCCGGCCCTTTTCAGTGACAGACATGTGCAAGAATGTTGTCACCAGCATTATTCATAACAGCCAGAAATTAGGAAAACACACATGACCAGAAATAGTAGAACGAAAGATAAATTGTAGTATATTCATCTAACGAAACACTATGCAGAAGTAAGAATTGATTGCTACAGCTCATGCAACAATGAGTATGAATTTAGGAATTTAATGCTGAGGAAGATAGTCACCAAAAGAAATATACAATATGATTTATGTAAGGTTTAAAGTAAAACAAACAGGCAAAACCAAATTATAGTGTTTAGGGGTGCCTGCATAGATGGCAAAACTATTAAAAGAAGCAGAGAAGTCATGGCCATATGAATCAGGATGGAAGTTACCTCTGGGGACCAGAAGCAGGTGACAAAATGGGGCATGAAGGGGCCTTCTGGATGCTGGCAATGCTCAACTTTGTTTTACCCTATTATATACATCCTTGCTTTGTGATAAGTTATAGAACCACACATTATATTTTTGTACTTTGTTTATGTATGTTGTATTTCACAATAAAAAAGATTGAAATGTAGCTAGTAACACATGCTTCTTAGGATCGCCATTAGGGTTAAATGAGACAGGGTGCATGGAGGGCTTTGCAAAGTGCCTGCCATGTGGTACGCACTCAGCACATCATATAATAGTTGTTATCATCTGGGGTAGCACTACTGAGAAGGGAAGATAACTGAGAAGCCTGGGCTAGGAGAAAACAAACCTTAATGACATGCAGCCAGAGGACCTAAAATGGCTTCTAGCATATACTAAGAACTGCAGGTAGAGGCTGAGGGTAATAGTTAAGTGTTTGCTACCCATAGATGCCAGGAGATGAGGTGACTACCACAATGCTTGGCTAATGAGAGTCACTCAATAATTATTAGAAATATAGATGGAAGCATGGATGGATGGATGAGTGGATGGATGGATGGGTGGGTGGATGGATAGATGGATGAATGGATGGATAGATGGATGGATGGATGGATGAATAGATGGATGGATGGGCAGGTGGATGGATAGATGGATGAATGGATGGATGGATGGATGAATGGATGGATGAGTGGGTGGATGGATGGATGGATGGATGGATAGACTGATGGATAGATGAATGGATGGATGGATGGATGGATGGATGGATAGATTGATGGATAGATGGATGGATGGATGGAGGGATGGATGAGCAGATGGATGGACAGGTAGATGGATAGATGGATGAATGGATAAATAGGTGGATGAGTAGATGGATGTATAGATGGATGAATAGATGAACGGATAGATGAGTGGATGGATAGATGGGTGGATGGATGGATAGATGGATGAGTGGATAGATGGACAGGTGGATGGATAGATGGATGGATGGATAGATGAACTGAAACAAGAGTGGGTTTGATGAAAATCTTGTAGCCCCAAGAGTGTAGATACTTCCTCCATGCCATTATCTCTGCCCAGATCTTAACACAGCACCATATACGATCAGGTTTAATTTCAGGCTTTGTGGTAACAAGGAAGTTGGTGGCCGTATTTGCAGACCTTTCCCTCCTGGCTGTTCACTGGCCGGGGGAAAGGCTTGTGCAGCCTGGAGCTCTAATATCTACCGCCAAGTGGGAAGAGAGTTTATTTTACCTACAAATTTAACGTTATGCCAAGGCTACCAATCCAGGCTGTGGGCAAAGTAGGAGAGGATTTTTTGTACCCAGACAGTCCCCTGCAGAGAGCAGAGGCTAAAGTAATGAGCCTCCAGTGGGCATTCAAGCAGGAAGGAGAGGCACTAGACTAAGAGCGTGTTTTCCTAAAACAGCCTAAATGACAACCAGGCATCCGAAATAGAGACCACCGAAGCCACAACTTCCAGTCCAGTATTATGTCTAATTGCAGACTTCAAAGTTTTTCCCATTCAAGGGAAACACTAAAGTCACCAAGCGGTCCCAATGGCCCACTTAGTGTGGCCTTTCTGGTTCTTAGGGCGGGAGATGGCGAAGCCCTCGATGCCCGGGCACAAGCTCCCATCACGTGGCAGAGCCTGTGCACTGCTGTGGCTTTTATTCCTGCTATAAAGCATGACATGCTTGCTTGTAAAATCAGAATGTCTCCACGTAACCCTTCACCCCTCTTCCCCAATCTTAACCCCTCCTGTGAGAACACAGTTAAGAGTTGGGTCTGTTTCCTTCCAGACTTTTCTCTCTACACGCAACCAAACATACATACATTTCTTTAAAAATATGAGACCAAACTGTATATGTTCCTAGTAACTTGCTTTTTTCACTCAGTGCTTATCCTAAAAACTCTCGATCGCTGCCCAAGCTCTACTTCACTCTCTCCCATGGTGGCACCGCAGAGCACACCCTCCTTGCCCTCTGCCATCCCAGTGCGTCTGTCCCTGGGCTTGGCTGTGTTTTTGCTTTAGGAGTCTACACCCGCAACTCTCTTGAGACCTGCCCTTGGGCTCCCGTCTCCAGTTGGTACAATCTATAGTCCAGAGCTCCCCTGGGGATCAGGTGGACACCAGGACTTTATCTGAAGTCAACCCAGACTTGTGTCTCCCATCTCCTCACCCTGCTTCCCTCCTCCTCCACAGGTTGTCCTGGGAACACGTTCGTGAGAAATCACGTGCACAGACATTCTCATCCCAGGGTGTGTCTGGGGAGGATGGCCCGAGATGTGTAATATAGTCCATGGCACAGGACGTGCCTTCCTTGACTCCCCAGTGTCCTGTTCATGGGCTGTGGACTGTTCCTCTCCCAGACCACACGGGATGCACATTCGCACACCAGTCCCACAACAGGGTCCTTCACTGCCCCCTACCTACCCTGGCCATGCTTATGAGTTGCTTGGGTGGTCAAGTCAGTTGTCCAGTTGGGGTTTAAAAATAAGAATGTACACATGGCTGCAAGGAACCCACTACCTTTATTAGCAGCCGTGACGATAAATGACTCAGGGTGCTTGTTTATTTTTCCTGGAGTTAAGTGATGATCAAAAAGTTCAGCCCACACAACTTCCTGGACCGCCCTGGCCTCAGATTCCTAAGTAATCAATGGTTATTATACAACAGTCTGATCCTGCTGGTATATTTTCAGATCGATGACTCAAAAAGAGGCCTTACTCTGAGAACCGTGGGGTCTGACACCCCAATGTCGGCCTCTTTCCACCTCCTTGGATGGTCCCAACCAAAGGTGAAGCCTCGACAGAAGGACTGCATAGATGGTGTGGCAGTGACATTTTCTAGGCATTTCTGAAAGGAAAGGGCTGTATGTAGGCTGAGTATTTCTTTTTGCAATGAGGAGCTGAGACATATGGAAATCTATCTGGAACCTTTTTGTTCGGGAACGCTCTGGAAATAAGCTGAACCCTCACTCTCTGGGGAGCCACCAGGGTGGCAGCTTCCTTCACGCAGGTCCCCTCGCACAAGACCTGACACGGCCGTCATTCGACTCCCTTCGTCCCTGCTCCTGGGTGGCTCTGAGCTCCCTACCCAGGTCTGCACCGCCCTCCCCTCTCCGACTGCAGATTGCCGCTCACGGAATAGTTTCCAAAGGGTTTCGGGATTGCGAAAGCCCCGTCACATTAAACACGCCTGGAAGGAACCCCACCTCGTTTCTAAGGTTTTCCAGGGCGATGACTAAAGTCAGTCCACTTACAGCACTTGTGAAAACACAGGTGTGGTGGCAGCCGTCTCCGATGCGCGTGACTGCGTAGCTGGAGACGGGCCATGAGAAGGTGCTGCGGACCGACCACATTGTCACAAGCCTGGGACCCGCTGGGGATGGGCGTGGAGCCGGCCCCTCTGGGTATGACCAGGGATCTCCTGGGAAGGACAGATTCTATCCTTTTTTTTTTTCCCCCACCAGCAATGACAAAATCTAAAGCAGGTGAGTCACCTTCACCTCTCAGTCTCCCAGCGACCCACCTCTTCCTCTCCCCAAACCAAAATCCTGCGTTAATCCCTGGGAATTCACAGCCTCGGGTTGAGATCACTGGGTCAAGCCCCCCAGGAAGAGGAGAATTAAATCTCAAGAAAAGTGTCTCGTTCTGCTGGTGAGAACAAAAGACAAAGCGGGTTCAGAGGGCACAGGCCTTGAACTCTCAGTTAGGAGGGGACCTAGAAGTCAGACTATGACAGGGTGGAAGAAGGAATGACAATTTATTCGAGTTCTCGAGGTGGCTCGCCTGGAACCGGCTCATTAGTGGCGAGTCAGAGACTGCAGCCGGCTCCGGTTCCTGCCCCGGGCTCTTCCCACCGAGACACCGGACGCTAATGTCATTAGAGACACACAGAGCAGGGGAGGGACAGGCGCAAATGTCAAGGCTGCCCTTCCACCCTGCCAACACACCCTTTAATGATAATGACGATTACAGAAAGCTGTTGTCACGTTTCTTCCTACCCAAGTGCCCCTCCGGGCTGGAACCGAAGCTTCTCCGGCCAGACTCAGCGTTCAGGACTCGGCGTCCCCGCTCTCACCTCGACGCGTCCGACCGGCTCTCGGCAAAGCTCGTCCCATCAAACACGTCGTGTGTTTGGCCGGGCAGAGCTCTGGATACCAAACAAAACGAAGGCAAAAATTACTCCTTATTTCTCTCAAGTTTACACAGTCAGATAAGGGAGACACATCCCTTGAAGTAATCTCGTCCAGGAAAAAATACACCTTGCATTTTTGCATTATAACAGATTGATTTAAAAAATAAATTGGTTATATTTTATTTCATTGACATGGGGACTAGGAAGAAATAGAAATAGATGTAAACCCCATAGCGCTATAAATGGGGCCCAAGAGAGCTCATTGCAAAAAAAAAAAAAAAAAAAAATGCCGTGTCATGTTCCTGCAAGGTTAATGGAAAATGAAAAATGTCATGCAACTCAGAGGTGGCAACTGCCACACCTCTGTTTTCAGCTGGTCTGTACTGGCACAAAGAGCACAGAAGTGGCGACACTAAACTTATACAGCTGCTCCTCGACTTACTGTGGGGTTTTGTCCAACGCAGCCCATTGTAAGTTGAAAATGGATTTATTACACGGAAACTACTGAACATCATAGCTGAGCCCGCCCTGCCTTAAACGTGCTCAGAGCATTTAACATCAGCCTGCACTGGGGCAAAACCACCTCACGCAAAGCCTGTTTTGTAATAAAGTGTCGAATGTCTCATGTACTTTATTGAAGGGGAAAAAGAGAATAGCTGCATGGCTACAAAGTACCACCAAAGGACAATTTCTACTTCTCACCATTGTAAAGTAGAAAAATCATAAGTCAAAGTACCAAAAGTCAGGGACTGTATTTTACACAAGTGACACTCTCCCGGAAAAGTCCTGAATGACCACAGAACCAGGAGGGCTCCTCTTGGAGTCCTCACTTGGGCCCCGGTTGATGTGGTTTCCTTGGCCAGCTGTCATGAGGGGACCCGGGCAGCAGAGCCAGAGAGGAGAGGAAGCGGTGCAAGTGCCAGGCTGGGTGCTGGGACGCTTGGGGCCACCACCCCGGCTCTGCTCCCAGATGCCCAGGCCACCTGTCTGGGTGGCCAGGCGCTGCCCTGCCCTTCAGGGGGTTGGACTGGCGGCCCAGGTCCCCTGCAGGATTCCATGCTGCATCCGCTAAACAGGCAGGGCACGCTGCGGATGGCTTGAGTGGCTACAGCAGCAGGAGGTGAAGAGAAGAAATGAGCCATCCGAAAGTTCCCGGATGAAAAGACCCTCCACGCCTCGTCACCTTGCAGTGCAGGCTGCCTAGGGACTGTGCTCCTTCTCGTGTCTGGGCGGCCCCCAAAAGTGCCTGCTTGCCCCTCGTCCTCCACCGCCAGGCCGCAGTGACACTTCGTGTCCTTTCTCTTGTCTACGCCGGCAGCCAGGGTAGAGGAATGCTAAAACCAAGGGTGGAGAGACATTCACTCCTGAGCTAGTAACCCGTCTCACAGAGCACCCCTTACGGTCCGGCTGTCACCCTGGCCTGCGACCAACGTAGTGACCTTAGGCCCCGTCTGTCACCCGCGGCCATCAACCTGACCAAAACTCTCTTGCAACCTGGCCGGTAGCTGGCTCGCCTCAAAGCAATTGCCCAGTGAGTTAAATTTTAGGAGGCCACTTTAGTGGTCTAGAAAAAAAGAGGGTCATTTTTTTCTCCATCCTTCGGTAGGCAGTCAGATGCCACCTGGGAAGAAAACTACAAGTCAAGCCTTACAGTTAAGATCTTGTGATTCTTAATTACGTAGGTAATAGATACAAATGTTCTCACTGAAGAAGATCCAAATAGAGAAGTTCAGAAGCAAAACACAAAGGTCCTGCTTTATATCCACCTGCCCCTACTTCTCCAAAACTAATTTACCTCTATGAACAGCAGGATAGTGACCTTCTAGTCTTTTCTCTATGCACTGGCATATATAGACACAGAGAGAGACAAATGGCATCAGTATGTATTAGAGATATTCTCAAATCTGTGCACCTGCTATCTCCTCACCACATAGTCCTCCATAGCGTAACCACACCGTAATTTTAAACCATTCCCATGTCAATGGCCATTCGAGTGGCTTTGGGTAGTTTTATAACTATATATACATATATATGTATATACACACCCTTCCTTTATATAAGACACTTCGATCACGCCTAAGCTAGTCCTTATTATAAATAACTTTCTATAAAGCCTTCATCTGCAGGTATGCCATAGGACAGATTTCTAGGAGCCAAATCAATGGATCGAAAGAGATGAGCTTTTTAAAACAAAACACTTACATGCTTACCCAATTACCAATCAGAAAGCACATCCAAAGGGAAAAAAAATCACAAAGGAAACTTACGGACAAAGTCCTGGATAACTGTTACCAATAGTAACCATGAGTTTGGCAAAAGTTTTGCAAACCATCTCTGCCATTCACAGATGGAACGCAATGGAATGCAGGAGTCCCCAAGTCCAGGTGTGGCCCATGAGTACATCAGGGTAACAATGTCTGTCTCCTCCCAGCACCAACCACCACGCTGTCCGTGTGCCAGGTGTCCAGTCACCGTGAGATGGTCAGTTACATGCACTCCCATGAGAGTTAGCCTTTAGGAACTCAGCATCAGGAATGCAATGCCTTTTTTTTTTTTAACAGTTTTTATATTTTTTAATTGTAAATGGACAAATTATATTTATATACGTATAGGATGCAAAGTGATGTTATGATTTATGAATACAACATGGAATAACTAAACCCAGCTAATTAACATGTCCATCACCTTAAATACTTATCTTTTATTGTGATGAGAACATTTGAAATTTATTCCCTTAGCAATTTTTAAATGTGCATGATTATTTATGACAGCCACCATGCTGTGCCGTACGTCGCCAGGAAAAACCGTATTCCTCCTTCCTACCTGAGCTTCGCACCGTTTGACCATTATCTCCCCATTCTCCACCCAGCCTAGCCTCTGGGACCACCACTCTGCTCTGCTCCTGTGAGTGCAGTCGTTTCACATTCCACGTGTAAGTCAGAACACCTGGTATTTGTCTTTCTGTGCCTGGCTTATTTCACTTAGCATACTGTTCTCCAATTTCATTCATGCTATCACAGATAATAAACTTTCTTTCTTTTTCATAGCTGAATAGTATTCCACCGAGTGTACATACACCACATCCTCTTTATCCATTCGCCTGTCGATGGACACTGAGGTTGTCTTGGCTACTGTGAATAGCGCTGCCTCAAACACGGAAGGGCACACATTTCTTCAACATAGCGATTTCAAATCCTTTGGGTAAATACCCAGAGTGGGACTGCTGGATCGTACAGTAATTGTATTTTTAGTTTTTTGAGGAACCTCCATACAATTTCCATAATGGCTGCACTAACCCACATTCCCACCAACAGTGCACAAGAGTTTTCTTTTCTCCACATCCTCCCCAACACTTGTTATTTTTTGTCTTTTGGAGTAGCCACTCTGACAGGTGTGAGGCACTATTTCACCATGGTGTTATCTTGCATTTTCCTAATGCAAATTAAGGCATCAATGATGCATCAATCAACATTAGTGACGTTGAGCATTTATATATATATATATATATATATATATACACATATACACACACACCTGTTGGCCATTTGTATGTCTTCTTTTGAGAAATGTCTATTTGGGTCCTTTGTCCATTTTTTAATCAGATGAATTGTTTTTGGTTTTTTTTTTTCTATAGACTTGTTTGAGAAACGCATTTGTCAAAACCACACATTTAACACTTTAAATAAAGGAGAGAGAATAACATTTCCAAGACAGAAAAATAAACAACTTTATACTGGCCCAGGGAAGCTGGAAGTGAATACATTTCCAGGGAAATCACAACCATAAAAAAAGAAGGAAAAGGTCAGTTTTCCCATCTCAAAGACTCTCCACTCCACAAGGTTTCTTAGCTTTCTGGAAACTCACTGACTTTTCTCTAATCACAGTGGCTCCAGCGAAGTAACAAAGACATTGGCTTCATGGTCCCTCGGTAACCACGGTTACCTGGTTGATTTCCTACTCTACCCATGACCACCTGTGTGGTCTGGGGCAAATTTTTTAACCTCATGAATGTTTTGACCTCTGAGCCCGAGATTTCTCATTTATACAATGGGGGTGAAGGTATAACCAGCTCACAAAGTCGTGGGCAAGATTCAGTGCCATGTTCTAGGACTAAGCCATCCAGCCCATCATGGGCACTCAAATATTACTCGTTTACTCTTTGGCACCATTTTTTTGGGAACCAATTCGTCTGAGATTCCCCGCTGAGACTAGAAAGCGTTCATTAGCAGGCGCCTGGAGGGTACAGTGTCATCGCAGAGGTGACATGGGAACAGAGATATGGATGGCCGGGAGAGGAACGACAGACAACAGACGTTTCTCTTAACGGAGGGAGCCGCTGAACTCTTGAACCAACGACAGATGTGCTTACTTCCGTTTGGCCTTGGCCGGGGCGGCCAACAAGCGGTGGGCGGATGGATGTGGCTGCCTATTTCCTCCCAATTGTTTTTACAGACCTGCATTTTAGAGGGCTAATTGTTGGAATCTTCATCCTTCTTCCCCACAAGAAGAGAGCTTTGTTTGGCAATTAAATCTGGCTGTCTGAGAGGCAAAGCCTTTCCATTTTAGACCAAGGGTTGGCTCCAGAACTAAAAGAGATATTGCCTCTTTCTCCTTGAGCTGACGATGCCTCCCCTCCCCCAGCGCCTGCACCGAAGTTTCCTTCCCACCAGAAACCCTGGCCCCACCATGATGTATCCCAACACCCAAACGCCAGGAGGTAGGATCCCCGCTAGCAAAGCAGAGAGTGAGGACAGCTGTGTGGACATCTTGTTTCTACTTCCGGTGAGTGAATAAAGCAATGGTTGCCCTTGGTTCGTCTGCTAATGGCCTCAAGTGTCCATCTGGCTCGGTGGGACCTATTGCACTTCCGTGTCTGGGCAAGGAGGAGCAGGGAACCACAATAGCCACGTTGTCACCGATGCCAGCTGTGGCCATCTGAGGTGACTTCTTCGGCACCCGACTTGCAAAATTGACTTTTGGCTGGTGTTCTAGAGCTGCTATCCAAAGCAATTGTTCTGGGATTAAAGGATTTTGTTCTGTGGTTTTGATCTGAGTGTAAACTGCTTCCATCCTTTCTTTGGGAAATACTGTTGAAGTTTCCTTGTGCAAGTTACACGGCAAATTCACTCGTTAAACAGGAGATGCCAGGAAAGCCTGGGTCTGCCCAGGTGGACGCCGTCTCCAGAAACAACCCAGAACTCGGGGCTGAGCGGAGGCAGCAGGAGGCAGAAGGGGCCGCGTGCAGAATCTCTGAGAAGAGGGAAGAGGAGGGGCCTTTCAGGAGGGAGAGGACATTGTCCTCTTGTCAGTTAGTCGCTGCGTGTGGCAGCCTAGAGCTTTTCTCTTCCTGCCACCCAGAGCTTCTCACACATCCTGCGGTGCTGTTTTCTCTCCACTCTTTCCATGGAAGTAATTTTTGCTGAAAAGAGAGCTAGAAGTCAAGTTGTTTTGGTCCCAGTTGCTACGACACCTGCAATTGCTTTCCCTCTGTGAGCCTCAGTTTCCCCACCTGTAAAGTAGTAGAGTTGAACTATCGAATCCTGAAGGTCCCAGCTCTAGCAATCCAGGCTTCTGAGACTGAGAAGCTCATATAATGCTGAGTTGATGCTTTTCTTTGATAGGAACTGTTTTCCTCATTCATCTCTCATAAAATTACCTGCTAGCATTCAGCACGACCTCGGATAACAGGAACTCTGTAAATTACGATTGAATGAACAAACCTGATTGCACCCGGCTCTTCTCACGTCTGCATCACACCCTCTCTGAGTGACACGGGCAGCTCTAGTGTCCCCGTGTCTGTCCTCAGCTGCCCTGTTCCCCTTCTCGTCCCACCCTAATCCTTCTGAGCTGCGGATTTAAAAGACCCAGAATTACTTGTCCAGATTATAATCTGCTTGCAGGAGAACTAATTTATTCCTGTGTAACTAAGGCCACGTTCTTAACTGGGCTCAGGTGTGTCTTGTGGTCCACCCTGACCCTGAGCACCTGCTGAATCTGGGTCTTCCTGGGTCCTGTGCACTCACACTCTAAGTTCTGGCCAGAAGTGGAGTACGGTGAGTGTTTTTCTAAGAAGGAGTGAGCAGAAAATTGGTCCAGAAAGAGCATGGTCTCTCCAGAAATTCCACGAGGATCACACTCATATTCCTGCAGCCTGTGGTGGCTAAGCCACCTTGTAGACAGAGCTGGGTCTCCACGCCATTCGATGCCCAAACTGCTGAGCCGAGGCCACCCTCTCCCCTCAGCGGGCTGAGGAAAGACGCAGCTGACACGCTTAACCCCAAGCCCTGGAGGTTATAAAATGACAGAATAATAGTTTCCCTCAGACCTTCTTAGTCGAATTGGAAAAAGAGAACCGGCCCTAGTAGGAAACCGTCTCAGCCCCGGGGGGAGCATCGTAGCAAGTGGCTGCCTCCGCTGGCGGGATTCGGGGGACGGCACCCAGAGGCCAGCCTGCTCAGGGCCATGTCCCTGTTCCCTCCCAGAGGGAAGAAAGGGCGTCTCTGGGTGGTCACAGTGGGTTCCCTTTTCCTTTCTCATCCCTCCCTCTATACTTGTCATTCCTAACTTCTTCCAACAGTGCATTCTGGGATTTAATAACTAAGTCAAGAAAGTCTCGGGTTAAGTTTCCCTCAAATCTTGGAGCTGAACAAAAGGTTCTAAATTTGTTGTCCCGGGATGAGCTGCCTGGAACCAGCAGCGGCTGGAACCAGCAGACATCTGGTCTCAAGGTCACGGGCGCGTTCTGAGCCACGATCCACCCCAGAAAATCTGCTGCTAATTTGGATGCTGACAGATGTCTCCATGGCCCCAGGGACACACAAAAGCCTGTTTGCTAATTAATACTCCACTCAACTCCCGTTCCTGCGGTCTGGCACGACATCGGGTAGCGCCATCGTAGCTGCCATGTGGCTGAAAGCTCGGGCGGGCGGTCTGTGCCCCGGGAGTCGCCCCCCATCACGGCTGCGCTAAACCCAGCGGGGCCTTGAGTCCTCCCAGCACCGAGCACACGTGGTCAGATGAGTAACTACCCATCCAGCGCCCTCTGTGCCAGGAACTGCCAAGAGCGTTTCATTCATGAGATTTAGCCCTCGCCACAAGCCCGAAAAGCAATGACGGCGTTCCTTCACTTCCAAGGGGAATTTTTGTCTCCATTTAATACATCTGAAATAGGATTTTGTCTTGCATCGGATGTGCGTATGGCTTGTTTTGTTTTGCATGAATCTTAAAATAAAATGGTATGAACGTCCCCATTTTGTGAATGAGGGAACAAGTTAAAAACAAGTGAAATAGCTTGTTTCCGTCCACACATGTGGAACGTGGTGGGGCAGAGGGGTGAGCACGTCAATGGCGGAGTTACTCCGATGGCCCCAAGGAACTCAAAAGGGACAGCTTACCTGTGCCCCCTGCCAGCCCCGGGGTCGAGCATTTATGGACAATGCAACAGCACGAAATATTTTATATATAGGGGACACTTCACTGTGCCCACCCCCAGATTAGGTTTCTTTTCTAACCGTCCCCACCCAGCCTGCACCTAACTTTTCTCTCACCTTATACTTTGAATCCTACGAGGCTGATGATCCCTGGGTGAGAAAGGGGACGAGGCTTCTGCCAACTGCACCCGCGACATTAAATACATCCAAAGATGTCTCTCAGGGAACGTGCCAAGGGTCCTCTTTAGCCCCAAGCGGTGGACGGCGGGCTCAGGCAGGGGCAGTTTGGGGGCAGAGGTTGGCAGTGGGCGCAGCACTAGGCTGAATCTGCAGCCGGATCTGCCGACGGGCTGGATGGAGGATTTAAAAGTGAGACGTCCAAGAATATTCCTAAATTTCCAGCCACTTACTGAAATGGGGCTGACGGATTTGCATTGGGACTTGATTAATTTGTGTAGGAGACACACAAAACTCAGCTCAAAAAAAATGTAAGCATATATATATATATATTTAAAAAATACATTCTGGTGCTATTTTCTTCAAGCCCACTTAATTCTGAGTCTCCTTAATAGCAGTGTTTAGGCTTCCATAAAAGACAGGGGGTTTCTGCTCAATTTTTTTGCACACCCAAAACTGCTCAAAAAATAAAGACTATTCATTAAAAATACAAAAGGACAAAGAGAAGGAGTGTGTGCTTTAAGGTGGTCCAGATTGCTACACTAGAAACCTCCAAGGCAAGAAAGCAGCGTCTGACCCCCTGATGCAAGTGTGTGTGTGTCGTGCAGGCAGGGGTCTCTGGGAAAGAGAGACGAGATAGTAATCGGGTATAAATATAATTCATCTACAGTAATTATACACTCATGATGCCACCACCACAACCCAGGTGCTAAACATATCCATCACCTCCGGAAACGTCCTCTGTTCTTCTGTGTTGTGTCGTTTTGTGGTAAGAACAGTTACCTTGAGGTCTAACCTCTTAACATACTTTAGAGTGCACAATCCCGTGTTGTTAAACTAGGTGGGTGCTGTGTCAACAGCAAATCTCTAGGACTTTTTCATCCTGCATAACTGGAACTTTATATCCATTGAGCAAAAACTCCTGCATGTCCCCCTCCCGAGCCCCTGGCAGCCACTGTGCTGTCCTGAGACTGAGCATCTTAGATAACTCACACGCATGGGCACACTCCACCCCTTCTCTACTTACAACGGTCCGTCCGGGCCAGTGGTTCTGCACTGGGGTCTCGCAGAATCACACAGGGCCCTGCCACCCCACCCCCCAAAAGTATAGATGCCTCGAACGCCTGAATGATCGATCACAGCCTCCCGGACAGAGACCAGGATGTGCGCGTTTTGGAAAATCTCCCCAGGCAACCGTGATGAGCAGCCCTGATTAAGAACCGCTGAATCCGAACTGATGGGCTCTGATTTCTAACTGCTCACGCGTAATCCCACACGGCTGGGGCCCCAGCTAGGGGGGCAAAAGGCTGATGGGCCAGAACTGACACACCAGGCCCGTCCCCAAGCAAGGCCTGACCCACTGCGGGGTGAAGGCCAGTGTTCAAAAGGACAAAGCACGCCTCTCCGGGGCCAGATGATCCCCAGGGGCAGAAGTCGGGTGCCCTGTTGCCTGCGTGTTAAGCTTGGAAGGCTCTGAAGGAACAGCTGGGGAAAGCAGGGAGACCCCCATGTGGCAGTGGAGGGGTCCCCAGTGGAAACCGGCTGCCCCCACCCCAAACTGACTCAGCTGAGCGTCTCAGAAAGACCAGGCAGCGGGGAGGGGGGGGAGTGGCCACTGCACATACCCTTGTCTTTCCATGGCCCTCCTTTTGGTTTCAGAAACTCAATTAAAAATTGATGGCCGGGCGCGGTGGCTCACGCCTGTAATCCTAGCTCTGGGAGGCCGAGGCGGGTGGATCGCTCGAGGTCAGGAGTTCGAGACCAGCCTGAGCAAGAGTGAGACCCCGTCTCTACTAAAAAAAAAATAGAAAGAAATTATCTGGCCAACTAAAAATATATATACAAAAAATTAGCCGGGCATGGTGGCTCATGCCTGTAGTCCCAGCTACTCGGGAGGCTGAGGCAGTAGGATAGCTTAAGCCCAGGAGTCTGAGGTTGCTGTGAGCCAGGCTGATGCCACGGCACTCACTCTAGCCCGGGCAACAGAGCGAGACTCTGTCTCAAAAAAAAAAAAAAAAAAAAAAAAAAAAAAATTGATAACAGCAGACAATAAATGTATGGCTAATCAACGAACAACACATGGATACAGCGGACCCTTGAACAACACAGGCGAAGAGTTGATTAACACATATTTTGTATGTTATGTGTATCTTATTCTACTCTTACAAAAGGAAGCAAAAGAAAATGTTAAGCAAATCATAAGGAGGAGAAGACGAATTTGCTATTCATCGAGCGGAAGTGGATCCTAACAGAGGTCTCCATCCTTGTCATTGTCACGTTGAGGAGGAGGAGCAAGGGCAGGGGCGGGTCCTGCCATCTCCGGGGTGGCAGAGGAAAATCCACCTGCGAATGGACTCGTGCAATTCAAACCTGTGTTGTTCACGGGTCGACTGAACACAAATAATCCGAGTTTTACCTGAATTTGGGCCTCTCTCACGCCGCTCTGCAAACGCACTGGCGTCTACGCAGGAGCCCGCGTCTGCACTTTGCCAATCACTGTTTGCAGCTGGAGACTTTTATTCCGGTGCAGGTTTGGACCAGATGGAGCCGGCATCCAGCCTGGCCACCTCTTGGCACCTGCAGGCCTCAGGTGAGACCCGTAATCCCACACACCCGTCTTTAGTCTTGCAAAGGTTGCAAACTTCATCCAGGTGCCTACGAGAGTCTCAGTGTTTTTCTTATCACTCTAGGTGTGTTTTAAATTTATATTGTAATATAAATTTGGAAGGGTCAAATTTATTGCAAATGTTTTCGTAGCATAATGATTTCCTTTTGCTCATGGTGGTTTTTGATGGCCTTGAACATAAACATTTACATTGTGGAATCATGATAATTCCTTTGCATTTTTTTTTATTGCTTTTAAGCTTGGTCTTTTCCCATCTAAAAACTAGCTATCTGCCAATATCTTTCTCCTTTTTAACAGTCTGTTTTTTAAACACGTAGGTCTATGTGTGCGGTGGGATGCTATGATCTAATTAGCTTTTCCCCACCTAAACAGCTCACCAATCTCCCAGTTCTATTTATTAACTCGTTCTAAGTAAAAACAACCTCAGTGGTGCTGGTGGGAAGGTGGGAACCAGGCCGAGCGCAGAGTGAGCTGAGACCAAGCTGGGCTGACAGCTCCTGCCGGGCCCAGCCCTGGCCTAGACGGGAGCCCCTGGGGCCATGTCCCATTTTCCTGTGCAGTTAGCCTGCAAGCCTGCGTGTTCTGTCCCCTGCACCCAGCACGTAACACACAGTCACATGCAGCTCGGGGTGCACATTCACCAACACGCTCTGCCCTGTCCCGCCACGTCCCGGTCACAGCCCCGGAAGCCACCTCCAAAGGCAGGTGCCAAGTCGCCGACGCCAGTTCTCTTCCCAGTTGGGTTGGAAAAGGGAGGAAGACAGACGAACCTGGGAGCCAAGGCTGTTTCTGGAACACAGCCATGGGCTCTGCAGGACACCGCAGGACTGCTTTGGGCCCCCCGCAACGCCACGTCCCCGGCCTCGCCCTGCCCGATCTGCAGCCACAAAGACACCGAAGCTCCCACGTGACGTGACTGGCTCGACCCTTGACAACCCCTGAGTGGCAAAGAAGCCACAGCAGTTCAATCGGGTTTGTCCCCTGGGGAAGCTCGGAAGGGGACAGAAGAGGAAGGGGAGTGTGGGAAGCGATAGGAACCCAAAGGGAAGGATGCCACCGGGCAGCGGTGCCCGGGCTGTGAGGCTGCCACGTGCCACGCTGGTGTGAGAACTGCTGCTGTCCCCGAGGCCTGGGGAGGGGACGGACGGACGAGAACAAGGGGCCTGGCGTGCTGCACTGACCACCAGCAGACACGGCACGGTGCGTGTGTCAGACCCACAGAACGTACACCGCAAAGCGTGAGCCCCAGTGTAAACCGTGGACCCTCCTTCCTAACCCTGTGCCAGCAGGGGCCCAGCGGCCGTGACCCACGTGCCACACCCGTGGAGACTGACAGGAGAGACTGGCGTGTGCGGGGCCGGAGGGTGTGCAGCTCCCTGCCCTGCCTGCTGTCAGCCCGACCCACTCTGGGGAACGAAGTTTACGAACTAAACAAAACTCGAGGCAGCTCACACTTTCCCAAAGGCAGCGCCAGGCAGTCTGTGCTCGCAGGGCCTGTTTGAAGGAGGTGACACGGCGGCAGGTGGGCGGCGTGGCGGGTCCCTGACCGCAGGCGTCAGTTGAAGACCCGCCCCCGGAAAGGACGACAGGTGCGTGGCACTGGTGTATTTCAACCAGGCATTTTATTGGTCTGGCAACTGCAAAATATACAGATTTCCGAAAGGCGTCCCCTGTCTGACAGCTGACGTAGCTTCGTCCCAGGTCACTCAGACAAGTGTACGGAACACAGAGAAGAGGCAGGTCACACAGAGAAGGCCCCCAAAACCAAGGAACAACTAGGCCCGCCCTGTGCAGCTTTCTAGGTTTCAGGCTCCCTTATACATATTAAATAAATAAATAGCACATCTGCTATCAAAATAATAAAAAAATAAATTTCAAGTATTACAAATGAAAATGTCATTGGTGTGGTTCCAACAGTTTTTCTTCTCCCTCAGAACGAAGAGCTTTGCCCGCAGCCTCAGATAGGGATGAGGAGGGGTAAACCCACGCAAAAACAAATGGGCAAAGTCTGAAATATTGGTCCCAGTTTTTGGTTTTTTTTGGGGTGGGGAAGAACCTGCAGAAGCAAAAGTCCCGTGACTGCCGCCCATGCTCCCCTCAACCCGAGGCCACCCCCAAAGGCAGGTCACCGGCTTGCACGAGCAGCAGGGCTGTCCCTTCTCCAAGGTCTCCCCTCGATCTCACGTATCGAGTTTGCGCAGTCGGAGGGGCAGGACAGGCCTTCACCGAGCCCCCGCCTGTGCCGATGTTCAAAGAACAAGGCCGGAACGCGGGATGTGAGAAACCATCCTCACGCACAAAGCCGTAGGCCCCTCGCGTTGGGAAATATGACCAAGGTACACACACCCGTGCACACACCCGCCACACAGTCTGACGAGGCTAAGGACACGGCGGGAGGGGACGGATACACAAGCGTCCCCCAGGACAAGGCTGCCAATGAGAGGGGCTGGGCAGGGAGGGCTCCAGTGGTTCCCCATGGAAACCCCAAACGTGGCGTACAGTGTCTGCAGCACAACCTCTTCTCCTACCTAATCCCAACCAGGGAAATGTGTCCTTTCGAAGCTCCCCGACCCGCCCAGGACCCACCTCCTGCGCTGGGAGAAGGGGCTGGGGGCTCCCCAGCAGAAGGCAGGAAAGGAGAGTGACCTTTGGCACCAGCTTTGAGACATCCTGAAAAAGGGTCATTTGGACAAACTCTACTGTGAGTCTCCAAACTGTTTCCTCCGGGCACAAGACGCCCCCTCCTGCCCCAGGATCCGAGGCAGCGAGGAGAAATCAACAGGCAGAAACGACAGGTGATCAGAACCCACGTCCTGTAAGCTCCACTTTCAGCCGCCGCAAAAACGTCACAGATGCTGTGCAGGCGAGGCCAGGCCGACATTCCACTCTCCTGACCTCCCGGGGCACCCGGCACTGCGCCAGGCATGCGGCAGGCAGCCCCGGGACTGTCCTTGCTTGGGCGATTGTCCCCACCAGGAACACCCGGGCGACAAAGCCAGTCCTGCAGGAGGGAAGCCAGGCGTTCTCCTCCCTGTCGTCTGGCGGGGTCAGTCCTGCAAGGATCCGAGGATCGAGTGCTCCAAAACTCCCCCACGCGGGCACTCGGAGGCTCCGAGCCTCCAGGGCACGACACCCCCGACACCACTTCTGCTGTGACAAAGTGCAAACGCAGCAGCTCCAGGACAGCAAGACTCTCGGGCACCTCCAAGTCCAGGGAGAACAGAGCGGACCCCGGAGCTCCCTGGCAGAGGGAGGGAGGCCCCAGTTCCTGTATTTCAGCAAAACAGCTTCCTTCCGCCCCCGAAGCCAGCCCGTCCGTGAAACATCTTCTTTAGAGGCAGAACACAGGCCGGGACGGGCCGTGCATGTCCCGGAGGGCACGTTTCCGCTCAGCCCACGGACGGGGGAGTCTCAGCTCAGGGGCGTCTTGCAGAAGAGGCACCCACCCTGCGCCCGTCCAGGTCTGCTCCCCGCAAGGCATCTTCCCAGGCCAAGACGCCCACGAGCGCCATGTGAAAGCTCTTAGATGTCCCTTGCCCTGCGGTGGCTACCATCCGGCCGCTTTCAATTTTAGGATTCTGCTGCCAATGTCACCTCCCAGCTTGGACTGTGCCAGTCCACGATCATACACACAAAACAGCACAGCAGACGGGGCCCCTCCTCGGCCCGGAGTCTTCCCAAGCACCTCGGAGGGTCCCCAAGGCCAGACACCCCTGGGAGGACGAGGAGAGCAGAGGGCGAGGGGCCTGTGGCTCAAGGCAGGGAGCCAGGGACCCACGTGGCTTTCTGGGGTCTCAGCCGACCCGAGCCAGGCACGTTCTCTTCAGCCGCAGATCCCTCCCCCTCTCCTCCGCCCCACCCCGTTCCAGAAGTCCTTGGGGTCGTTCGGCCTGGGGTGGCTGGCAGGGCACAAGCTAAGCTGCAGAAACGGAGACAGAAGGCCGCGACGCGTCTGCGTCAGTGCTTCCTGGAGGAGTCGGTGCTGCTCCGGGAGCCTTTCACGTTCTGTCCTTTCACGTTCTGCGTTGGGGAGAAAAGAGGGAGGGGAGGGGTTAGGACCGGCAGCCGACTCCATCCCCAAAGCCAGACGCGCAGTCATGCAACGGACACTCCGTCCCTCCCTCCGCCCCAGACAAGAACACAACCGAGACAAGTGTCACCAGCCCTACAGGTGGGACAGTGGCCGGATGGGGCCCAGCACACGATGGAAGATGACCTCAGAGCCACAGAGAGGAGGGTCGGGCAGGGGACTGGAGCCCCCGTAGAGGACCCGGCAGCTCTGGTGGCATCAGAGCTGCTCAGGGGGGACGGTGGGCCGCTCGGTGCCCCCTGGGACTCAGGCATCCAGATTCCAGCAACACGGCTCAACAGGTGATGCGTGGGATGGCCGGACGCGGTGGGGAGACCGAGGCGGGAGCCAGGCAGAGGGGCTGTCACTAAGGCTCTGTCCCAGCTCTGATCGCAGCGGCCATAGGAGGAAGCCCCAGCCCTAAGGCACCGGCTGGTATCAAAACTCCCTTAAAAAAAAATTCTTAAATCAGCAGGGGACACAAGATTGCTGCCACCCCACAGCAGGGGTCTCTTTCCCCAAGCTCTTTACTCTATCTCTCAATTAAAAAACTGGACAATTTTTAAAAGTGTTCTCTACAGCCCTGCGTGTCTCCAAGACTGAAAGGGGCGGGGGGAGAGCACGGAGCCCACTCCCACCCTGCTTGGACCCCAGGGTCCTCGGCCAGCGCCCAGGTGGGGCGGGGCCCGGGAACCAGGTGATGGGCACCCACTGTGTGACGGGGGGGTCTCCCAGGAGCACCCTGGACCCTCACGCCTAGAGACAGCTGCAGCCAGGTCGCCGGGGCGGAGTGGGCTGCCCGTTCCCTCTCCAGCTGCCAGCTACAACTGCCGGCCACGCCGGGAGCCCACGGCTTCCGGTGCCCACAGACGATAGCGATGCAATGACACTGGAGGACCTCGAGGCCGGGTCCCGTCCCCGTCGTTCACACAGCTCAGGACACGTGGCGGTGAGAGGAGACAGACCAGCAAGCAGCTCACGCAGATGGCCCTGCACTGACACCCTCCACACCAAGACAACGAGCCACACACTGCACGACGGCGGTCGGCACATGGACCACGATGCCACGACCCGAGAGGCGCGGGAGGGGGCGGGCACATGCACTCGGGCATTTACCTTTCCAAGGTCAGTAGGGAGAAAACTTTGAGAAAATGTGACAGACAGTTCGTCTTTCAACCATAGTGGGGAGGAGGAAGAAACAGGTTGCAAAAGGAAAAAAAAAAATCTTTACTAGGATTTTCTTGCTCGTGTGCATTGGAAATTTAAAAATCAAGGCTGCACCATGAATGCCAGCTGGTCTCTCGACCTCAAGCAGCCGGCACAGCCCCCGGGAGGACGCCGCAAAGGACAGAGTCTGGGCTGACGTCCCTGTCCTACCAGGAAACCAAGATGGCCGGCATCACACCCCAGGGCGTCCCCCTCCCAGGTCTGAGAGCTCCAGCAACCAGGTGGCCGTGGTGTGGAAGGAGCAGGAGAGCCACATGCAGACCTGGCCCCAGGGAGCCCCGGAGTCCCCACCCCGGCCCAGGGCGCCGAGTCCCTCCCAGTGGTGACAGCAGCTGCTGTCTACCAGGCACTTACTGGGAGCGGCTATTTTGCTAAGTGATACATCATAGTCTCATTCATCAAACACCTTATCAAGTCATCATCTCCACTTTACAGATGACGAAGTTAAGGTCCTGGAATGGCTTAAACGTGCCCAGAGTTCCAAAGACGGAGGCCAACCCAAGACCCAACATTCGACCCCAGCTCAGTCTGACCTGAGTCATAAATTTTGGTCACGGCCCAGGCCAGCTCCTAGAATCAGACGTAGCTACACTCTCAGCCGCAGCCACACTCCCCGGCTGGCCGGGGCGCTGGGGCTCCGGGTGTGCTGGGTGGGTGGGACGTGCGTTTGCGGGGCTGGGGGTCTCGGGCCACAGGCGCCACTACAGGAGCCTCGGCGCCAGGCAAGCTCACCCGCAGCAGGGCAGGGGCACGTCCCCAGAGGGACCCTCCCAGCAGGGAGATGTCTTTCCTGGCAACGTCAGGCCGTGGGTCGGAAGGAACAGGATTCGCACGGCGGCAAAACCCGCGGGCTCCAAACCCAAAGGCTAGTTTCACACAGAAGAACCCTACCCCGGAAGCAGTCCAAGCTCTGGTTCAGGGGATGACGGACACCGGCCTGGCAGAGTGTGAGTCTCACTCTTTGAGGGGGGACGTTGATGGCCAGACCACCACTGAGTGAGCAAAGCCCTGGGAGGAGCCCTGCGAAGCCACCAGCACCTAAGCACAACGCAAACGCTCACTCCAGGCACCAGCCTCACTTGCCGGCTTCGCAGGGGTAACCTGGTGAGCGAACAATGACTAACAGGCAGCTGTGGCTTGACCAGTGGGGGGGGGTGACATTTTGGGGTGCTGTCATCAAAGCTCTGTGACAGCAGGCCTCGGCTCCTGCGGGTGGGGGCTCTAGGGCAACAGCCGGGGGCTGTGAGAGCCAATGCCAGACCGAGGCTTCCTGCAGAGGGCTTGGCCCAGGGAAGGGGAGACCACACAAGACTGACACGGAAGCCACACCAGCTCAGACACGGGACGGCCAGATCCACAGGACGGTCCCCACGTGGCACTCTCCAGAGCGCTCCGGCCTGGCCACCCTCCCACCAGGGCACTACGTCCTCAGACGTGGCTTTGCAGATGAGGCTCCGGGGAGCTTTCCTGCCCACGTGCATGGAAGCTCCCGGGAGAGGGTCTCCGAGGAATGGCAGCAGGCACGTCCCAGCCCGACACCCAGATCTGATGCCGAGAGGGCAGATGGGGACCCATGCCGAGCCCCAGCCCACGGCTGCTGCAAACGACTCCCCGGAGCCCCAAGCGGGACAGCTATGGGGTGACGGCGTTAGAACACGCTGAACATCAGCGGGGCCACTGTGACCTCCTGAGTCCTTTTCTAAAAAAGTCAAGTCCCTCTTCCTTCCTCCTCCTTCCCCCTGAGGACCTGAGACTTTACAAAAACCGTCCCTATCCCCAGTGTCTGAACAGGGGGAGACAAACGGGCAAGCGAGAAGCGGGGCGGGCAGCGGCCGCGTGCCGAGAGATACTTACAGGCAGGCCCGCCCTAGCAACGGCTGCGGGGAGGAAGCAGAGAGAAGTCAGTGGCAGGAGCCCGCCACGCCCCACGCCGGCCAGACAACGAGAGGACGGGGCCCTGCTGCCACACCCTCCACAGCGGAGCCCCGTGCGCTCCGGACGTCACCCTCCCCACCCCCGGCCCACGCTGCTCCCAGGAGCACAGCAGCAGCCTCTGAACTTCCAACTATGACCCACGTTGACACCAGGACAGAATGTCACAGAGACACCATTTCAGTCCTGCTCCATTTTCATAAAAAACCACCTCGGGTTGTTAGGCCTGAGAGGAGTATTTTCTGGAGGCCTCTGGGCCCTTCCGTCGTGGTGACACTAAGGGGCCGGGGCCGGGAGGTGAAGGACCCTGGCCATTGCGACATGGCTCAAGCTACACGCAAACCCGGCTAAGCGGTGACCTCTCACCTCATCTGCACGCCCTCCCACGCGCCCGACACGGACCTGCCCTGTGGGGGGGGGCGTCCCACAGGTGCAAACGCTGGGCCACCGTGCCCTCCCCACGTCACACTCCGGACACCTCCCAGTCCAGGCAGGCTCCGGGCAGAGGCAGGAAGGTGGGCGGTCGCGGAGGAAGGCCCGAGCTGGCACTGGCGTCGAGCGGCGAACAAACCCCAGGGAAGCTTGGCTGGGAGTGATTCGGGGGCCCAGGCCTGGGGCGGAGGTGGGGACACCTTGATGCTACTCGAATTTGGGCCCCGAAATTGCTACGCCTCACATGTTTGTGAGGGTTCCCGGCCGTCTCTGGGGAAAGACTGGTTTCCTGAAAACAATCCTAACGCCCGACGGCCGAAACCTCCCGGCCTTTGCCTCGGCGCTAAGGGGGTGCCGGAGCCTGAAACCACCTGCTGGGACCACGCGGCGTGTGACAGAGTGGCCGCCTTCTCTGTTCTAGAAATAGCAGTTCACGGCCCTGAGCGGGACCTGGACGTCTCACTAACTCTTCAGCTCTGCCCGGTTCTGCCCAGGGAAGCCTCGTCCCCGGAGAGGGGGTGAGCGCGGTCACAGCCGGCCCAGCCAGGAGAGACCCTGGTGACGTCCCTGCAGAGGGTGCTCCCTTCTCGTGCTCTCCCCCAACACATGCACACACGCACACACATGCACACACACCACAGACACACACATGTGCACAGACACACGGACACCCATGCATGCACGCTTACATACTACACGGACGCCACACATGCTCCCTCGCACACTGGATGCCCACACATGCTCACTCAGACACGCGGATGCCCACACATGCTCACTCAGACACGCGGACGCCCACACATGCACACTCAGACACGCGGACGCCCACGCGTGCTCACTCAGACACGTGGACGCCCACGTGTGCTCACTCAGACACGTGGACGCCCACACATGCACACTCAGACACGCGGACGCCCACGTGTGCTCACTCAGACACGCGGACGCCCACGCGTGCTCACTCAGACACGTGGACGCCCACGTGTGCTCACTCAGACATGTGGACGCCCACACATGCACACTCAGACACGCGGACGCCCACGCGTGCTCACTCAGACACGCATGCACACGCAGCCCCGGGCCTGAGGCCGTCGCCCCCGCCACCCCTGGCAGGAAGGAAAGGGGAGTCACTGACTTGTCCGGGCAGCTGGGTGGGCACCTCCGGGGGCAGGCAGCTGGGCAGGGCGGCCGAGGTGGAGGCCACGTGCTCCTCAAAGCTGTTGATGCGAGGCTTTTTGGTGGGCTCGGGGCTGGCTAGCGGGGTGACACTATTACGCCTCATGAGCGGGTTAGGTCCCTTCTTTGCATCCTAAGCGAGACAAAGACAAAAGAGAGAAGGCAACAGTTACCAGGAAGGGGAGGAAAATAAGCCAAAAAAAGGTCCTCTGCTCCTGGGTTTTAGGGATTCATCAAGATTGACCCAAGGTGAGCGGCCGGGACCAGGGCTGCCGCGGGTGCAGTGTGGCTGCCGCGGGTGTGATGTGGCTGCCGCGGGTATGATGTGGCTGCCGCGGGTATGATGTGGCTGCCGCGGGTGCAGTGTGGCTGCCGCGGGTATGATGTGGCTGCCGCGGGTGCAGTGTGGCTGCCGCGGGTATGATGTGGCTGCCGCGGGTGCAGTGTGGCTGCCGCGGGTGTGATGTGGCTGCCGCACATGCCATACAGCTGAGCGTGCAGTGACTCCCACTCAGCCAGAACGGGGGCGCATCCCTCCCGTGCCCCTTCCCCAGAGGACACCCACGTGGACGGACAAACGCAACGTGTGCAAGGCAGGGCGGGAAGTGACGGATGCTCATGGCAGAGAACGAGATCAGAGACGAGAGCCCTGCCTCCCGCCGCTGAGGGGGGCGTCGAGGGCGAGGCCTGGGTCTGAGGCTCTCGGACAGGGGGTGGGGGCAGGCCGGCGCCGACTCCCTTCCGCAGACGCCAAGCCAGGATCTGCAGTGCACGGACCCGTCCGTGCTCACGTAACGACACCCTGGCTGAGGATGGGACACGGAGCCTGCAAAACCTTCGTGGAGACCAAAGACACCGGGAAGCTGCAGGGGCAGAGTCTGCCAGCCAGGACCAGACGGACGCCAGCCTCCCGTGAGTGACGACGTCACGCGGTGCCAGCAGGGACGCTCTCCGGGCCCAAGCCCTGCGGGAGCAGCGGCTCCCTGGCCAAAGCTGTCCTCATATAGCTACAGGGAGCACGGCAGCCAGTGGCCCACGTGGAGAGCGGGCGTGACGGGTGGACAAGGAGGCTGGGACATCCTCCTCTTTCAGGTCAGCCCGCCAGCCAGGCTACTGCCCGCCAGACAACGCATGCCCGTTAACACCAAGATCCGATGGCCAAGTTCCTTGGGGACAGGGGAGTCACCTCTCTCGGGAACTCCATGGACAGAAAGTCACGCTCGGGGTACCAGCAAGGAAAGTGTGACTAGCACTGGCAAAGTGTCATGCTTTCATGGCCTGGACACAGTAATTCAAACCCACTTCACTCCACGCAGAAATCCAGTCTGCTACCACGGTAAAGGTCGGCCGGACCGAGCCCCAAATCTCAGGCCTCCCCAAGATGCAAAACAGCTATCGCCAGGCCTTGGGGCCCCCTGAGAACTCCCCACCCGCCAGCCCCGGCCTCGCTCTCCAGTCCGCTGCCTGGCTCCACGCCGCCGTGTGCCTGGTGATTCTGTACCTAAGTGCGTGCAGGTGGCGGGGCTGCTCTGCCGATCCCGTCTGAGCCAGTAACTCGGGACCTGGACAGCCGGACTTAGCTGCCTGGAAGGGAAGGCACAAGGACCGTGCTCCGGTTACGGCTGGAGGAAGGAAACGCAGCTTCCTCTTTCCCACTCACTTCTCGGGCCAAGCGGATGGGGCCAGGGGGAAGAGAGCACAGGAAGGGGAAAAAAAGCTTTATCCTAAGAAGCCACAGAAAGACGGCAGCCAGCCGGGCGCATCGTGACACACGGGTCGGCCCCTGCAGCCAACCAGCTGCGAGATGTCCCCGAGGGACAGACACCGGGATGGGACAGGGTGTCGGGGGCGGCACTCACCTCCGACCGCTCCCGGTGTGTGTTGACCGACTCCACGTTCAGGTAGATGGACTCCACGCGGCAACCTGGGGGCGCAGGTTGGGGGGGCTCCTGTTACAGGCTGACCCCGCCTGCAGCCACGGCCAGCGGGAGCTGCTGTCTGGGGGCCGCTACTCACCGTAGGCGACAGGCGTCAGCTTCAGGACGGTGTGAAGGGGGCACTTCAGGTAGGGCATCTCCTCTGAAAGAGACGCGGCCACGGTCACGCAGGGGCTTGAGCGGGGCAGGTGGGGAGGGACATCCGGGCCCACCGCAAGAGCTCCGGACGCCCGAGGGCCCGCGGGAGCCCTGCCTGGCAGGGGCGCCTGGCCCGGCACACGGGGGTCCCGCGTGGCAGGTGGTCCTGGGAAAAGACCCGAGCCACCGGGGCACCCACCCTCCCACAGCACGTTAGAGCAGAAACGGAACAGCTGTTCCCCAACAATCTCGGATTCGGCTGAGCCTCGGGCAGTCACAGGCCTCCCGTCCAATGGGACAGCTGGAGTTTTCCAGGCCGCTTGTTCCTTAGAGAGCTGAGGGGCAGGGCTGCCCCCACTGCAGGGACCCCACGGCGGGTCTGCAGCTGCCCCCTCAAGGGCCGTCGCCTTCCTCCCTCTTCCCTGCGGCCGCGGCCCGCCCCACGCACCTGCGCTCTTGTCCAGGAAGTAGGCCAGCAGGCAGCGCAGCACGGCCTGGTGGCAGATGACCAGCACGTTCTCCTGCCGCTCCAGCTCCATGATCACGGGCTCCAGGCGCTGGACCAGGTCCTGGTAGGACTGAGCACAGGGTGGGCCGCTGTGTGAGCGCAGGGGGGTCAGGGTAGGGGGCTCTGCCCGGGCCACAGCCCCCCAGGGGGCAGGCGGGAGAGCCCACCCGGAACCAGCCCATCGTCAGTCATCAAACACCAGGAGGTCTACAAGGGACACCGCCCAGCAGGAAGGACTGAGCCCTGGCGCCCCCTGCGACACGGACGAGCCCTGACATCTTTGTGCTGCGTGAAAGAAGCCGACACAAAAGGCCTCACAGGGCGTCTGGCCCCATTTACATGGAATGCCCAGAATAGGCAAATTCGCAGATGCAGGAAGCACATTCCCGGTCGCCGGGGCTGGGGCGGGAGTGGTGCCGGCCGGCAGGTGTGGGGTTCTCTCTGGAGTCGGGGAGACACCCTGGAGTCAGTGGTGATGGTTGCCCGGCACATTGCAAATACCCAAAACCACTGAACCATGTGCTTTAACACAGATGAAATGGTGACTAGTACGTTATGTGAGTTTCGTATCTATCATTGTGAAGGAGCAGGGCTTCCGCTTCTGCTCACGCCAGGCCCTTGGCCCCCTACACTGGGTCCCGGTGGGTGAGGCCAGAGGACAGCGGGCAGCCCACAGGGGGCCGGGGCTTCGAGGACACAGGCAGGGAGGACCCGCCAGTGACAACACACCCGGCCTGGCCACACCGCAGGCCCACGTGCCTGCCCACACTCTGCCCGTGGTCCGAGGCAGCTGCCCACTCGGCCCCCCACCAGGACTCTAGGCCCCCTCCCTGCAGCCTGGGGGGGCCCTCGCCTGCCGTGCGTCACTGTGCCCTGTCTCCTCTCTGCCCTGTGTCCTTCTACATGTCCCCTGACACGCCCACCTCTCCCTTTTGCTGGTGGGGAAACACGACCGGGCTTCCCGGGGGCTGTGCCCAGGTTCAGCGCAGGGAGAGCCCCCCGACCCGCCCGCAGGCGCCCCCCACTCACCTCCCCGGTGGGGTAGCGGTAGTAGTACTTGTCCTGCTCGCGCAGCGCGTACTCCTCGGGGTAGGTGTCCTTGATCTCCTCGTAGGTCAGCTCCTCGCAGACGCCCTGCGGGGACCCCGCCGGTCACTCGAGGGCATATGCACCACGGGGGCCGGTCCGAGGACTCTCAGGACAGGCCTGTGATGCCCGAGGGCGAGGCCGCCCCGCACGCCCGCCCCGGCCCCGCGGGACTCACGGCGTCGATCTCGTTGAGCGCCTTCCACTGCTCGTAGGGCAGCCGCAGGGCCTCCGCGGTCTGGATGGTGCTCTTCAGCTGGCTGGTCCACACCCGGAGCCCCTTCAGGTTCTGCTCCTCCACGAACTGGCTCAGGGCGCTGGCAAACTGGGAGCGCGGGACAGGCCTGACCCAGGGTCCCGGGGAGGACGGGGCCCAACCGCAGGCTCCCTCACCTCCTCCTGGAGGCCGGGGCAGGACCCACGCAGCCCACGAGGGACTGTGCTCTGTCCCGGGTAGTGGTGGGGTACCCGACAGCCACCCAGGACGGCTGGCCCACGGGACACACCCTCCCCACAGCCCGGGGGACTCGGCTCTTGTCTCAGCCCCTGCCGCAGCGCACACTCGCGCTCTCTCTCACACACACACACACACACACACACGTGAGTGCGCACACACACACCCCCTGCCCACCCCACGACTGCCCCACACACGGCGCGGCCTCCTCCCCCGCCCCTGCCCCTCGCCCACCTTCTTGCCCCTGCTGGACAGGCCCGAGTCGCCCCCGATCCTGCCCTGCAGGTTGTACTCGTTCTCGCCGTGCCGGCACAGGTAGATGGTGCGCGGCTGCACGTGGATGTTCATCAGGTAGTACACGATGCGGCTCTGGATGTGGTCCTGCACCCTGTTCACCAGGAACCTCCGGCCCACGTCGATCACCTTGATCAGCGACAGGTCCCTGCAGAGAAACGCCCCCGAGGACCCCCGATCAGACCTCCCCCAACGGCACGAGAACGGGACGATGAGAGAACCACGCAGCCGGACCACACGCGCCCCTGGGGCCCCACCGCGAGAGGCGAAGGGTGAGCGTGCCACGCTCCCCCAGCACGCGGCTGCTCTCGAAGCCAGCTGGTCTCCCAGAAGAGAAGAAGAAATGAAAATAAAGGAACTATCAACACATTGGTAGCAAGACTGGGCGCCACGGGACATCAGCTTCTGTCCTTCTGCAGAGCGTCAGAAATACTCGCACCGACTGTGGCTTGTCAACGAGGACTTTTGTTGAGTTAAAAGACATTTCCAAAGAGGAAACCATAAAGGTTTCCAGGAGCAAATGCTTCGTGGGAACATCAGGAAAATGTTAAAGGCCCCGACAGGTCACTCAGAGGGGGTGGCCCTGGGAGGTACCTGTCCCACTTGTCGGGGTCGAGGGGCTGGTAGCTGGCCTCGTAGCAGCCGATCCTCCTCATGAAGTCGTCCATGGCTTCTGCCGAGTTGCAGTCTTTGTAATCCGGGCTGGAGATTTTAACTTCCTGCAAAGCCACAAAGAGGCAGCTGATGAATCACGCTGGAAGGCTTTCTGCTTAGATTAAGCAGGATTTGGGGCTTTCAAAACGGGAAAGCACGAGGGCTCAGGATAAAGATTATCCTGCCCGGCATTTAAGGGAATAAAGAGACAGACCCTGGGGGAGGGGTCGTGGCCTGAGGTTACTCGGGGAGGATGCCCCGGGGGGGACAGAGGGTGGCCGACCAGAAGGGCAGAGACGGGGACCCACAAGGATTCCGGACAAACACCTCTGCATGGACCAGAGAGGCGGGACCAGTCTGGCGCCTGAGTCACCACCGGAGAACCTGACCCCTGACTCAGCCGAGCACTTGCAATGTCCCCGCACGGAGAGGACCTGCCTGTCAACTGCAGGGTGCACTTGGCAGCTGCTGGTGATGCCCCATCTCGCCTGGAGTCTCCTCCAGCCGCCCAGACGGCGGCAGCCCGGGCGCAACTGGTCTGTGGTTATCTCTCTAACTAGAGCCCTGCCCGCTCCTCCCGGGGCTCGTCCTCCTAGGTGGAGCCGAGCAGAAACCGCACTGGGGTCCGCAACACCCCGCAGACGTGCGGGAGTTCAGCAGGTTTTAACACCTGTTGCTCTTTCTCTCATCAGCAACCGCCACTACCTGGAAGCAGCCACTCTTCAAAGATCTGAGTCAGTGCGTCACGGGCACCGAGTTCCCGGAGGGGAAGATGACAAAGTACTGGGGACGGATGGTGGCGATGTCTGCCCAACCATGGCAACGTAACCCATGCCACCAAACCGCACACTTACAAATGCTGAAGATGGTCAGTTATGTATATTTTACTACAATAAAACAAAGTATCTAAGTTCACAAATTCCGGGGCCTAACCTGTAAAACTGCGTTGAGGTTTAACCAGAGAAAGAGATTTCTGGACGTGAGGGGTTGGGGCAAACGACTCTCTGTGTCAGTGGACTCCCAGACACGACAAACTCCTAGCTAAGCACATCGGTGACTCCTCACTGGGGCAAAACCTTCTCACAGCTACGCTCTGCTACCCACCAAGGGGAGCAAGGACGGCCACGCCAAGGAAACAGGGCAAAACCTTCTGTTTTGATGGCTGCAACTCTGTTTCCCCACACTCTGGGGCTCTTCCTTTGGACCCACTGAACAAATGTGAACTGACTTTTCACGGTTCAAACAGCCCTTCCTGAAACATGAATGTGTTTCTTAGAAATACTTGTCACTATTTCCACTGCCTTAGAGAAAATACGAGACGCCAGTGCACCCTTAGCGCCCCCTTTAAAGATGAGCGTCAGTGTGCAGGAGCACCACGGCGCTCGCCGAACAGGTGTTCAGAACCACGCTTCCTTGTGGACACATTGTATTCTCATCTGTTTAAGCTGGAGAGAAACTTATCTGCAACAGGAGAAGGTGATCTGTGGTTCAGTCTGCAGAACAACCGTCCCTGTTTATGACACGTTGCTATCAGGTGCTAACATGCAAGAATTAATCAAAGTTCACGGGCCAAGTTCCCTCGATTTACCCAGGCAAGCTGCCCACCCTGGCGCAGCCGTTCACTAGATGCACCAGCAGGAAGAGAGTTTCACGTCCCTCCTTCCTCCCACACTTGGGAACTTTGCAATCAGGTTGCCAAGTCCTGTAGACTCTCGCCAACACGCAAGCATCCTCACCCACCGGGCGTGACGGCAAGAGACCAGCCTGCTGTCCCGTCTGAGGGCGGGGGTGAGCGGCCCTGTGTCCAGACAGCTCCAACAACACCCGGCTGCCAAGTTCATGCCACCAGTGGATACTGCTCTGGGCCCAGCCAAGCCTGAGCACTGTTCCCAGAGACCCCAGGTAGAGCCAAGCCTGTCCCAGGACAAGCCTCAGGTTAAACACTGCCGTGCATGTCCCACCTCTGGACACTATCGACAGCCAGCTGGGGGCAGCTCGTTCTAACGGTTTAGTTACTTCTCTGAACCTGGCCTGGCCCCCACTTCCCGAGAAGCTGCCGCAGGAGCGTGGGGTTCCTGGCTGTCTTACCATGATGTTGGAGGCCACAACTGTGGGGTCGTCACACACAGACTCAATGAAAAAGGCCTGGAGGAAGCAAGACAGGAAAGTTAGAAAAGAACGAACCCCACAAAGGGCCAACTATGCCACGGGCCTGCTGTCCTTATCACGTGCAGGGAGGAAGGACGCCATCTGTCACCAACCCCCAGGGATGTTAAAGACCCACCTCCCCAGACCCACGAGTCCTGGTGCAAGGCCCTAATTTTAGGCCTCAAAACTCGGAGGTGAAGGACCAAGCAGGAATCAGGGAATCAGCTGGTCCCCCAGTGTCCTCTGTCCTGAGTTCTCTGGGGCAGGTGACAAGTGGGGCTCACCTTGAAGTCGTTTTCTTTGGCAAAATGAAGAATCATGTGTCTCCTCTCTCGAGTAGTATTGGTGGCATCGAAAACCTGACAGGGAGAGGGGAGAGCCAGAGAGAAGAAGCTAAGTTTGCATTTAACGATATTTACCAAAACCACCAGGGAAGCCAGACCTGTCATTTCCAGGAAGAAGCCCCAGAATGAGCTTTCGGGGGCGAGTGTGCTCACCCACGGGCGTCTCCAGGGGTGTGCCCACTGCCTACAGGACTCGGGGACGGCCCCGAAGACAGTACGGGGTAGCGGGGGCACATACAGAGGGCCCTGCCCGCCTTGGATGGGGGAGGGTCCCGAGTCCACCCTCAACAGCCGTCCTGAGTCACTGCCCAGCTCTGGCCCCTGCTTCCCTCCACCCTCAGGGCCAGAGGCACGTGTCCCTGTTCCAGGGCCCCTCGATGGCTCTTGGCACTGCCCAGGCCAGCAAGGCCACCACCCTCCTGCTATGGGACTGGAGACCGAGCTGGCTGCATCCCCCACACTTACCGCGATTTGTCCCCCTTCCTTTGCCAGGTAACTTTTGACATCTCTCAGGGCAGCTAAGGCACACTGCCTGAAGCACACAGAAAGAGAAACCGCACGTCAGCGGGGGCCCGTCCTCCGGGACACCCAAGCACCCCCGTCACGCGGTGCGACAGAGCCACTGGCCACGCTGTGTCCAAAGTGCTCCATGCCAGGCCGGGCTGGCCAGGCCTCCCCAGGCCCAGAGGCCCAGCATAGGTGGCTGCAGGCGCTACAGGAGATGGTGCTGGTACTGGGGAGCCCTCAGGGAGCCCAAAGCCACCTGCAAAGTCTCCCCACCCTGGCCTGGGGGTGGGGGCGCTGGCATCGGGGGCTTTGCCAGCCCCCCGGGTGACCAGAACGTGCAGCTGGGTCTAAACACTATCGCACAAGGGTTTCATGACCACCTTGTGCTCAACACCAAGCCCTTTTCAAACGTAAACAGACGCTTCTGAGGAAAAGGCCTTCGCCCACTCTCACTGAGAGGTGGTCACTGTAGAGCTGTCACCAGCTGAGCTGGACCATCGGGGGACAGGGCAAAGCAGCGAGTCTCAGGCCGAGAGACCCCTCCCCACGCTGGCCGGCTGTGACAGCCACCCCACGGCCCAGTGTTCTCCTGCTCTCGCGGAACTGGCGTGAACAAAGTCCACCCAGCCCAGAGGCCTCCGCGTGACTCGGCCTTACTTTCGCACTTTCATGGCCTCTTCGTTGTCGGGGCGAAAGAAGTTGTAGGAACTGTACTGCTTCACGGCCTCCCGGCGGTACTCACCCACATTGAACACTGCGGACGGGAAGAGGAGGGGGACAGCTGTGGATGGCCCGGCGGGGGACAGGGCCAACTCACAGTCCCAACCAAAGGAAGAGCCACCCGGCCAACCGACGCCGATTCCAGTAAGGTGAGGATGCCACAGGGAAGCCACAGTGTGGACTCTGGGGCGGCATCACCACCACCCCCGGATGCCGCAGAAGGGGACAGCCCAGCTCCCCCCAGGCCGAGCCACACGGCCCAACCAGTCTCCAACCCCAGTCTCACGGCATCCTAGACCAGAGACCGAGACTGTAGGAACGGGGTGGCCAGGGGTGTGTGGAAAACAGGGACAACCATCTCCACCAACAGCATCCGACAGTGAGTGGGGTCCCACGCCCTCTGCCTGCTCTACGGCAGGGGTCCTCCCGCAGTGGCCGGGGACCATGTGTCATAGTTCCTGGCTCTGCTCTGGGCACGGTGGGTGACAGCAAATATAAAATCTAGTTCCCATACTCAAGACGCGTCCCCCACGGTCAGGAAGACCAGGCAGAGATGCACAAGCGTGTCACCTGCCGGCACACCGAGGTCACCCCTGAGTGCGATGGGAATTTAAAGGAAAAGACTCCCACCGCGTGAGGTGGCCAGAGAAAGGATGTCACGGAGGAGGTGACATCTGAGTCGGGCAGGATTTAGGGGCATGAGGAGAATGGCCACTGGGGAAAACAAGAGAAAAGGCAGGGTGTGGAGAGTGTGGCAGGGACCTGGCTGGGTGGGAGGTGGCTGGTACGGACCCGCCCAGGAACGGTCACTAGGCATGGGCTGCCCCGGCCCTGGGACTCCCCTCACCCTTCGTGGGGACGCCGATCCAGTTGAGGTAGCGGGTCAGCTTCTTAGAGATGTAGGTCTTGCCGCGGGCGGGGAGCCCCACCATGACGATCACCGTGGGGGAGTTGGTCAGCTTCGGCCCACAGGCTGGGAAGAGCAACAGAGAAGAGCGTCACTCACCGCACGCCGAAGTCACCGGACAGTCCCACGCCCACAACAAACCCTGAAGGATTTCACCAAAGTTTTTATTTCATCCCCATCCCAAAGCCCTTGGCATTTGATCATCCCATGGACCACGGCCCCCTAGGGCCAGAGCCCCCCGTCACGCCTCGCCGTCAGGTTAACCCTGGCAAAGAAGTCCCAGCCCCAAATTCCCAACCTGACACCAGGGCCCTAAACCAGCAGGGACCCTGGTTGCCAACACCACAGTGGAAGGGGCTCGCCCCTGGGTGTGGGGAAGGGACTCCCGGCATGGGGGTGGGCGGCTGGCGGGGGAGAGGGGGGAGGTTAGACAGGGGCTGGGGGCCAAACTCCACACACAGGCCGGGGGCGCATGGGGGGGGACGTGGGAGCCGAGCCCAGCAGGCAAGACACAGAGAGAGACAGACGACCGTCACTTCCGAACCTCTGCACAGGGGTCTGGGTGGCCTTTTTTAAAAAAAAAAAAAATTGCTCCTACATCCTAGTGACAAGCCAGCTCCCCCGCATCCCAGTGACAACATCCTAGTGACAAGCCAGCTCGTGAGCCAGAGGCCACCTGCCCGCTCCAGCCCAGGCAGTGTCGCCCACACCCACTGGCCGCCACGGTCAGCACCATCCTCACTTCCAGGACACTGCGACCCTCTCAGCGGGCACAGGGAGGAGGCCAGAAAGGCCAGCAGGGGGTCAAAGTCCCCGGCTGGCATGCCATCGGCTTCCAGTAGCCCTGGGACAAACAGGTTCCTCGAAAACAGAAGCTTCTCGCTGCCCAGGGTGAGCCGGGGGCAAGGAGCACCCCAGTGGCCCCAATAAAGCACCAAGGGGCCTCTGTATGTCCCCAGCGCGTGCAGAGACAGCCTCCCATGTGTCCAGGGTCATCCTGGCAGCTGCGGTTGCCACATCAGGCAAGTGGCAGCGCCTGCTGACAGCTCCTCACTCGAGCTAGGAAACAACCCACCCACAGACCCTCCCCCAGGCCAGTTCCCCCACCCAACCCCAGCCCACCGTACTAGGCATCCCCCGCCACGGCGCACCCAGCCACGCAGAGCGGGGCGCACACGCACAGCTGCGCACGTGCACCCGGCACTGCTGCTGGCGCCGCGCCAAGGAGGCGGAGGCAGAAGCCGATTGATTTATCAAAGCGGGGATTATGTCCCTCCACTAACCGTAGGCACAAATCTGCTCTGGCAGGAGACGCTTTGGGAGGGAAAAAACAAAACAGCATAGACACAGCAGGGTAAACAGCCTGGGGCAAAAGTTCAAGCTGAATTTCAAACCCAAATAAACCACCGCGCGCCTTCCCCGCGCGCCTTCCCGCGCGCCTTCCCCCGCACACCGGAGCCTCTGCCTACACCCAGGTTTCTGGGCCCTGCGGTTCCGTCCCCCCACCCTGCGGTCCGTCCCCCCACCCTGCGGTTCCGTCCCCCTACCCTGCGGTCCGTTCCCCCACCCTGCGGTTCCGTCCCCCCACCCTGCGGGTCCGTCCCCCCACCCTGCGGTTCCGTCCCCCCACCCTGCGGGTCCGTCCCTCCACCCTGCGGTCCGTCCCCCCACCCTGCGGTCCGTCCCCCCACCCTGCGGTTCCGTCCCCCTACCCTGCGGTCCGTTCCCCCACCCTGCGGTTCTGTCCCCCCACCCTGCGGGTCCGTCCCCCCACCCTGCGGTTCCGTCCCTCCACCCTACGGTTCCGTCCCCCCACCCTGCGGGTCCGTCCCCCTACCCTGCGGTTCCGTCCCCCCACCCTGCGGTATGTCCCGCACCCTGCGGTTCCGTCCCCCCACCCTGCGGGTCCGTTCCCCCACCCTGCGGTTCCGTCCCCCCACCCTGCGGGTCCGTCCCCCTACCCTGCGGTTCCGTCCCCCCACCCTGCGGTATGTCCCCCACCCTGCGGTATGTCCCCCACCCTGCGGGTCCGTCCCTCCACCCTGCAGGTCTGTCCCCCCACCCTGCGGTTCCGTCCCCCCACCCTGCGGTCCGTCCCGCACCCTGCGGGTCTCGGGCAGATGAGGAAACCACAAACGCTTCTGACCAAATCCTGGAGTCTCATTCTCTTTCACCCTCCGCCCCTTTTCCAACCTGACAGCGCACCTCAAGTTTCTTCTTCTGGGACCCTCGGTCGTGCGCAGGAGGCCACAGGGAAGCCGGAAGGCCGCCTGGAGAGCACGCCAGCCTCCTCCCCGTCACAGCAGCCAAGACTGGCACCCCAGGTTCCACCTCCCGTTCCCATCCCTAGATTAAGTGCTAACCTCTCTGATAATGTGTGCCACATGGACAGATGCAGGCGCTCGGCGGCGGCCCGCGGCCCCCCACTGATGCCCAGAACCCGTCCCTGGGAAATAAACCACTGGGAAGACGCTTTGCCGTGGGTCCCGCGCCCCCTGCAAGTTTCTTCCTACCCGGAGGCTCTGCGAGATGCTAACCTCAGAGGAAGATGCTACATCATTTCTGTTCTTTTCTACAAGCCGGCGAGTCATGCTTCAATTACAAGTTCAAGAGGGAAAAATGGAAGGAGCTGTTTATAACGGACAGAGTGCTGTGGACCAAGAAGGGGCCGGCTCCGACTGCCTAAGGGAACAGAGGTTGTGCCCATCCACCTACAGTAACCACCCGGACCCACTCCCACCAGGCCAGGGCAAAATCAAAGCCGCACAGAACGCCTGCTCTGACCCTGCAATGCCACACAGCCACCCGAAGGAGGTCTCTGCGGAGAACAGGCTTCACGTGCCTGGCCCTGGGGAGACCGGGACCCAGCACAGAAGGCGATTCGGGACACGAGGCCGTCTACTGGGCACAAACTCTCTCCTGGCATCACAGACCGGCCCTCCCTCAAAGCCTGCTTAGGCAAGGTGGAGCACCAACATCTCAGCGAGCCTGCCTCTGTGGGGTGTGGAGAACGCGGGTGACCACACCTCTTTCAAAAGCGCCTCTGCACTACTCCCCGGTCACCATACACATGGTCACCACGTAGGTGCGTCACTTTGCATGACCATCTTAACTGATGTCCAAGTAATCTCACCTCTGAGTAATCCCACGCCTAAGAACAGCCCTCGCAACCCCGTGTGGTCTCAGCCAGCAACACCGAGGGACTAGGAGTTGCAGTGACCCAGTGACAATCTTGGGAGGCAATACGACAGCTCCATGGTGACGAGGAAGGGCCCAGAGCCATGCAAACAGCTCGAAGCCTGGCCTCACCACTTCCTGGGGCAATTCTGACTTGGTTCACCGTTCCCATATAGGTTTTTTGTTTTGGGGTTTTTTTTTTTTCCACAAAATCTCTCCTAAGTGATTCTAATGTGCAGCTGGGGCTGCAAATCGCTGCTGTAAACTGTAGGGGCCACCAAGGATATATTAGGGATTTCTCTAGAACATCCACCCACTGTCTTGTTTACATGAGAATACTACCAGTGGGTGCAACCCCTACCCAGATGAAAATCTTCCTGTCAGTATTTGAGTATCTAAACCCGGAGCAAAGACCAACTGGTAGTTTGTCTCATTCCACCATATTTAAGGGGAAAAAAAGTCTGGTGCTTTAAGAAGCCCTCTTTCTCCTTCCTGCTGTTCACAACAACCCCGGCACTGATCACTAGCAATGTCCCCTTCGCCCCCCTGACGACAACTATTTATTTAACACCTACCAAGTCCCAAGCACTGTCTTTGGGACTCACCAGTGCCATGGAGCAGACGGGACAGTAACCTACTTTACAGACAAAGAAACAGAGGTTCTGAGTGGACACATAACTCACTCAACTAAGCAGGGACTCGGACACAGAGGCTCTCGATTTTTAGTAATGACAAGGACAAAGGACAGGCAGCTCCTGAATGCCAAGAACTCACTTCCTGCCGATTCTGATGACAATTTCAGTAAGTCTCCCTGAATTATGGGTTGCATTTGAAGGAAGCTGCAGGTTCTGCAAGAAACATTTACATGTTGGTGCAGCAACAGGGCATCCACTCACGTGCTTGAGGGGCAGAAGGTATGCAACTGATTCTTGCTGCGGTTTCACTGTCTTGTCTATGAACAATAATGCCCACCGCCCGTGAGACCACTTGTAACGACGGTGACAGGTCTAGGAGAAAGAAAACCCATCCAGCGTTCCAAATGCCTTTAGAGAAGGGAGGGCAGGGTCTCAGGAAAGATGCCAAGAAATACCCTGTTTCCCCCATTCCAGTAAGAGACACATGTGACCACATAAACTGAGAAAGACACCGCCACTTGAAACAAGGACGCGTAATCCCAGGCTGCAGTTATTTTTACAAGAAGGAATGTGTCTGAGACTACACCCCGAGCCGCACACAGGGATTCCAAGAGTGGGCGGGATGAAAGACTTAATCCATCAGCTTCAGCCAGCAGCTCCCCCTTCCCCAACTCTGAATGGGTCTGACAGGGACTCCTGGGCAAATCTCTCCTCTGCGTGTGAGACATGCGGGCTGCCAGAGTCTAGGGGATCGGTATCTGACGCCTGGAGGAAGGACGTCTGGCTGCACGCTGGTGTCTCTCACAATTACTACTGAGCTCATGCCAACCAATCTCCATGCCATCAGACACTCGGGACACTTGCCAGCTGTCCCTGGGGGGACAAGTGTATGTAGATGCATGCAGTCACATGTACTTATGTCTATATATTATAGAACCAACCTGAATTTGTGTGACCAATTGCAGTTTACAAGGTGCTCTGTAGATAACATTTGTTTTATGCAAAACTCAAAAGCGGGGGTGGGTTGTTTGTGCATCTGGCCTTGGGCAAACCTCCCCAGGGGGGTAAAGGGCTGCGTTTCACACCACCCACAGGTTTTACACAAAGACAAGCAGTGGGTGCGTTTAGTAAGCACCTCAGGAAGGGCCAGGGAACAAGCAGCACACCTGCCAAGCCCCCAGCCCTGGGCTACCTTGCCAAGAAGGGGTCTCCCGAGAGCTTCCCCAGAACCCGCAGGCTCAGCAGAGTGGACCTGCAGACGTCCCGCCCAGGGCGCACGGCGGGAGGCCTCTGCCGCCTGCGGGGCAGGTCTGGGCGAGGCGAGTGATTCAGACCCGGCAAGGATCCAGGGAGCTGTCACGTCCCGAGGGGGCTGTCCTGAGAAACGTGGCAGCAGGAAGTCTTGCCAGCCGCCTGGCGCTCAAGTGCCCTCAGATGACCTGATGCCACGAGGTTTGCACTTGGATCCACGGTTATCTCTCGAGCTAGGTCCTGGCCAGGGCGAAATCCCACCAGGTAGCTGGCCCCTGTGCAGCCCATGGGCGCCCGGACCGTTACCTGGAGGGGCAGCGTCGCCTTCCTGCACTTTCACCTGGGTGGGGGCCGGGAGGGGCACTGCGCGCAAATTCCGAGCACCGGGAGTGTGTGCGCCCTGGGCGCGTGAGACGCCGCCAACCGTGCAGTCTCCAACCCACCGACCCTCCCCCAAACCCGGGGCAAAGATGTAGCTCCAGGTCGCTCTCCCGGCGCCCCCAGCGCGAGCACCCCGATGTCGCTGGGGGTCGGAGAGATGGGAGAGGGGAGATGGGACTAGGGAAAAGTTAAAAGAGAGCGGATAGAAATGGAGAGGAGAAACAGGAGAGAGAAATAGAAGAAAATATAACTACGTATCTAGAGAGAAGAGAGAGAAATGCGGAGGGAGGAAGAGGGGAGTACACGGGGGGCGAGAGAGGAGAAACACGCAGGAAGCAGGCAGGACCCTACCGAGGTGGGGAGAGGAAACGCGAGTACAGAGGGGGACGCAGGGACCGGGCGAACGCAAAGGGGGCCCGGGCCGCAGTCGGCCGCGGGGGCGGGACGGGGGCGGGGGTCGGGGGGCCCTCCTCCTCCCCACTCCCCCTCCCCGAGCGCGCGGTTTCCGGGCCGGCGGGCAGCGACAGCAGCCGGGTCACAGCGCCCCTGTCGCCCGTCCTGGGAGGCGCAGCCCGCGCCCCCGCCCGCCGGCCCGACCCGCACGGGCGCCTCCCGCAGCGGGGCGCGGCACAAAGGGCCCCACACAATGGCCCGGCCCGCGCGGCGCACTCACATCTGGGCAGCGAGGGCCGGTGGTCGACCGGCAGCCAGATCTTCTGCACCCGGCTCTGGGTCAGCTCCAGGGGCATCTTCGGGTCCCGGCGCGGGGCGGAGGGCGGCCCCGGAACAAAGGCGCGGAGGGGTGCGAGCGCCGGCGCGGCTCGGGGAGACGGGCGGGGCAGGGGTGTCGGTGCGCGCGGCCGGTGCGGGGTGCGCTGTGCGGGACGCGGGGCGCGGGGGGCGCTCGTGCACGGCGGGCACCCGGGATGCTCGGGCGCAGTGACAGCCGGCCCCGCCGCCGGCTCGCGCGTCTCCTCTCCAGCTCTGCTGGGCCGCCCGGCGCGGCGCCCGGCCTTTTAAGAGTGGCGGCGGCAGCCGGCGCGCGTCAGCCCGGGGCGGGCCGCATTCCCGGCCCCAGCCCCCTCCACGTGGGGCGGCGGCGCGCGGGCCTGCTGCTGGCGCCGTCTGCGGGCCACGGGCGGAAGCGCAGCCCTGGCCTCCGAGACGCCCAGCGCCGGGGCCACGGGTCCTAGCTCCGCTCCTCGCCCGGCTCGTGCCCTAAGGGCGCCGGCGCAGCTTCCCCGGATCGTCCCACTCCTCCATCCCAACTGCGCCGGAGGAGAGCGGCGGCGCGGCACCGTCCCGCGTAGTCCGCGGATCCCCGGCCAAACCCCCCGGGACGCTGGTTAAGATGCGCACGACGGTTCGCCCTTCCGGCAATGGGGCCCAGGCCTTGCGTTCCTGCCACGCGCTCCGGGGCAGCCAGAGGTGCTCCCCTACACCTGTGAGCCGGCGCGACACGACCCCCGCCCCCCGCCAGGAGGGGGCTTCCCTGGTCCTTCGACCTCACCCCACCCACGTTCCCGAATCCCTTAGCCCCCCGGGCTGTGCTGAGCGCTGCTCCCTTCGCCCACCCCTAGGCTGGACCGTGGGAGGCCCGTGGGGCTGGGCACGAGCAGGGGCCGGAAATCGGGGGCGGGGGGGGCAGCTGGCATCTCGGTTTTGCCACTCACGTGGACACCATTCAATAAGCCTCTTGTCTCTCCGGGTAGAAAAGTGAATAAAACTAGACCCCGTTCCGACCTGCAGTTCATTTCCTGACTATAAGCCCGGAATAACTACTGGGGGGCGGCACCCTGATCCTGCAAACCCCTAAGATTCATGCCATTCACCCTGTGCACCCCGCAGCCTCCCTAGTCCTTGTGTGCGCGCGCCCTCGCTCCTGCCCGGTGCCCAGCGTTGCAGCGGCCGCGGCCCGTGACCCGCGTTTTCGGGGAAGGTGTGGGGTGCTCCGGGGGCACGGGGACCCGACACCCGCGAGCTCGCAGCCGGCGAAGCCGCGGCCCGGCCTGGCACGGGCGCATGCTCGGCCCAGGCTGCGCTGCGACCGGAGGCACTAAGGCGGCGCTCGCGGAACCCACAGCGCGGCGAGCCCTGCGCCGAGGCAGCCACACGTCGCTCACGTCCCGCATGTTCGCCCAGGCGGCGGCCACGGCTGCTCCCGCCCCGCCCAGGGGCCGGGCGCCGAGCAGCGCCCACCTGGCCGGGCCCCCGAGGCCGCCCCGCCCCGGCGCTCCCTCCGGCAGCTTTGCTGACAGTCCGGTTTCTGCGCTCGGGCAGCCGTCCGGAAACCCGATGCGTTGCATTTGGACTTGTTTTTCTGCAGCGGGAGTGTATGTCAGAGGCGATACCCTAGCTCGCCCAAGGGAGAGTCCCAGTCCACTCCTGAAATAAGAGTGGGCTGGCCCCGAGAGGAAAACAGCAGCGCCCGCCCCACCACCGGGAGAGTTCCCGCCGGGGGGCTTGCGGGGTCGGGGCGTGGAGGCTGCGGGCCATGCGCGCAGAGAGCGGCTGCACCCCTGCAACGAGTGACGGTGCACCCGCGCGCCTGCTGCTTGCCCACCGGAGATTTTGCACACACCTGCAGGCCAGGCAAGGGGACCAGGTGGCATTCTTCTGCACCCCCCCACCCCAAGCTTGCAAACACGCGGTTGGTTTCAGCTCAGGGGGAGTCGGGGCGGGGGCTGCACCAGCAGAGCCCCATCTTTAATCTCTTGACCTAAGTAACGCGTCTGACCACGGCCAGCTCTCAGGGCACCAGGCAGTTGACCGGGCCCTTTTCCTGGGACTGGAGCGCAGAGACTGAGTTCTTTCTTCCTGGGTCTCCTGCACCGGATAGGCCGCAGGTGCAGGGAAGTTAATTCAATCCCCCTCCCGCTTCTGTGTCTAAGCGCAAAGTGGCAGTGCATAGGGGACAAGGACGAATTCGCACTGGACTTTTGTTTTAATGGCCAGCTAGAAATCTTGCGGCGTTTATAGCCCCAGGTAAACTCGGGTAGAATCCTCATGGGAGATAAAATTGCTTCATCACAAAATTGCTCAAGAACGACCCCACTGCAACTGTATTCCAAGAACGTGAGGTTCAGGGTTGACTGGTGCAGACGTGCTCTGAACTTTCCCCTAGTTCTGCTAATGGCCCGATCTTCACCCCAAATGTCCCCCACCAGGTCTTCACCAATTCCCCTGTCCCCAACCTGGATATCACGAACGCAGTCCTGAGAAAACGCTGCCAGGACGGTGAATATTGCCCTCCAACAGCGCCATTCTCACAGCGGGAAGGACGCCAAGCCTAGGGCACGTGCATGATTTGTCTCGGTTGAGTTGGACCGAGATCCTATTAAAGACAGGAGGCAACGTCAAGAGACTCTCTTGTTTTATGGGAAGGAGTAAAGGGAGTCGAGATGAGAGCGTCACTGGACCAGGTCAGAGGTCAAGAAAGAAAGCCAATTAGGAACAGGGTTTGCCTCCGTGGGGCTTTTTCCTCTACTTGGCACAGACAGCAGGTCCCCTCGGGGGTCTCATTACAGGCCCCCCACCCCCAGGGTGCTGAGTGGGGCCCTAACTAGAACAAGCAGGTAGCCATTCAGACCGTCTCACCCAGAACAACCGAGCGGTTTGGAAGGAGGGAGCTTGGAGAGAAAGACCTTCGCTGTGTACAATGAGATGATAATAGCAGGAAAGTTGTTAAGTTATTTAAACGGATCCTCTAACATTTATGAAGATCCTGCCAAGTGCCTGGTGGGAGCTCACAGGGGTGAATCACTGAGCTCGGTCCAGCCTCAGAGACAGGGCGGTGGGAGTGGTTTTTCCTGGGACCTTATTTCTTCCCCCTCCCCTGCACCCGCCAATGTCACGGAACCCTTACTAGTGCCCCCAAAGCAAGCCCCCTCCATGCTCCTGTGCCAGCCATAGCCAGGTTTAAACCTCAAACCACACTTGGACCCACCTCCTCCGGGAGGGAGAGAGAGAGCGAGGCGACAAGCTGGGGCAGGCTGTGAGCACTCAGAAGTCGCTAATTAGACTCCAAGTGTCATTATTTGCACCTGTGAAAAGTCGCATGTGTGCAAGGGAGAAATGAGACACCAAGTAAAACATGGAACCAAGTAAAACCCTCCCATCGCCACCCACCAAAGACAGGGCAGAGGGGAATATTTTGTTACATAGAACATGTGTAGCTCACGTATGAATGGGAACAGAAACTGAAGTTCACACGACGGGACATCAGGGACTTGAAAAACCAATGCATGACACGCACGGAGATGTTTATAGCAGCTTTATTCGTAATTATCAGAATATGGAAGCCATCAAGAGGCCTCTGGTAGGCGAAGGATAAACCGCGGTGCATCCAGACAACGGGATATATTAATAACTCGGCACTAAAAAGAAATGAGCTATGAAGCCATGAAAAGACATGGAAGAAACTTAACGCATATGACTAAATGAAAGATGCCGATCTGAAAAGGATTCCAACTATATGACATTCTGGAAATAGTGAAAAAAAAATCAGGGGTTGGGGGAGGGAGGGAGGGACAGGCAGAGCAGAGGGTTGCGGGGCTGTGAGGCTGCTGTGTGATGCTGGGGTGGTGGCTGCATGTCTTTATACACCTGTCCAAACCCACGGAATGCGCAACGCCAGGAATGCACCCTAGAGTGCCCTGTGGGCTCGGGGTGATGGTACCACATCAGTGTAGGTCCCTCTGTCACCATCTGATGGGTATGTGGATGGGGGAGGAGGCAGAGGGGGACTCTCTGTACTTTCCCCACAATTTTGCTGTGAACCTAAAATTGCTCTACAAAATAAGGCTTTTGAAAAACAATTCATTATTTTCTACAAATATCATATACTTTTTTTTGCCAGTCTAGTGGACTTAAACATCTCACTTAAGGGGGGGGTCAGGAGGGTCCCCTGCAGCCACAGCCTGGCTCTGGCTGTACCACTCAAAGTCCCAGCAAACCCTCCAGCGAGTTTCCCTTTCCTTCTGCCCAGTCCCGTCACTCCACCTCCGGGGGCCTTTCCTTTCTTGCAGGACACCCCTGAGCTCGAGGCCAGGTTCCCGAAGCTGCCTGGAGTAGCTCCACATCTAGCATCCCACAGGTGACAGCTTTGAGGGGACTTCACACTCCCTGTCAGCCTCCTCTCCCAACAGCAGGACAGAGAGTTGGGTTACAGAAGTTTTATATTATGGCTTCAAAATAGTCTGTGCATGCTAAAAATCAGGCACACTGTACTCTAGTTAACCCGTCTTGTACCCACTGCAATGTCCTGCTTTTCATATTTCAGTACAGCCACATAAGATGTAGCCATTGGAGGAAGCTGGGTGAAAGGTTCATGGGACTCCATGTACTATTTTGCAACTTCTTGTGAGTCCATAGTTATTTCAAAATAAAACGTTTTTTAAAAATCACTGATAGCTTGCTAAAGTGCTGGGGGAAATGCACAGATTGTGCAGACTCGGGCATGGAGCGGGGAGGGGCTGGGCAGAAAGGCAGTTGGGAGCTCTGTGGCGATTCGCGTGTGTCTTGCCAATGACACACGTAGACAAACAGAATTTGCACTAATCCTGCACCAGTGAGAAAACATAATCCAGCTCAGGCTGTATTTTCACTTGGGATGGCATACCGTTTCTTGGCTTTTCGTGGATTTGGGGGAGAATATCAATGAGTTTGTAAGTCGTTGTCACCAGTTTGCATGCTTAGAACAACACAAAGAGACAGTCACACAGAGTGCAGTCGGACTCGGAGAGGTTCATGCTGAGCCTGTCTTTCCCTGAGGTGGAAGGTGGCTGGAAGCGGGGTAACTACTTGGGCAGTGCACTGTCCTGCTACAGGAGCCAGCCTGCCCATCTTCCTGTGGTGCCCAGAGGCTACGAGATGTCACAGGCGATGGCTGTGTCTCAGCCACTGCAGGGAAGAAGCTGCAGGTGGAATCTTAATTATCTCGTGTCCCACCAGGGAAGGGAAGGAGACGATGGAATAGCTGTCATCGTGGCCTCATGCCAAGCCCCGTGCTATTACAAAGAAATAGCTCCCGTGCCCAAGGGCTTGTCGTTGAAGAGCACAGGAGAAAATGTCCACGTGTTAGAATAAAACCAGGGACCTAAGAGAGAGGTGTTAGGTGAGGTAAGAATATGCCAAGTGCAGGCTAAGGGCAAGCCTGTGTTAGGATGTTGCTTGCACGTAACTGGGAGCAGATCAACGGGGAATTTCACGTCCATACTGTTCTTCAGTTTTTTCCTACTGAGTCCGAGGACACACAGAACCAAAAGCCAAGATCCTCATTTCTTTCTATGTGCAGCAAGTATTCACTGACAGCCGGCTGTACCAGGGGCTAGAAAGCCAAGCAAGATAGGGTCCTTGCAGAATTAAGAATTCACTTTGGAATTTCATCGTGTCTCCCCAACACACACACACGCACACACTCACATGCATACATACACCGGCCTTTTTCCATAGAGTTGATAAAACTGAGGCCCAAAAATAGTAAATAAACTGCCCGTAATCACGTAGCTGATAAGCCTAGGAATAAAAAGCAACATCTTCAGAAAGTCTGGTATTCTCTCGTGTTTCTCCCAATTAAATCATTTTCCAACTATTAGTGCAATGTTCAATGTCCCTCCCAATGACAATGCTAACCACAACATTTGAGGTCCAGGTGTCTTAGGTGATGTTCTCTGAGTTACACAGTCTTCATTTATAACGTGCAAGTGAGAATCCTCTTAAGAAACTATCACAACATTCATAACTAAAACCTTACAAATGGCCCTACGATGTCAAGTGCTTCCGAACACAGGACGACAACGAACAGCCTCTCGAAGACACTCACGCACCTGCAAGCTTCAGCAGTCACCCCTGAGAGCCTCCCAGGTGTCTCCAACTACCGTGAGGTCAGTTTAACCCAAAATACTAATGACAGTTTTATAAAATGAAACTGAATTAGCATTTAAAAAGAAAAAAAAATGTGGAGGCAGCCTTGGGCTTTTTGTGTACTTTTCAAAGGTTTTAAGATGTCCTAATTTATTGGTCAAGCAAAGAGGAAGAAAAGAAATATAGTCATGAGTCACTTAACCATGTGTTCTGAGAAGTGCATCGTTAGGTGATTTTGTAATTGTGTGGCCACCAGAGTGCATTTGCACAACCTAGATGGCACAGTCTACTACGGTCCTAGGCTATATGGCGTCACTCCCGGGCCACAAAACCTGTAACCTGTACAGCATGTCACTGCACTGAACACGCTAGGCAACTGTCACACGGTGGCGAGTATCTGTGTGTCTAAACATATCTGAACTTAGAAAAGGCACAGTAAAAACGTGGCATAAAAGATTTAAAAAATGGTGCACCTGCACAGGGCACGTACCGTGAATGGCGCTTGCAGGACTGGAAGTCGCTCTGGGTAAGCCAGAGAGTGAGTGAATGTGAAGGCCTAGAACATTCCTGTACGCTACTGCAGACTTTATAAACACTGCACACCGAAGCTACTCTAAATTGATTCTTAAAATACAATAATTGCGCTATGACACCATGACGGCTCCATCACTAGGCAATAAGAATTCTTCAGCTCCATTATAATCTCTTGGGACCCCTCATTATATATGTGGTCTGTTGTTGACTAAAATGTCATTATGTGACGCACGACTGTACTCCTGTGTCTCCATCTTCGCTCAAATTATTAGATAAATCTCACACGTCTATTGTTAAGAAATGCATTTTTACAGAATGGCTGCCTCCTGCAGGTGTCTGCCAGAATGACATTTCCATTAGCTCAAGAGCAGCTCTGTCCTCGAAGAGCCACCAGAGAGAATGTACTATTTCCTAGTTGTGAAAAGAAACAGGTGAAACTAATTTCAGGCATAGATTTCGTTGAACCCAATATATCCCAGATATTACCACGTCAACACGCTGGGATGTAAAATATTATCCAGAGGTCTGACACTCCACTGTTGGTGCCACACCCCTGGAGGACGTGAGGGAGCCGGCCTCCCAGGGAGGCATCTGGGGGGAGGGCGCTCCCTGGCAGAGGACACAGGGGCGGAGGGCTGAGGTGGCACCCCGTGGCGCTCTGCAGACACTCAGGAGGGGACCAGTGGAAAGACAGGCTCGATCTCTGACAGAGTCAGGAAGTGCCGGCGGGCACAGAGGAGAATGCACAATGGAACAGAGAGTGTGGCTGCTGTTGAGAGCAGGCTATAGGCAGGCGATGATTTGGGGACCCTGATGTAGCCACAAGGTCAGGAACCGCCGGTCCCAGGGCATGAGGAAGAGGAGGGAAGCAGAGCTCCCGAGGCAGCACCCTGCCCAACTACCAGCTTTCAACTTCCCTTCTGCCCTCTCCCCCAAATGGCATTTATCCATCCTTACAAAACGAAAAGAGGAGGGTGAGCCAGAAGGCTTTGTTCTGGAAAATTCCTCTCAGAGGCTTGAAAACAAGAGGTGGAGCTAGGGTAGAAAAAGGGCAGGATGTCGGAAGCTGTGACCGTGCTGCCAAAGTGGGGAGGCCTCCCGGCCTGCAGGAAAATCATCCTCTGCCGTGAGAGTGAACGAGTGGAAAATTCACGGAGAAACTGATGTGTCCCACTGCCTTGGCTCTGCCAGAGCGGCCAGTGCAGTGACCCAGATTCCCCCTCCTCTGCTCCACCGAGCACCGCGGCCTCGAATCACCACCCGCCTCCTCCTGCAGAGGGAACTCTCTGGCGAGCCCACCTGAACGTCATGCTCTGACCCGCAGCTGGGGTCCCTGGAAGTACATCGCGTGTACGCACCACTCTCTTACCAGTTTGGCTGGTGACTCAGTCTCCCCAAGCTTGGCTCTCTGGGTGCATTGCCTATATCCAGCTTCTAAAGAGGAAGGCCTGAGGACGAGACACTGGGCCACAGTGGCCCCGTGCAGGTATGTAGAGTCAGTGCCCAGGAGGCGTGGCGAGGGGCCTGCCTTCTCTCTCACACACCCCGGTCTTGCTTCTTTTCATGGGAAGCCGTGGAAATACACCGTAGAACACAAGTGGCTTTGTTTCTTGCCAGACAGCATCTCAGTAATAGTGTCCTGTAGACCCATGAACAACGAGAGACTGAAGAAAAACTGAGACGTGTGGTGAGGCCCAGATAAACTGATGGACGCATGAGCCAGGCTGTCTGGTCTCCAAAGCTTATCCCGTGGGACCGGGAAGGCAGCAGAGAAGCAGTGTGGTGTGTGGATGGGGACGTGGCCTGGGTGTCAGGGGCCCCGACCCGGTCCGACCCTCTCCACACCTGTCCCTTATCTGCTGATGAGTGGCTGGGTGGTCTCTAAGCATCTCTTCATACTTCCCCAATCGGCCCCGTTGGTCTCAGTGAAATACAAATAGAAACTTGACAGTCATTACTAGACTACAGAACTTAGCAACAGGGACAGCTGTCCCTCTTTGAATCACCAGGGCCTACCACAGTGTCGGACACAGAGGAGGTGTTCAATGTGTGCTTGTTTGATGAATGGATGTTTGCATTTGCAGCAAGTCAGCTAAGCAACATGCAGTCCTGAGTAGAACAAGTCTTGACTCACACCATGGCCGGAAGCAGCTTCCATGAACCCCTCAGGGACTGCAGGGCTCCGAGGTGGACAGACAGCCAGCCCCTCGCTGGAAGGTGCTCTGCAAACGAGGGGGCTGGCAGGCCCGTCTACCCCGAAAGGGCCTTAGGAGGACTGAATTGGATGTAAAAGTGCTCTTGGAAAAACTGTGAACTATTCAACCAACCCATAGATGGGCATTTTTTCTAACTGTCCAGGCCCCTGGTGGGTGACTCAGATGTCTGAATAGAGTCCCGCTGACCGTGGCTGGCCTGTGATTTGGTCTCCACCCCTTGGCTTCCTCAGCAGGTCAGTGACGTCCCGCAACACACACACACAGGCACACACACAGACATGCACACACACACAGAGGCACACACACAGACATGTACAAACATGTGTGCACCCACAGACATGCATGCACACACAGTACAAGGCACACACACATGCACAGATGTGTGCACACACAGACATGCACACGGAGAGACATATGTGCACACACACATACACACACACACACACTCGAGGGTGGGGGGAAGAGTCAACCTCAAAACAACCGAGGCTCCTAACGCAGGACTGGGGAGAAGAGAAACTAGAACCAGGTCACGCTCTGCTGGGCCAGGAGGGGACAGGCTGTGTCGCAAGTCCAGCCGGTGCCCACAGTGGAGCAACGCTGGGGTGACAAACACCAGCCCCCTCCCTGCTCTGCTCCCCTCATACTTCTTCCTTCTCCCAGTGGAAAACATTCTAAAAATAGAGCCAAATCAAGCCAAAAAAAAAAAAAAAATGCTGGTTTTGGACGGCGGTGCCGACTACGTGTTGAGAAACCTGCCCCAGCCGTCTCAGTCGTGGTGTTCCAACTAGAGGATAGGACGGTCCGTGATGGCCGGCGGTGAGACCCGAGCAGGTTCAGTTCTGTGACTCCTTCTGAGGAGGACATTAACAAGCACATTCGCCTCCAGAGAAAGGCGACCAGGGTGTGGAGCCATGCGGAAGCCACCCTCGTGGGGACAGATAAAGAGCTGGACTGAGAAGAAGAACAAGAGCCGAGAGAGCAGTGACAGCCACCGGCTCATCCCGGGGAGCTCGCGCATCCTGTCATTCCAGGAACAGAAACCACAGGCTGGTCTGGACGTACGAGGAGACCGCTTCCTCGTACAGTGGACAAGTGGCACCAGAGAGACAGCAAAGGTCTGCCCCATCACGATTCCCGGCAACAGCCGGACGCCCACCTGTCCAGAACGTTCCAGAGGGGTTCTCACAACAGCTGCAAATCAAACTAGCTGGCCTCTGACTGGCCCCGCCCCTCGCACAGGCAAGACCCTATGATTCTGTAGGCCTAGGCCCCGTCCCGGCTCTGCCTCTCAGCAACTCTGTGACTGTGCACAAGACACTTGTCTGCACTTCAAGTTCAGGATGATCTCAGGGCCTCTCTTCTGTTTTAAAGTCTCCGAGTCAAGAACTGCTGTATGAAGAATCTGGGTATAAATCTGCTGACCTAGCATTTAGTCATACATTTGACCAATGTGCTTAGTCCAGTGGCAGGAGCTGTAGACTGGGCGAGACATTCATTCCTTGGTCTCACTCTGTTGCCCAGGCTGGAGCGCAGTGGTGTCATTATAGCTCACTGCAGCCTCGAACTCCTGGGCTCAAGCGATCCTCCTGCCTTGGCCTCCCCAAGTGCTGGGATTACAGGTGTCTTTATACAGTGATTAATTATGGGTATACATGAAAGTACTAAATAAGATTAAATAAATTTCAAGCATGTAGTGGCCAGACACCAAAGGCTACCACAGGAAAAATGTTTAAAGATACATTTGCTAAAAATACATTTATTGATCAAAAAATTGGAAATTGAAACAGACGTAATTTCTAGTTGGAGTGTGAACCCCATATCACGTACTTTGTGAATCCCTGCCACGGGGACTGCTCAAGTGAGACCCCATCTCTAAAATAAATAAATAAAATAAAGACAGGAATCACAGCAAACAGTGATGCTGCAATACAGGTTAATGAGAAGATGATGCGGATATGTCAAAAAAGACACAAGAGCCTGCTTTCATGGGTTCCCACTGGCCAAATCTGGTACAATCTGAGCAAGAAAATAAAGATAATCATGGCTTATAACCCAGAGAAACATCAGACCCCAGGGATCCATCCACATGTAGATAAAATGAATGAATGAATGAATGAATGAATGGGTGCGGGAGATGGGAAAGCTTTTCCTGAGAGTACAATGCCAACACACAGATGCAGGAGTGATATAATTTGTAAGTAACCATTGGGCAATCACCATAGGAATAATTGTTTCACACAAGAATCATCAAGTGGTGAATGTCTGATGAGAAACAAGATACCTGCTGAGTCTCGAAGTACCTCCCCCCCCCAAATACTTATCAATCAGAAAAGGAACAACTGTGATCTCACGGTAGAGCAACCTGGCAGATTCCATCCTTCAGCAGGTGGTCCAAGTTAACCTCCCCGGGCTCAAGGGCCCAGGACCACTTCTCAGGTGTTCCTGCCAGGCATCCAGAACCTGCATCTAACCACGAAGGGGCCACACACAGACCCACGCTGAGGGATATTCTAAAACACAAGTGGCCTGGGTCTCACACTTGCTCACCTGCGTCCACGGCAGCATATTCACAATAGCAGACAGGTGGGAGCAGCCCGGTGACCATCGACAGATCACCGGATAGGCAAAGTGTGGAATATAAAGACAATGAAGTAGCAGCCTAAAAAGGAACAAAGCCCTCCACGTGGTGCACGAGAGTCATCCTTGAGGATAATGTGGTAAGTGAAGGAGGCCAGACACAGCAAGACAGACACTGTGTGTTCCCCTTACACGAGGTCCCTAGAGTAGTTGGTCATAAAGACAGAAAGCGGAACCACGGCTGCCAGGGCTGGGGCAGGGGCAAATGAGGACTGGTTTAATGGGCTCAGAGTTTCAGTTTTACAAGATGAGAAAGTTCTGACATTGCACAACAACATGAACGTACTTCACACTTCTGAACTGTACACTTAAAAATGATCAAGGTGATAAATGTTCTGTTAGGCGTTCTTACCACAATTAAAAAAAAATTGATTGTTTTTAAAACATCAGTGCCAATAAATAAATAAATAATCAATCAGTGCCTATAACTTTTCAAAAACACCAAGGCCAGGAGAGGCAGGAGAGTGAGGACTAGTCTATATGAAGGGATCTGACCTCCCTGCAACCTGGGAGCCTGGATTAAACCCCGGGTCAGTCAAAACGTTGTTCTTGCTTTTGCTGTCAATAATTAACACTAATGGGAAAAGTGCTGAGACTTAAATAAGGTCTGCATATTAGATAATAGAACCGGATCAATGCCGATCTCCTGATTTTGTGGTCATTATACAGTCCTTGTTTTGAGGACAGCGTCTAACTCTCAAAAGTTCAGAAAAAATTTTGTATTTCTCTCTCTCTCTACACAAAGACACACACATATATCCATATGTAAATATATTCTCTCTCACTCTTTCTCTCTCTATGTAGATGACACAGAGACGTATGGGCAGGTGGGTGGATGGATGCGTAGACAGATAAAGAGACAGCTAGCTACACCGGGAGTGAGCCAGGGAAAGAGGGAAGAGAGAAAGGATGATGAAACTAATAGCGTAAAACGTTGGCACTTGCAGAATCGGGGTGAAGGTGCAACGGGAATGCTTTGCACTATTTTTGCAACTTTTCTTCAAGTCTGAAATTATTTCAAAACGAAAAGTTAAACCTCAAAAATGTTAAAGTTCATGCGGAGCATAAAATGGTCATAATTCTGCACATTCCCCTCAAAATTACCTCCTTCAGAGGTGCAAGTTGCATACATACATCTGATCAAAACATTTATGAATCTTGAATGAATGATGAATCAAGATGTTGCTGGTATTTCAAAAACCAATGCTTCAAGGTAAGGACAAACACATCTAATCTGACTTTCCATGTGCTGGCAACAGAAGGCCTGCCAGAGGTGAAACTGGTGTAATTGGTAGAGAAGTCGCCTAGAATAGCTGCCTGAAACTTCTCCCATCTCATCACTCACTATGGATTACACGGCATGCTATCAGTTATGCAGTTCACGTTACACTATTCAAACACCGAGATGCTGCTGGCAGTAGAGAAAGCAAGACCGGACAAAAAAGTGCTCCCTTTTCACTTTGACGCAACTTTCCGGAAGCCCGTGCAACACTTCCACATTCGTCTCACTCACCAGATTTAGTCGCGGCGCACCCCCCTCGCTGCAAACGGGGTAGCAAATGCCCAGGAATCTGCTACTACGGGGAGAACGCTAGCAGTCTGCCATAGCAGCCTTTGCCTGTAACACACTTTTCAACAAACGCCTTCTAAAGATAGTCTTTTATCATAAAAAGCGTGAGAAAAGACAAGCTCAAGTTGCTCTGAGCAGTATGGTCAAGGATACGCTTCCGACAGAACCAACGATATTTACACATTCACTGTCCAACCCACACGTACCATGCCATTCTTGAAATTATCTGTCAAAAATTCCCATTTCCCTACATAACTCAAGTAACCCAAATAGCACGTGTTAATTACAAAGCACAGACAGGTGAAGACGTGTTTCCCTTTACACAGAGCTGCTGTTCACCGCCCGGCCTGCAGCCTCTCCGTGCCGCTTCTGGGCTGACTGAACTTTGATTTAGCAGATGGGGGGAGGCGGAGACCCCCGATTTCGGAGGAAGGTGCTTTCCGTCCCATCCACAGGGATGAGTCGTGGCCGGACTCTCCCACTCCCCTTCGCTGGGCACGTGCCCGGACGTGGTCGTGGGCTCAGTTCCGTTCAGTGAAGGCACCATTGGTTTTGTATCCTGGTACAGCCAAAAATATTCTCTAACTGATGACTATATTATGGATATACAGATTTACAATTCCAATATGAACTTTAGAATATAAACAATATAATCAAAACCAAAATAGTTTTACTTCAAATCGGACACTACCCAAAACACCACCATTGAACCCCTTTATATCCTGGCCTCGATGCACCCCTGAAGCCAGAGGGGCGCCCGCAGCTCTCCTGGAGCCCCCGAGAAAACCGGGCAGGGCTCCCATTCTGCCCAACCAGCAAGACTTTACATGGCTGGGAGAGGGTCCTGAGTCCTTTAAAACTGGGAGCGGGGAGGAATATTGATCTAGAGCAAGCGGGTGGGGGTCTGAGCCCCACAGAGTGGCTTGTCTGGGCCTCTGGGTGGACCATGGGCACAGCACCCCAGATGGTAGGTGGCTGAGACCCCAGCGGAACCATCTGGAGACCCGGCCTCCCTGTGCCGCCACCCTCCCCTCGATGGCCTGTTTTTATGGCCTGCCCCCTCCATCCTCGTCAAACTTGTTTTCAGGAGAGGATCCGACCCTCACTCACTAGGCTCAGAGTGTCGCCCTGGTGGCACCTTAGGAGCAGGGTGGGGGAGGGGAGCTACCTGCAGAGGCCCAGCCCAAGGGGCCTGGAAGATGGATTACGGAGGACGCTCCAGTTCCTTCCGTAATCCTGCCCAAGCAAAGGAAGGATCAAAGGAGAGAACTAGAGTCCTTGTGGGCTGAGAGGGACGTGTCTCAAGGTCACAGGAAACCATCCATGCTCCAGCCACCTGAGTGCTGCTTCCCCCAGCACCCCCATGGAAGCAAGAACGTGGCCTCCTGGCTATTTATTTCAGGGTTTTTTGTGTCTGGGTTTCAGTGGATTGGGATCCAGGCTGGTTTGCTGAGTAGTCTGGGCGGAGAGAAGGAATGAATGAAGCCGACTACTAGACCCTACCACGGTCAAGGCCAGCGGTCTCAGAGACCAGCACCACGTAAGACTCACCCATCGCTAAACCGCCCCCCAGACCAGGAAATCAGAAAGGCTGGGACGGGGCTCAGGCTGTGACGTTCTAGAAGCTTCTCCAGTGACGCTCATGTCCGTGCCAGCCACGCTCCGGGCCGCCGCTGGGCCCGTGCTGCCTGACGGCAAGGATGTCACCCCTCATTGAGAAGCGAGGGACAGATGCACAGGAAGCAACCAGTGACCAAAACCCCTGTGGAGTGTGGAAACGTCCCGGAGAGAATTTGCGAGTGAAAAACAGAGTCTAGAGTAAGCCCAGGCCTGGAGCTGTCCTTCCTACGCGGCTTCTGACGCGATTCAGCAGCTTTGGGAGGTTTTTGTGTTTGTTTTGTCTTTGAGAAATGAAGAACTGAGTTGACTTTCTAAAAGAAAGCTGGATAAATTCTTAGGATACTAAACTACTAGGTAGTTTCCAGAGAAAATTCCCTGCAGCCAGACCCCCGGGAAGTCCCCCCAGGGGGCACAGAGGATGTGGCACTGAGGACTCCATCTCCTCGGGAGGGGGCTGGGGGAGTGTGTGTGTGTCTGTGTGTGCATGTGTGTACGTGTGAGTGTGCATGTGTGTGCGTGTCCGTGTGCTGTGCTCTGCAAGTCCAAGCCCTGCTGCACTTGGCCATGGCCACTTTCTGAACCTGAGGCAACAGGTGGGTCCGTGTGACTGACAGCCACCGTCCCCCCAGGCACCGCAGGGGAGCTGGGAGAGGCACTGCACCGTCTGGCCAAGGCTCAGCCCTCTGCCCTCCTGGCCTTGGCCGCAGGTGCTGGGACCAGACAGCAAACTTGACCCGCACTTGGGTGCTGTCCAGCTGAGACAGCGAGGCACAGGCGGTCCCACGTCCCTCCTCCACTGGCCCCCTGGCCCCACAATCCAGGCTCAGCCTGCTGTGGCAGAAACCTAGAGCAGGGACAGTGCCCAAGGGGCCCCTGCATGGCCCGGCCAACGCCCTGGCTCTAGCCCAGCTCTGCGCCATTGCTATGCTAGTCACTCTGCACTTGCAAGCAAAACCGGAGTGCTGGTGTGGAGACCTGGCCCGGGAGACCCTGGGGAAGAAAAGGGTCCCCCTGCGACTTGGGAAGCTCGTGCTTCTCCCAGCCACACAGCCGGGGAGTGAAAGGCTGCCCCACGCACTGGGCCTCTTCCCTCCCGGTCCTCACGCGGGCCAGCCTTAGCTGCCAGCGACTCGGTCACGATCACAGGCGATTCTGGCTCTGCTCTTCCCCACCTGCCCCCACTGCCACCCTCCCCGCACACGTAGCATAAATGTCATCATTTTGACCATTTTTAAGTGTACAGCTCAGTGGCATTAAGTACACTCACACTGTTGTGCAACCATCACCACCATCGTCACCAGAATGTGTCATCTTCCCCAAACGAAACTCTGTCCCTGTGAAACAAACTCTCCTGATCCCCCACCCCAGCCCCTGGCAACGCCCATTCTACTTTCTGTCCTGTGGGCTTGACTCTGGGGACCTCACAGGAGTGGAATCATCCAGCGTGTGTCCTTTTATGTCTGGCTTATTTCACTCAGCGTAATGTCCTCGAGGCTCATCCACGTTGCACCAGGTGTCAGAACTGACATCCTTCGTAAGGCTGAGTAACAGCCCGTGGTGTGGGCAGACCACGTTTGCTCATCCGTTCATCCCTCCACGGACACGTGGGTTGGCTGCCTCCTCCTTGTGGCTGTTGTGACTACAGCCGCGGTGACCATGAGTGTGCAAATATCTCTTCCAGCCTCTGTCTTCACTTCCCAACTCTACTCGTTTAAGGAATGCCAGCATCAGCCTCTGTCATGTGATCAGGACAGCCTCAGTTTTAGGGACACATTCTGCAATTCTGTTATTCCCCAGAGAAGTAATGCCCAGAGGAGAACATCTTAGTTAAGATCGTTAAAAGCAAAGCAAGCAGAATGCAAAATTGTACACATTGTATGTATGGTCAGCTCATATATTGGAAACAAACTAGAAGGAAACCAAAATGTTAACAATGGCCACTTCTGTTGTGGAATGACGGGTCATTTCTTTCTTTATATTTTCGTGTCCTACCTACCCTGAGCCTGTACTACCGTTACTGTTAGGAAAAAAAACAGTACTTTTTCCCTGTCAGTCTGATTGCTTCGGGCCTGTCTGTGGGACGTGGGGTTCGTGCTGACTTGCTAAGCAATTTCATTCATTCATGCATCCGTTCATTCATTCAAAATCATGCTAATTACGGACATTTTTAGAGCTGATTCCTCTGAATGGTTGAGTCGGCCACGACTATCACAGAGATCGATCTCGGTTTAAGGGATGCTCCCGGTCTCGAGCTAGTCACATGCTCGGGTGTCACTCAGGTGGCTCAGGGGTCATCTCGCCACTTATCACCCTGGAGCAAACACTGGGCTGAACCACCCCACCCTCCGCAGCCTCTGACGGAGTCGGGCTCGCAGGCGGGTCTGTCGTGCCTGCCTGCAGGTCCTGTCATCCTGGCATCTGCACGCCCCGGCAAGAGGTTCCCTGCCCACCTGGGCCCCTGTGGCCACAGTGCCTCGGCTCCCAGTGGAAAGCATGGCCCAGGACTCCGGTCGAGGGGAGGAGGGTTCTTTCTCCTCGGCCCCCGTTGCCTGCTGCACTCCTGGGCTCCACCCATCCTTGGACGACGCCATGGACGGCAACATCCCACAGTGGGGGAAAAGCCCTGCTGCTCCTCCCCGGAGAGAAACCAGACTGCCAGCGTTCAAATTCCAGCCTCCCCACTCCCTAGCTGTGTGACCTGGGACCAATAACCTAACCTCTCTCTGCCCCACTTTCTCCACCAGTAAAACAGGGAAGATAACAGAACTCGACAAGTTTTAGCTATTTTTATTTTCAGCCGATAAATGAATAACAGTTAGGTTTTATGGAATGTGCCAGGCATTGTGTTGAGCACTTTCAACAGACGGTCTCTGCTCTTTAGAACTCTGGGACCAGGTGGACGGCGTGCCACTCGAGAGATCAGAACGCAGTCTCAGAGAGATTAAATGACCTGCCCAAGGACGCTGCTGGTGGAGAGCTGCCGTGGTGATGAGGAGGAAACGGGCTGGGGTCTGGCTCCCAAGGCAGTTAGCGTCACAGGCAGTGACCGATCCCCCCACCCAAGCCCGTCACTGCTCAGCTGATTCACTTTCCAGAGCAGAAGGACGGGGGGACACGCTGGGGCAGAGGGGGCAGGCGGAAGCAGGACACGCCAAGGGCCCTTCTGCCCTCAAACCTTCCCCCCAGGCTGCACCTGGGACGGGGTGGCTCCAACAGCAACAAACCCTTCACCCCCCAGACAGGTGGACCGCAGGCACGGCACCACCCCTGCCCCAGGAGACAGTGACACCTGGCTGCATTCCGGAGTGATCTCCACACGCTGACCTGCGGGGCAGGAAGGGGACCCGCAGGGCAAGCCCTGTCCCCTCACCGTGGCCTGAGCTTCCCCAGCTCCAGGCTGGTTCCCTCCCTCCCCTGTCGTCACCTGAGTCCCCTCTCAGCCAGGCCTCCCGGGTCCCCAAGAGTTAAGGTGCACGTCCCTGCCGCTCTGCAACACCCCCCGCCCGGCCTTTTCTCCTGAGCACTTTCCACTATCGCACGTCCTCGTGTTTGGCTCATTACCTCGTTTATGGTCTTGTCTCCCCCGAGAGATGTTTCTGTGGGTGTCTGTCACTGGGGGTGTCCTGACACCCAGAGCCAGCCTGGCACACAGCAGGTGTGGCACAGACAGTGGACGAGTGAATGACGCCGTACACATCCGCACAGACCCACAGAGTCACACGCAGGCACAAAACAATCAGACATTAGACACACAGGGATCTGACCACATTCGGCTACCCCCATGACCTGGGAATCACTGGAGTTTAGATTCCTGAAGTTCCCTGTCGTCACCAAGGCTGGGACCAGGCCCACACGTGCAGCCACAGAGCTTCCGTGGGTGCCTTGGCCCTCCTGTGTCAGAGCTTCACACCAGCCCTGAGCCAGCACCCAGCCTTGCCATGTCCACACTCCCAATCCCCCTCACACACCCACGCCCACGTGTCCGCCCCCACGTGCCAACCACCCTATGTCCACCTCCATGAGCCAACCATACATCCGCCCTCACATACCACGTGTCCACCCCCACATGCCAACCGCCATATGTCCATCCTCACATGCCAACAATCCTATGTCCACCCCCACGTGCCCACCCCCACGTGCCCACTCTCCCAGGTGCCCACAGCTCTCAGCTGTAAACCCACTCCCGACAGTTCTCCATGCTCCAAAACTACCCCCACCCCATCCCTGCACCAAAAACCTCCCGTCAGCTCATGTCATCGAGCTCTGGCAAGCATGGGGACAGCGATCTGACAAGAGGAGACCACATGGAGACGTGAGCGGCTGTTCAGTCACCACGTAGCTTCTGAACCTCCATCCTGCCCACTATGAGGAAAATGAAAGCAGCCAGCCAAGCCCTACCCTGCCTGAGTTTACTGTAAAGCTAAGAAATGTGTCACACAGGAAACCGCTAGGGAACGATTAAGTGGCAAAACAGGGCATTGCGCCATCAGGAGAACCCAGCACCACGAGACCCGAGCGCCTGCCGGGCCTGGGAGGTCACCACCCTCCGCAGGGGCAGGCGTGTGCAGGCCTCGTCCGCGCCGGCCGTCCTCCGGAAAAGTGGATTCGGGAGGGGTAACCTGCTTGGGTCACTCACAAGTTGGTGGCAGCTAGGACTGGAACCCAGCGTTCTTGTCACTCGATTCATTTTTAATTCAACATAATATTGAAATGTACATACAACATGCACAGCTCCATAGTTCTCACAGGTGAGCACACCCGTGCGGCCCTCACCCGACTCAAGAGCTGGGGCCGCTACAGAAGCCACCAAGGGAACCAGTGTCCTGACTCCGGCCGTGGTCTCGTTTGTGACTTTGTGTCAGTGCTGCGGGGGCCGGCTGCACTCACTGCACACTCGGCCTGCCATGTTCCCCAGCGCTGCCTCTGTCGTGTTCTGTCGTGTTCCGCTGAGGCAACACTCCACCCTCTACTGACCCAGCTGACGGGACAGTGGGTTGTTTCCACTGTGGGGCTCCCACGAGCAGCGCTGCCGTGACCATTCTTCCACGTGCCTTCCGTGGACATGCTGGGTTCTCGTGTGTGCCCCCGTTTGGCTTTGGTAAATGCCCCCAAGCGGTTTCCCAGAGTGACGGAGGGTTCCCGTCACTCCGTGGCCTCACCAGCACGTGGTCTTTTCCTCGTCAGCCATTCTGGCTGCAACCGCTGTACGCTAGTATCTCACCGTGGCTCTCAGTTTTTATTTCTCAGTTGACTCAGGAGGCCGAATGTGCCATTGCCACTTGCGTATCCTTGTCTAGGAACATCATCAAATGCGGAGCAGTGTTTCCACGCTGAGCTGTTTTGGGTTCGCTGGGTTTGGGTTTTGTTTTGCTTTTTTCTTTCTCCACTGTGTCCCTTGGTGAGCTAGACAAACAGGAACAAAACAGTTTCCTGGACGAGAGCCCGGGTTCCTGTCGCTGTCATAGCATCTGCCAGCTGGGATTCGGGGCCAGGGAGTGACCAGCTGTGCCATCCATCAAACGGGATGACGATGATGACAGCAGCCGCGGTCCCTAAGCTGGCGTGAGTTCCTGCACACACACACATGCTGGGGTCTGTCCTCCGCACACCCTCAGTGCTCCGTAGGTCAGGATTTTCACCAACACCCTGCGTACCTGAAAGTGCCCCAAATCGCCATGATGGACAGGAGGGAAAGAGAGAGGGGATAGAGCAAGACTGAAAGACGAAATCTCACAATTTTCTGGTCATTGTCACCATTTAACTGCAACCTGGTATTTCTCCCTACTCCTGTGCACAGGAACCAAAGAGGTGGCAAAACTGGGGCTGGAGGGGGAAGCTGGGGACACCTTAATCTCCAGGGAAATGAAACAAAACAGAGCTACTCATGAGGCCCACGGTTCTCACACTAAAGGAACCCACCCAGAGCAGGGGCCCTGCGGCTCCTTGCCCCAAGGCTGGAACGCACCAGAAAGCCAATAGCCCAAGCCCTGAGCACCCACTCTCCTCTGGTGGGATGTGACAAGGACAGGCCTCATCCCGGGCCACCCAGACCCGGCCTGGCTTTCACTCCACTCTGCTGCGTCTCTGCGGTCAGGGGGTGTAAACACGCCAGCCTGGGAGCCTCAGGTCCCCCACCCCAGACCTCGAGCTGGACGCCGGTGTCCCCTGCCTGCCAGGCGTGACGTGGCCAGACAGGTGCAGAACGGAGCTTGTTGACTGTTTACTGAAGACTAAGAACTCCTACCCTGGATTAGGAAACTGGGTTATGTGGCTAGACAGGGAAAGGTCAGCGAGCTCTCAGCCCTGCTAGTAAACAGGCCGGGCGCACTGACTAGAGGGAACCAGCCCGTCTGTGTCAGGAGACCAGGGTGAGCCCCAGAGATCAGCTCCCTCACTCTGCAGATGGGGAAACTGAGGCTCGGAGAGGCTAACAGAGGAAGTGCAGGTTTTGGAGTAAGGTCCGCCTGGTAAGGGCAAATTACCCCTTTACTGGAACTTGCTTCTTCAAGCCTCTCCCATCCCCACATCTGGTTAGTCACCAAATCTGCACATAACCCCGTTACTGGAACTTGCTTCTTCGAGCCTCTCCCATCCCCACATCTGGTTAGTCACCAAATCTGCACATAACGTTTCGCACGGACGTAATCTCCGTGCTTTCGTGCCTGCTCTCTCCGTGCGGATTTAAACTCTGAGGGCCTCACCTGCCCAAGGTCACTGCTCCCCACCCCTTGCCCCAGCCTCCCCAGTTCCGGCCACTGTGCCGGCCACCAACACTCGTCTTCCTAAAACACCACGTTGGTTCTATTTGTCTCCTGTTCAGAAACTACCACTGGCTCCCTACTGCCTCTGAGACCAAGTTCAACCTCCCTGGTCTTCACTGAAGGTCCGCTGCCCCGACTGCCTCTCCACTTGATCTGCTTCTCCCCGAAACGTGCCTTCCTGCCACCCACCTCTGCAAGTCCGGAACACTCCGCCAGAAATCCTCTTCCTCTGTCTGCTCCCACCGTCCGCTGTGTCTACTAACGTCCCTCCCCTGCTGCTCCCGTAGCTTTATTTCCTGCACTACCTCCAGACTGTTGTCTGTGCCCTTTCCTGTGAGTGTATACAGGTGGTGCTTGTGTGTGTGCACATGCTTACGTGCGTGCATGTGCGTGTTCCCACCCACTCTCCCAGCCTCTTCAGAGCTCGAATCTCACTGCCTGCACCCAGCACAGCCCTAGCACCCCTCCTATAGGGAAGCGGGGCTATAAATACACGGCGGTGGGGGGGGTACACAAGGGCAGCGAACAGCGTGGACAGCGTCTCCGTGAGCGCTCGCTCCCTCCGGGCGGAAGTACAGCCTGTGCTCGGCACCGGGGGTGGGAGGACTCCAGATGCCACCTCGGCCCTTCATGTGCCGGACACAGGAACACAAGCAACGGTGGCACTGGGCTAGTTCCTGCCGTGGAAGCGTGTAAGGGCCGACAGAAGCACCAAGCGTGACGCTCCGACTCTGCCCATGAAGTCGGGGGAGGCTCCCGGAGGGCAGGGTGTGGGCTGAGTTGTGGGGCACAGTGAGGACGGGATGGAGAGAGGACACCCCAGGTCGGGGGACGTGCGGTAAGGCGTTAGACGCAAACGCGGATCTTGTGTAAGGGCCGCCGGGAAGACCTGCACCGCTGCGGCGGACGCCAGCTAGTGGGTGGCACTAAGAGGCTCAATGCGGATTTACAGTGGTGAAGACACAGATTAGTACAGAGTGGCCTGCTTTCAGAGACGGGACAGATGTTCCTAGCATTTGTCACAGGTGGAAGAGCTAGTTCTGCTCCCATTCTCAGAACCTCGGTCTTTAAGACCGACGCTTTTATCCTCTTCCCCCTGCCCACAAGGCAGACTCTGAAAGAACCCACCTGTGTCTCCCGGGCATGAAGGAGCCTGTTCCCACTGATGCCGGGGCTCGACACAGATCTGCGAACCTAGTGGTGGAACCGCGAGGCCTGCCCGGTGACAAGGCCACCAACAGGGCATTCAGATGTTCACCTGGGAGAAGACCTTCCACCTGGATGGCGGCGACACAGAAGCAGACGCCCACCGTCCCAGGTGGACGGCCAAGCCCTTCTACAGGATGTGTCAAACCAGGCCCGGCCAGTACACTTTAGGGTGAGGTGGGGGTTAGAAATTCTCTGGTGTTCTGGTACTTTCCCACGGCTGCCTCCCACTCCCATTCCACCGCAATGCCCCCATGGACATGATGTGCCCAACAAGAGCAAAGCCCGTGTGAGCTGACACGGACCCCATCATCACATGGGATAACGAGTAAGTCAGTGCACTTCTTTAGCCCAGGAAGGGATCAGAAGGGAAAAACCAAGGCCCTAAATGCTAGGACGCAGCGTGAGGGACGGGGAGGGTGGAACAACCACCTCAGCTGAGTCCACACCCAGAAGGTCGTGGACTCTGGAACCTGCTAGCCAAGAAATCTCTAGAAAGAACAGGCCCAACTTAAACCCAGAGGCTCTTGGCTCAAAACAGATGGGAAGGACAAGCCTTTCCCTCTCACTTCTCCCCCCACCTCTTTTGCCCTCACTGTGAAGACAGTTAATAATGACATTAAACATAAGTGGCCTAAACACTCTAATTAAAAGATATAGTCACCCTGGTCAAAAAGAAAAAGCCAGCCTGACTGTAAAAAATCCACTGTAAACATAAAAACACAGATAGGTTAGAAGTAAAAGGGCCAATCGTGGTGGCTCACGCCTGTAATCTTAGCACTTGGGGGAGGCCGATGAGGGCGGATCGTTTGAGCTCAGGAATTCAAGACCAGCCTGAGCAAGAGTGAAACGCCCGTCTCTACTAAAAAAAATAGAAAGAAATTAACTGGACAACTAAAAATATATAGAAAAAATTAGCCGGGCATGGTGGCACACACCTGTAGTCCCAGCTACTCGGGAGGCTGAGGCAAAAGGATTGCTTGAGCCCAGGAGTTGGAGGTTGCTGTGAGCTAGGCTGATGCCACGGCACTCTAGCCAGGGCAAAAGAGCGAGACTCTGTCTCAAAAAAAAAAAAAAAAGGAAGTAAAAGGATAGAAAAAACATACCTCACAAACACTAACCAACAGCACAATGAGAAACTGTATTAACAGGAAAGTAAACTATGGGACAAAGAACTCTTCCTGGGATAAAAAGGGACATTCCATAATGATGAATGGTCAATCCATCAAAAGATATAACACTTAATAAGCACAAGTAATTGAAATTATCTTTGTTACATTTCAGATTTATTATCATCATTTCTACTTGGGTTTTATTGAGGAAATGGTCCTGATGTTTATGTACTGATTCTCCCACGAGTGACGCTCCTCAGTCTTTATCTAGCTGGGACTACTGCCCCGTCGGGGTTGAGCTTGGATGCTCCTTCCGTTAACATTCTCAGACCCCCCGTGGGTAATAGGACCTCACCCTCACAGCACTTATCAGCCTGGTAAATGCACCTTTACTTATCTGTCTCCTCCACAGCCCAGGAACTCCCTAAGGCCAACAACTGTGCCACGTCCATCTCTGAATTCTTAGGCAGAACTGGACACACTGTAGATACTTATTTGAAGAATGAGAATTTAAGTCTCAAAAACTCAAACCCAGTAACTCTCATTGACTCTCAGAGCACAGGCAGCTATTATTCAAGGAGAAGAAACGGTGAGCACGAAGTCAGAGTTTGCCCCCATTTACCACTTACAGGCCCCATGATCTCAGACACACCACTTAACCACTCAGTGCCTCAGTTTCCTCATTTGGAACGCGATAAAAAATAGCCTCGTGGAGTTGCAGTTTTAAGTAACTGTGTTTAAATGCGCTTTCCCAAGGTTAGTTCATGCTGGAAGCAGTGGGCAGTCTATGACCCGGGTGACAGACTGCCCAGTCTGAGGCCAGGAAAGGCAGGCAGAGCACAAGTCTGCCCCGCACCGGCTCCTGACTCCCCACTTCCACTGCAGTGGCTGCAGAAGCCATCTGGACCAAGCAGCAAACCATCATGAGGAAGCTGACGCAGCCCTGATGGGAACAGCGCCTGGGACTTTCTCAGTCTCCAGGACAGCACTAGGGTGTTCCAGGAGACGTCAGAGCATCTGTCCCTGACACCCGGTGGTTTTCAGGTTTCCCTCGATGACTAAGAGTCCAAATGGAGTATTGTGGCAAAAGAGGGAAATCACCAACTGAGGCTTTCTGAGTCAGCCCTCCGACAACAGAACTGTGGGCTCCAGCCCAGACCTGTGGAACAAGAATTTGCACTTGAACTCGATCTCCAAACCATGCTCAGCATCCAAGCTCAAGAGGTGCTGGCTCCTCTCCCCACGGCCTGGAGCTGAGGTATCCAAACTTTTCGAATCACAAACTACTACCTTCAATAAGGTATCTATTTGTAAATTACATACATGTGCTACTGCACTGGTATACTACATACATGATAAACCTTACATAAAAATAGACCTTTTAAAAGAGGGGTTAAAAATAAAGAACAAAAACTATAATTTCCTCCAGGTACCCAAAGTGATCCCATAGGGTCTAGGGAGGACCCAAGGCACATACTGCCTTCCCAGCTGCCAGATTAGAGGAGTTCACTGGGATCTGGGATCTCCCTGGGTTTAGCCGAGAGCTCTCCTTTCTTCCCCCGGCCCAACCCAGCTCCTTGTGGTTCAGCTCAGCCAGGTCTCTCGTGGACCCACCTCCTACACCTCTCCACCCTCCACTTTTGCTCCTGGTCTTCCCATTTGCAACTCAATGGCCCCAAGGATTTTTGTGGCTAGAAGTTTCTAGTCCACTTTATTTAAATTTATGCATTCTATATTTCATTTGTTAGAGGAACAAGAAAGCATCAAGAAGGGGTGGGGGAAGGAGTGAGTCTGCAAGGTGATTTCTTCAATGTTCCAGCAGTAAGTAGTCTAATTTCCAGATTAGCAAACAATCCGATAAGTCACTCAAGATAAGGTGACTAGTCAAGCTAGAGGTTTTTAAATTGCTTCTAGGCACACCACCCTGACCTGAACCCTGCCATTTTGGGATTAAACATCTATTTTTGGGCCTCTGGTAAAGGGTCAACAAGGTTCTTTTGCTTAAAAGTAAAACCCTGGTCTCCTCATTAAAGAACCAGAGGGTGGGCCCCAGGCGTGCCCTCTCATCCCCACCTCCCACTCCACATGCAAAAAAGGGGCACAAAATGTTACTAATTTAAAGTAACTAGAAATACGGAATAGAAGTAAAGTCTTTCCAGAAAGCGAGTTCCACATACTCCCAGTCAATCCTCTCAGTATCCTAGACCCAGAACCTAAAAGAGATTGGGAAAGGTTTAAGGAAATGCACATCCAAGAAATAAAAACTTTATAAAAATGTAAAACTTGGGAGTCAGGCAGGAGCCAGCCCTTCCTCAGGCTTCTGATCCTCCCGGGATTTCACCCTGGGGCATAAACATTTGGAGGGTGCCAAATTTTTAGTGCCATAGACTCTGCCCATTTGTAAGCCTTCTACAGACGCCAGCAAACAGTACCCCTGAATTCTCAGACAGTACTGGGCAGGTTCTCCTCTTCCTCCCCGCCACCTCCACCAGTCCCCAGTGGCAAGTTCATCCCATCTCACCTGAGGATCACCCCCAGGGCCCAAGATCACAATCAAATATCCTGGGAAAACAGGTCTACTCTGCATTTATTGGTAATGCCCACCTCTTGCCCCTCCCCACAATTTCACAGTGGCCCAGTTCTGAGCGCCAGTATCCCTTTGCTCACTAAAATTAAGATCCCACCCTGCTTGCAGCCAGCAGAGACCCCATTACAATTCAAAAAAATAGAAAATATGCTCCCCCAAGATGCACTTGCCCCCGGAGCAGATCCACTGTGGCAAGGAAGTATGGGGGGGGGACCATGTTCAAGGACTTTTAGGGAGACACTAGGGACCACTTTGGGAGGCTGTCTTGGTGGACGGATGATGTGGAAGTTTCTTGGACAACAAGTCAGACCATGGAGACTGCCTAACCCCACCCCCACGGCCCCAGGCTGAAGCACACCTGCAAGAACAGTGAGCACATGGTGCTGCCCAGACCATCCTTGTATTTCTGGCCCGTTAAACTCATACACAAGTGAATGGTGGTAGTAACTGCACCACCTCACTACAGACTTGGCATCTGAAATATGACACTGGGGGCCACAGAGCTGAATCCGACCAGCACTGACACTTCCCTTCTGACTTACCAGGGCACTGTATCTGGTGCTGCCTGGAGGGCTGAAATGTACTCATCAAGGTCAAAGTTACTCCTCCAGTCCTCAATCCTTCCTGTGTGGGCCCCACTTGTAGCCTGGTCTAGACATAAGGGGTGGAAGGGGAAGGACTGTCAGATTTGAAAAAAAGGGCTAGGAGGAAGTGGCAAAGATGGGTGGCAGTGAGATACTATGACCACATGTGATAAACCCAAAGTCACAATTGTTCTTTTAACAAGTCCAAGGGCACCTGTAGGGACAATGGGTCAGACATATGCACTACTGAAGACCTGACTTGCTGGTGAGATGGGGGGGCCTCCTCCATCCCAGAGTAGTCCTGGTATCCTCCTCTGGCCAGGGGCAATGTCCCTCTTCACCTGAGGTAGACAGTCAGTGACAAAGCCAAACAGGGCTGGACACACCCTCTAGTCCAAAGCAAATGATCAACGCAGAAACCCTATATTACTTTGTGAATAATGATACTGTCATTATTCACAAAGTAACCCATTCCATTAAAATAGATGCACTGCCCACCTGTAATCCCAGTGCTTTGGGAGGCCAAGGTGGGAGGATTCCTTGAAGTCAGGAGTTTGAGACCAGCCTGGGCAACATGGCAAGATCCCTTTCCTACAAAAAAGCAGTATTTAAAAAAATTAGCTGGGCATGGGAGCTTGTACCTGTAGTTTCAGCTACTCAGGAGGCTGAGGCAGGAGTATTACTTGAGCCAAGGAATTCGAGATTACAGTGAGCTATTGATCCAGCCACTGCACACCATCCTGGGAAAGAATGATCAACTGCCTCTTTAAAAAAAAAAAAAAAAGGCATCAAAAAAAGGGAAGGGCTTTGGAGTCTGCTGGCAGGTGAGAATTTGCATCTTAGCTCCACCACTCTCTCACTAACATACGTAAACACTTAGCTGTACCTGACTTCTGGAGAGAACTCCATACACCTTACACGTTCACCTCTACCCCTTCTCCGTAATTAACCTGACTCTGCCTCCTGTGAAAGTCCCTTTTGTCCTGAGGCAGCAGGAGACCAGTTAACTTCTTGTTCACATGAGACAGACTCTGCAACACTTGCAGGTCAAGTGCCCTGTCAGTGCTTTGTTTGGATTAAACATCCCCAGTTCTCCAGCCATGCGTCCTGACTTATTTCACCAGCTAAGTCACTCTCCTCAAACTAACTCAGGCCCACTTAGGGAACAGTGGGACGTCGCCACAGACCCAGTGCTTTCTAGGACCTTGGGGAGGTCCGGACCACAAAGCAGGGCCAGCAGGGTCCCGAGTTCTCAGACGGCTCGTACTGGGGAGGCAGCTGTGCTTCGTCACCTGGGCGCCACCGCGGATTCGGGGCGCTGTTTACGTGGATGCCACGTAGAACACCGCGTCCAGGAGCCGCGGGGTTGGCACGCCGTTCTGCTTACTCCCAAAGCAAAGACAAAAACACGGCGTGCTCTTATGCAATCTCCCAAGTGCAACATATATTTTTGAAAGCGCTGCCCGTGTGTTTCCCCTTCTGCGGCTTGCGCGCCCGCCCGGCCCCACCCAACTCCGGTATCCGCCAAACACCTTCCCGCCTCATTTCCTCTGGCGTATTTACAAGGCACAGCCGCTCCCAGGCGTTCTCGGAAAACACCCTCGGCCAGGAAGGCGGCGGCGGCCCACGGGGGGCGGGCGGGGAAGGCTCGGGGGCCGAGCGCCGGGTCCACGCCGCGCGCACGAGCCGGGCAGGCCGCGCGGGGCAGGCTGGGGCAGCGCTGGGCACGCCGGGAGGGCGCGCGGCGGCACGTGAACGCGGCGTGCCCGGCGGCCTGGGCGGGGCGGGGTGCACGCTGACCGGCTCGTGCGCAGCGCGCCGCAGCCAATCCGCGTGGGTCTCCCCCCGGCCCCGCCCCCCCGGCCCCGCCCCCAAGTCCCGGGCTGACCTCTCCAGGATGCTCCGCGCCCGCAGAGTCAGGGAGCGGCCGCCGCTGGGCGGGTTGGGACGCCGGGGTTTGGGGGTGCGAGGGCGGGGCGCACCGTCCCCAGAGCTGGGCTCCCCGGAGCCCGTGTCCCTCCGGGCGCCTCCCTGAGCTCCCGGCTCCAGGAGGGACGGTCTGCAGAGGGTGGGCGGCCTGCCTTAAAACAATAATAACTTATCATTGTTATTCTTGTCATTAAAAAGGCACTGTGCACTCCTGTGCGGTGACTGGAAAGATGTCACATAAAACATTCCCGGCGGTATTTCCGTTCAGACCCTCCTGCCCGTGCAGATGTTCCCAAAGCCCCAGGAGCTCCCTCCGCGCTGTGCCCGCACGCACGGGGGCAGACGTTATCGTGAGGAGGTTTATTTTTATAATTAATACGGCCAGGAGCAAAGGAGATTCAAGATAAAGACGACATTCCTGGGGAAACACAGAGTAAACGGAAGCTAGGAATGTGGAATGGGGGAAGGAGAGGACAGGTGTTGGACTGGAATAAGAGCGATCAGGGTGAATTTATAATTTAAAAAATAACTGCTTCCTATCTCTGCACCGAAAAGGCCCTAGGAACAACGATATCCCGCTAGCAAGATGCACGCTCAAGCCCACATCCTGGCTTCTCACTACTGGTCCCCACTAAAAGGCACAAGGCTCCTTGGAGGAATGGCTAATGCCAAGCCTGGAACATCTGGGATGCCAGGAAGTAAGGAAGAGCTCAAAATGTATGGGGACCAGGCACAGTGGCTCACGCCTACAATCCCAGCACTTTCAGAGGCCAAGGAGGGAGGATCGCTTGAGGCCAGGGGTTTGAGACCACCCTTGGCAACATACCAAGACACTGTCTCTACAAAAAATTTTAAAAAATTAAAAATTGGCTGGGCCTAGTGGTGGGAGCCTATGATCCCAGCTTCTCAGAAGGCTCAGGCAGGCAGATCACTTGAGCCCAGAAGTTCTAGGCTGCAGTGAACTATGATCACATCACTGCACCCCAGTCTGAGTGACAGAGCAATTCCCCCTCTCTAAAATTAAAAAAGCAGTAGGGGTGTGTCGAAAGTACTCAGCAGCCTGCCTGAAAGGGCTGTCAGCCAAATTTGGAACAATTTGAGCATCAAATGCATAATGTCAGGAATAGATGATAACACATGCAATAATAGTTTTAAAAATCCCTGAGTCCATAATGATACTATTACTACTACTAACAATAATAATGAAATTAAAACAAGTAAAGGAGAGGAGGAGCAGGAAAGTGCTCCTTTACAAAAGAACGCCAACTAATAAATGTTGAAAGAATGACAAACGGCAAATTACCATTTCATAACCACTGCAGTAATTAGTGTTTCCGTCAAGCATCATCAACAGATGCTAAAACTATTGCATAAAAGATTATTCTGGGTATTTATCCAAAAGAATTGAAGGTCTGAAAAAGATACCTGCACATCCATGTTCATAGCTGCCAAGAGGTAAAGCAAGGTAAAGATGCTCTCTTACATTCATAACCACAGCACAACCATCACAATCAGCAAGTTAACTCCAATACTGTAGAGACTCCAAATGAACTTCGCCATTTGTCCCTGAAACCTCCAGTTTGCAATATGGGGTCACACCTTGCATTTATAGTCCTATCTCGTTAATCAGGGTATCTGCCTTTAAGGATCTATTAATTAATATGCCTTACTTGGTTTTTTGGAAAATAGACTCTCCAAATAATTTCATTTCTTGGTTAAGACTTAAATATAATTGGTAATAATAGAAACAAGAATTTAAAATCAAAAAGGGGATTTTCTTATGTTTTGATGAAGTGTGACAATCTATTTGCATTAAAGCTATTTTATAAGCCATGAAAATGTGTAGGTTTGGGAACTGCTGTGTTTTTTAACAAGTAGGTGGGGAAACTCCTCTTCATTCTAGCTTCCCGGACCTCAGGTGTAGAAAGTTTCAGTAACCATAATTCTTGGTTCATCTCATTCTCTCATCAGGGAGCCTTGCATGGGCCTCTTTTGTGTTTGTTTGTTTCAATAATATAACAGACAACTATGACTCCATCACCCAATTGGAATCTGACTTTCTGACACTAAGTTACTGTTCTCCCATCCTCTGTTCCTGCCCTCCTCCAAAGAGAAGTAACCATTACCCTGAATCTTGCAAAAAGTACATAGTTTTATTATATAGGTATCCCTAACAAGCATATTGTTTCATTTCAGTTCTTTTAATTTTATAAAAAAGTATCTTACTGTATCTATTGTTTTGGGATTTTTTTAGTCATCAACAATATTGAGAGTAGGTATCTGAGTGTAGCTATTTTTGACTGCTGTATAAATATTCCCCTGTGTGAAGATACCAAGAATTATTTATTCTCCTGTCCAAGTGCATTTGGGTTGCTTAAAGGTTTTTCTATGAGAGTGCCACAGTAAACATGACTGTGTGAACATCAGTTCCTCTCTGTGCCACAGCTAGGAGTGGCATTGCTGGTTTAGGATATGCGAATTTCAGCTTTACAAGGTCATGCCAAACTGTCTCCAAGGCAGTTGTTCGGATCTACACGCCCCCCAGCCATGTGTAAGGGACCTTTGTCATCCACGTTCTGTCTGACACTTAAAACTATGAGACTTCTTCATCTGTGCCAGCCACACAGGGGTGAAATGTGTCCCCCACTGTGGTCTCGATTTGCATATTCCTGATCACTAAAGAGGTCAAATTTCTTCATTTCCTTTTGTTACACACTGCCTGATTTTTAAAAGTTTTTACCAGTCCTTCAGTTATTTCTAATTGAAGCCAGAGAAAAGAACATAGCCAAGGAGAAACAAAGGACTGTTCACATGCACGGTAAAGTAGGTTCTTCCATAATATGGATTAGGATTCACTGTTATGCCATGTATTACTTATTATTCTTTCCAAAATGAATTCTTTAAAGTTTTACAAGGTTAAGAAATCAATTTCCTATAAAGCAGTAGTGACCTTTTGCTTCATTTGAGTGACTTTAAATGAAAAGGCTTTTCCAGAATCCAGGATGTGAACAAAACATGATTTTAGCTTGAAGTAGGTTCCCGTGTTCTCCATGTACATCCAGGGCACGGGAAACAATGTAACAATGGCAAATGTGGTTCTTGGTAGAGTGTGCGCTGACTCATTATTACAAAGGGATGACATTGGAGTTTAGATTGTTCACTAGAGAAACAAGCTATGTGCAGGTTGAGATTCCTTTGCAGTGACTATGGCAGCAAGTTGATAGTAAAATTCTGGTTTTGATTATCTATTAAGTCTGTTTGGCAAAACTGCTTTGAAAAACATCTTCTGTAGTTTCAAGCCAGTAGCCCAGGGCCATAAAATTAACTTTCTCCTTTCTTTTTATGTTCAAACACGAATGAGATTTTTAAACCCATTTCTCTAAGATGCGGCCGTCCAGCTGTCATCAAGCCTGGGGCACAAGGGTTGGCTGGAGATAGCGGTGACCTGACTTTTGAGGTTGAAACCAGGGGAGTGTGGGCAGAGCAGGAAGAGCTGGTCACCTGACTGGAGACTGACTGGGACAGCCGGTGGCTGGGCCGGGTCTATTCAGGAAGGCTTCCTGGAGGGGGTTTTATCCTTCCCCTCACAACGGAACACTTCACTCTTTGTGGAAACCGAGGAAAGGACAGAAATTTAGTTGGTAATTAGACCTGACTTACATGGAAATACTGGGAACGTGGCAAACCTTGTAAATGCTCCCGTCTAGCTTGGAGGATGTCATGCTCAGGGGCCACACGTAAGCCACACGGAAACGTTAGGAGTCCCTGGACATCAGCCGTGATCTGGAAAGCCCGATACTTCTTAACAGAGGTCTATCTGGTGGTTGACCCAGAGCACAGTGGACCATTCTGGAAGGCTGTCTGCTGAGTCCCCATCCTTTTGAACCATGGACAGACACAAAACTGCTCAGAGAAGTCACCCTGACCTCGTGGCTGCTCAGGTGTGCACAAAAGACGGACCCTGGAGGAAGCGGCTGCTGCTCTTGCAGCCCGGGCTCCGCCTGGCTCGCTGCCCCCAACCTGGGCCGTTCGGTGGGGCTCGCAGCATCCCCAGCTCAGAGAGAAGGCAGCTGTAGGAGGCACCGGTGATTCACTCTTTCTGCCACCCCACATCAAATCCATCAGCAGATCCTGCCTTCTCTGTCTCCTAAATATATTCAGATCCAGCCTCCTCCAACATCCCCCAATCTCAGCCTCTGTCACCACCCACCTGCACAAGGCCCAGAGACTCCCGCCCCGGCCTGCCTGCTTCACCTGGCACCCCCCAGTCTACTCTCAGGAGAGCAGCTGCCTACCGTGTAGATGTTTTATAACATCAAGTTAATTCAGGCTACACCTCCACTAAAACCCTCCAAGGGATTCCTGTGGCCAGTGGGGACCTGCACCGCCCTCACCTAGCCCACACTGACACCCACCACCCTCCGCTCCCAGGCTCCCTGCTGCAGCTTTGCAGGGCCCCACAAGTCCCCCCAGTGCTTGGCCCCAGCCACAGGGACTTTGCCGTGCACTTCCTCACCTGGAACGCTTGCCTGAGCTGTCAGCACGGTTCACTCCCTCCCTCCTGTGCGTTTCTGTCCAAATGTCCCCTGGCAGTGACCATCCTACATGCAGCAACAGCAGCCCTCCGCACCCCTGGCACCTTCCTCCTCCCTGCTTCCCCCTCTCCCGGCCCCCAGCACTCTGCCTGTCACTTGCTCAGCTGCTCGCCCTCTGTCCTCCGGGCAGAACGCAAGCTCCATGCCTGGGCCACTGGGCATGCGGTGAGTATTTGCAGGTGACTGCCCGGCTTGTGGAAGTGACTCAGGTGACATCACAGACAAGGGTCGGCTCCAGCAGGCAGGGCAGCCCATCTGGCTTCCAACTATGTCTCTTGCTTGTCTGCTAAATTTCCTCAGCTACCACCTCTATAGCCTCTGTTTATTAGTGTGCCCCAAATGTTCCTTTTGTGAATGTCCCAGAGAAATTTGGCCCTTGCGGGTGGCTGGTTACTGTGGTGCCCCTCGACTCTGACCCAGGCTCTTCTTGCCCCATGCCTGGCTCAGAGCCCCGCGGAGGGCCGTTGCCCCGCAGCAGTGCGCGAGAGGCCCCTGAGCAGAGCCTTGGCCTCGCTTGGGACCTAAATCTCACCCAGAGCCCTCCCTGGGGCAGCCTGGGAGGCGAGGTGTCCAGTCCCAGCCTCTGCAGTACGAGCCGTGCCCAGAACAGCAGGCTCAAAAATGTGGGTCGCCACCCATTAGTGGCCTTGAAATCAGTCTACTGGAACAGGACCAGAATCTTTTTCAATGAAATAGAATAGACTAGAAAACAAGAGTGTGCTGTGTCGCCTAAGGATAAGTATTGTGTCATGACACTTTTTGTCCGGGCATCAAGCCAGAATATTAAATAGAGTTCTGGGGCGTCAGTGAGTCCAATGTGCAGCCAGAAACAAAAGCCGCAGGGGGCTGGTTCTGTCCTTCCGAGAAACGAGGCTTCTCTGCCGCTGCTCTGAGCCAGCATCTGCCCGACAGCCCCAGGACCACGGCGCTGAGGGCCAGCCTTGCCTAGAGCGACTGCAGCAAACGAGTGTCACTCACACCCGGGCCACTCCTTCCTCACACTTCCCCCGGGTACCTTCCCCTCTTCCTGCTCGTCAAGCCACTGAGGGATTAAATCTTTCTCCACTCCTGTGACTGGACGAGCCTCTAACAGGACTTCCAGGATCCGATCACCAGGGGTCAGTATCCCGAGCAGACGGTCAAAACGCCAGTCCAGTTCCACTCTAAGAAAGAGCACACAGTTGTCACCTTCACAAGCACAGGTGGCACCTCAGCATCCCCCCATATCAGGGGACAGGTGCAAAAGCAAGGGGCCACTCCCTGTAGACAATGTGCTTAGTGTCCACCTGGCCGAGGACAGGGGCACGAGGAGGCCCTTTCCGACAAGTGAGTGTTGAAAGCCAGGCCCGGGGGAAGCGTGTTTGCAGAACTGCAATGTCAGAGCGCCTTCCGGAGTGTACGCGGGGGGGGGGGGGGGGGGGGGGGGGGGGGGGTGGCTGCTCGAGGAAGCCCCTTTGCTCCTCAGACGCCCTCGGCTGCCCCAGCTAGGACCTCCGACGCCCCCAGGGCCACGCCCCTGTGCACAGAGCCTGGACACAAGGTGCCACCAGGAGCCGAACAGACAGTGTGGGGGCCGCAGGGAGAGGGATGGTGTCCACAGATAGAGGCTGTCTCCTTCTGTCCCCTCTCCCTGTCCGACGCCCAGCAGGACAGCCTGGATCTACTCCCCTGCAGGTCATGAGATGATAAGCAAGTGTTGTGTTCTTTTATCATTTTCTGCATTTTGCAAGTTGCCTCCAATTAAACCTACAAAGAAAACACTGGGTCTTTTAACTTTTGCAATAAATTAACTAAATTGCTTCCTCTGGCCTTCTACAAGGTTCAGAGTCATTCTGCCCCGAAGTACGGCAGGAAGGATGTGCCACTAGGCAACTTGAAAGATTCTTTGCCCAGGAGCCACCTGAAGGAGCCGCAGACTGGTGATGAGGGTGGCTGACAGCAGAGACGGAGGGTGCCGGGCGGTCTCAGCAGGAGAGAAGGTACGAGGTGCAACCAGGAGCTTGGATCCCAGCACGGCCACTCTTTGGACGTAAACTCCAGTCCCTGAATCAAAGCCAAAGGAGCACATAGGCTGGAGAATTCAGGGTCGTGGCCTCTGCATTTGCTACTGGCCTGAAAACCTAGAGATTTGGGATGCACCAGGCGGACAAAGGTGTGGATGGAATCCCTTTTGCCGCCTGCAGCCAACTGAGCCAGGGAGCTTGGGAGGTGTGTGTGACAAGCATCGGAGCGATTAGGAAGCACCATTCTCAGAATTAGAGCTGGAGGGAATCTTCTTTGACAGATGGGTAAACTGAGGCCAAGTGATCTCCAGTGGCTTCCCAACTCTGCCCAACGCTTCCTCCAACCACCCCTGCGCTTACCTGCCTGAGCAGCTTCCAGAACTGTCTACAAACTGTCTTCAAGCACAACCACAGTGCTGTAGAATGTGGATGGTTGTCCACACCCCGTCTCCTGGAAGCCGTGGTGCTGGGGGCTGGGGAAGCGGCAGGTGGTATAAGGAGCCCTGAGACTCTGGCATTAGCCCTGGCACATCCCCAGGCAGAACATAGGGTGGAGTCGCGTCCTCACTGCAATGCCCCTCCCCCACCATTCCCAGGCTTCCCCAGTGACTTTGTGACTCCTTTCCCCCCTCCGCCCCCTTCATTGTATCCATGTCCACTGCATACAGGTATCTACGAGGACAGGCAGATACTGAGGCAGAGGCAGCGGGAAGGCCACTGTGTCTGTGCTGCCACTAAGCTGAAGGTGCAGACTCCATCCTGGGAAACTCCAGTGGCCTGGAAGGTTAAAGGACCCATTTGCAGGTCGCCGCAGGGGGCAGCGGAATGTGCTGTGTGCTTGGGAACTTGAGAGATCTCCAGCTCCCGGGGACACAGGAGCAGTTGGTGTTTTTAGCTCCGTTCAAGAAGAAACCAACTGAATGAGCCCCCGAGGGCGGAACGAACTGCAAGCAGACTGTGCTCATGCTTGCAGCGCCAGGTGCTGTTGTCCTTGACAATCTGACATTTGGTATTTCCAAAAAAATAAAGCACCAAAATTCTGGCCATAGTAAAAATCAGAAATGTGTTCATCTTCCTCACATGTACGGCTTGGTATTGTCTTTTTTGAAAAAATTACAGGTGGGGGGATGACGGTCATCTTTCAGTGTTTAGGGTTTATAATGATCTTTTTTTTTTTCAAAATATTAAGGGGGTACAAATGTTTTTGCTACATGGATTCATTGCATAATGCGGAAGTCAAGGCGTTTAGTGTGCCTGTCACCAGGACGGTGTTCACTGTATTAATATAACGATCTTATTTGAGCCCTGCAACTACCCGTGCCAGAAGAAAATGTGAGCTTGAGAAGGGCTTTAAAGAATGATCAGAAGCTTGCATGCGTGAGTGTGCGCGTGTGCACACCTGTGCGTGTGCGAGTGTAGCAGGCAGCACGGACGGCCCTCGGGTGGTCCGAGGAGGGAAGCCACAGGTGGAACCGCACACACAGGGGAGGTCCTAGGTGGCCACGGTGGGACACTGAGGAATACACCCGGCCACAGGGGAAAATGCACTTGCAGAAGTGATGGGGAAACGTCACAAGGGTGCAGCTCAATGACAAAAGGCTTGGAAAGACGCTTTCAGCAGAGAATTTGAGTGACAAGCTGCAGAGGGAAAATCTTGGGACCAAAGGGTCCGTGGTCTGACATGGGGCTGGCTCAGTCTGGTTGGCAGGTGCCCTCCCAAAGTAGACGTCCCCTGGGTCCCCTGTCCTGAGGGAGCATGCCACAGTGGAGGTCAGAGGCAGGCTCCAAAGTGGCCAGGGAGCCCAGTTCATGTCCCATCCTGTCCTGTCCTGTCCTGTCCTAGGGTGGTTCTGTTGGAAAGGCAGAGCACAGAGATCGGAGCCCTAGCTCTGGATAGCTCATGATTTGCTGAGACATGGAACCTCTGTAAGCCTCACTCTGTTTGTCTTTAAAATGGAACTATTGCTACCAGGCTCTTCAGAGGGCTGTCGTGAGGATAAACGGACACATGGGAAGCACTGTGCACGGTTCCTGGCACTCAGAGGGTGCCCAGGAAATGTTAATTTTGTTTCCTATTGTTATTATTAATACTAGTACTTTCAGCTGCTATTCTTGTCCCTTCTGAAGGTGGACGTGTAAGAATACTTGGAATGCCGTTGTCTGGAGACATTTTATAAGATTCTAGACCTGAAAGCGACCTCAAAATTACAGTCAAGACCCCAGTCTCGGAGCAGAGCCACACCTGGTCACCTGGAACCTTCAGGAAGTAGCATCTACAGAATGGGAGGATAGTATTTTCCTCTTCGTGCAGATTAAAAGACAACAAACAAGCCCAAAGCTTCACGTGGTTGGCAGTTTGCAAAGGTTTTGTCCTGTGTGGTCTAATAATTCACTAAAATGCCCTGTCATAAAGCAACATCTTCATACCCAAAAAGTACTCCAGCAGCCCAGTTATTTAATGCCTGGGTGCACGAGGTCACCCCCTGGGTGCTGGGACAAGTGAACAGATGTCTGTGCCTTCTAGGAGTTTGCCAACCAGAGACCACAGGCCCAGAAGTGGGCAGGAGCGATGAACTCCAGAGATAAATGACCGTTCGCACTGCAGTTAGTGGGGAGAGACCCTGAGAGGCTCCAGACACCCGAGAGAGATGAGGCGGCCACTTACACAGAAATGATGGCGACCCTGAGGACAGTGGCAGTGGGTCGGAACGCCACCAGCTGATGAGGGGGACAGAACTCATCACCCTGCTCTCTGACATCACCTTCCCCCAGGCCTCCCCGCGCCCTTCCCCGCCAGGCACCCACGCGGGCACCTTGGCACCCGCTGTTGGAGGGAGGAGGCCAGGACATCCTCCCGCGGCGGCGTCACCCTGACAACTCCTGCGAGCGGCGAGGCGGGTGGCGGGTGGGGAGGGCTGGGGCGCAGCGGGACGGCGGGCCGGGCTTCCTCTCTCGGCCGCAAGTGCCTGTGCACAGCCCGCGCCCCTCCCCAGCCAAACACAAAGTGCAGGAGTCGCCCAGGCCGGTGCGAAGTGAAATCGCGTCCCCACCCTCTGCGGCTCCCGCTCTGTCCCCGGCTCTGCGCCGAGGGTGGTCCCCGCTCCGGCCGCGGGGCGTCCCCCACCCGCCTGTGAGACGGGGCCTCCCTGGGCACCTGGGCCTCGCCGGCAGACCCCGCGCAGGGCAAAGGACAGGCCGGGGCGGGGGTCGCGCGCGGGGCTGCGCCTGCGGGGGGCCGGCGCCCTCCCCAGCTCGCTCCGCTTTCCTGGGCGCCCGCTCCGAACCCCGCACGGCCGTCGCCCCCCACGAGCTCGGCCCCTGAGCAAGAAGCCCAGGCCGGTGGTCGAACGACCTCCGGGGCTGGCGCACCAGCTGCGTCCTGCCCCGCGCCCGCCGGGACGGCCACGGGGACGGCCACCTGGCGCCTCCGGTTCCCGCCCCTGCTCGGGACTGGCCGGCAGCGGGATGCGAGGATTCGCCGAAAGTGCCGGACTCGCTCCCGCCGCCCTCCGCTGCCCGGGCTCCGGCACGAGTGGCGGCCGTGCGGTCGCCCGAGGGGACAGTGCGGGCCGGAGGGGACAGTGCGGGCCGAGGGGACAGTGCGGGCCGGAGGGGACAGTGCGGGCCGAGGGGACCGGCAGCGCGCGTCTCTCGGCCGCAGCCCGGGCGCGCGGGCGGGCGCGGGTCGTGACGGGGACCCTACCTTTCCTGAAGGGCATCGCGCCGGTGGCATCCCCGCGGGGCCGGCCCGCGACTCCCAGGCAGGCGACGTCCCAGCGACAGCCCGGCGGCTCGGGGCGCCTGCGGGCGGCGGGGCGGGCGAGGGAGGGAGAGCGACCGATTTGGCCGGAGCCCGGCGCGTCACCGCGCGGAGGAGGACCCGCGGCCAGGCAGGAAGCGCGGCCCGCGCGGTGCGCCCGGCGCCCTCGGGCCGTGGGGACGTCTGGGCGCAGCCGCCGCCCCGCCCGCCCCGCCCGCCCCGCAGGGGTGGCACAAAGTCCCCGAGTCCCGGGCGCCTCCTGCGCTTGCAGACGCCGCGGGGCGCAGGGAAGAAAACCACCTCCTTCTCTGCTCCTTCGGGCTGCCGGGGCCACCACCTCGGGAAGGGACCGGGGGATTCCAGCCCACTTTCGCCTTCATGTCCCCGGCGCGCTCACACGGCTGGTTGACGCGAATTGAAACTAAACGAGGGCTGGGGGAGCAACGCAGAAAGACGCGTCTCTAACGGCCGCCCGCCCGCCGCGCTGGCCAGACCGCGTCCCGTCCCGCCTGCTGCACCTGCCGCCAGGCGCTGTCACCGCCGACAAACTGCATTTGTTCACGAGAACTAGGAAGGCAGATATTTTTTTCAATTTTGGCCACTGCTGTTTATCCAGAGTCCAGAGCAGTCCCTCACACACAGCCCCCCAGAAAAACATCAAGGGAAATAGTAGTGTGACTTAAGCAACTGCGACCTAGGGAGGGAGCGGGAGGGTCCCCTCCTCATTATATTGCCTTGGCCAACGCCAACACCTGAGAAGACGCCTTTTATCTGGCGGGGCCCAGTGTCTCAGAGGCAGATCCTCTTTGGGTCTGTTAACAGTTAACTCCTGTGAAAAGTGCTGTTTGATTCTGCACTTTGCAAAAGATGATGTTAGCAACCATCTGGGAATCTCCTGGTATTTAACACACCAGTGCAAACAGCAACTGTAGCACTTTCTAGGTGGTGGGAAAAGGCATCCAGGTGAGCTGAAAAGTTGCAGCCGGTAGGTGTGGGGATTCTTATTTCTTGTCTTAATCGGAAACCGTTTCTTAGCCTGCTGTCATTTCTGAGTAATAGTCCAAACTGCTTCCCCCTCCTTGAAGGGAGAGGATGTGGGGGAGGAGGAAGTGGCTGCAGGGTCCCAAGGGCTGGCTTGGGAACCGGTGCTGGTGGAGCCTTCAGAACAGCCCTGCTCAGGGGCCCCGAGACCTCAGGGGAGCTGTGTCAGAAGAGCAGGAAGCTGGGGGACGGGGGTGGGGCGGGGTGGAGTGTGTGTGTGACCCAGACTCCATGTTGCCTGAGTGTCAGCACTCTCTGCCCTTCCCCTGCCATAACTATGTCAGGTGGCCGTGGATTTAGCTCCAGGGACTTTGTTGCTGCAGAGGGCACATTTTATCTCAAGCCAGCCGGTCCAGATAAAGAGGGCATCAGGCTGCCAGTGTCAGACGTGCCACTGGCACATGTGCCCTCGGAGGTGGAAGGGTCTTAGTCCTTCTGGTTGGCACCTTTGCTCCCGTGGACTTGTGTGTTCGCAGGGATAGTGGCTGTATGTTTGGTCTTTGATCCTGGCTTCTGGCCCAGAGGTTGTAAAACCCTTAGAATGTCCAGGGTGGTAAGAGTGTCATTCTAATGCTAACGAGAGGACTGGGGGCCCAGACAGCGTCAGGGTGGGGGCCAGTGGTGGTCGGAAGACCAAGGCAGAACTAGAGGGCAGGACCTAGAGCTCAAGCCCTGGCCTCCCAGAAGGCTAGAGGTTGAGTTAATCGCAGGTGGTGAGTGCTTACTCAGCTGTGCCTGTGTCTTCAAGCCTCCAGAAAAGCCCCAAATGACAAGGTTCCGAGAGCTTCCGGGCTGGTGAGCACCTGGAGGTGCTGGGAGGGTGGTGGTGCTCCTCGACCCCAGCCCTCACCTGTGCTACGCATCCTGCCAGCTGGCTGTTCTGAGCTGTACGATAAACCGGCACCAGTGAGCAAAGTGCCTTCCGGAGTTCTGAGCTGTTCTAGCAAATTGGTGAATGTGAAACTGGGGGTCCGGGGTTAGGGGAGTAGGAAGCCTCAACGTTGCAGCCAAGTGTGGGTACCCTCGGCACCCAACACTTTTGACTGGCATCAGAAGTCAGGGCAGTCCGGGGGGACTGACCGCTTGAACCCGGCCACTTAGTGTCAGAACTGAATTGCATTGTGGGCCACGCAGTTGTTGTGTGCAGAGCTGGAGAACGGGTTGTGAGTGTGGGAAAGCCCCACTCGCTTGGTGTCAGCAGCGCTGCAAGTGAAAGCAGGGCAGACTGATGTATGCTGATCTCTCTGCATTGAATCTGTTCAAATCCTGTGTAGAAAAAAGAGAACTTTGGAACTTGTTACTGTCCTGTTTCCTTTCTGTGTTCAGATAACAGCCCGGTCAGTTTTGCTGTTGCTTAATAATCCCTGGGAACATTTGGATTTGCTGAGCATCGGGGGCTGAAGGAGGAACGCGTCATAGCCGTGCTGGTTGGGAGAAATGGACAGGGATCGTGGACAGGGTCCCTCTGGTTTTCAGACCTGGAGAAAAGATTTGAAGCCATTTTAAGTTGAGAATATATTCCCAGGCCTGTCGACGACAGGAGTCACAGAACCAAGCATTTCTGTTCTGTCTGCCGGACTATTGATTTGAATATCGCTCTGCTCCTGAGGAGCTCTTGGCACATCAAAGTGTGTTTTAAAACTCGAACCTGATTGCTAGGATTCACGTGGAAACTACAAGGACTGCCTGGTCAGGCTCAATCTTCCTCATCCTCCTTCCTTCTGTCATCAATTTTACAATGTCATCAGCGTAATCTGAGAACCTGCTGTCCTTAGGACAAAGGTCTCAAGCCTGAGCAGAGGTCAGAACCCCCTCCTGGGTAAGCAGGTAGCTGGGCCTCCCCCAAGTCTCTGACTCAGTAAGTCAGGGGTGGGGGTGGGGGTGGTGGCTAAGCGTTTGCGTTTCTAGCATTCTCCAAGGCTCCCAGGTGACAACTGTGCTGCTCCATCTGCTACTTCTGGACCACACCTGAGAACCAAAGAGGAAAAGTGCAATTTACACCTGGAGTTGATGCAGGGTGGGGACTCCGCTGTGAGGTGGGGGCCCCTGCTAGGGAGTAGTGCCGGCTGCCTCTCTCCCTCTTACCCGGAAATAAGCAAAAGCTTTCCCAAGAGACTCCAGACGTTTCTTTCTACTTTCCTCTTACCAGACAGAATCACAGCGCTGAGGTGCCAGGGAAGTGGGAAATTCACGTTTTCTAGAGGAGGGGTGTGGAGGACAGGACGGGGCTGGGGGTGGCTGCCACCAGCTCAGGGAGGGCCACGGCACAGCTGGGGGTTTGGGGGGCTCACTTGGCCTTTCAGGACCCATCCAACGTGACCCATGGGTGGTGTATTTAAGGCGCTTCATATCCCCCCCTTCAAAACTTCCTCAAAGCCAATGTTTTAGATGAGCACCTAAGGGTTTTAAAACACTTTACTAAAATGAACTATTGCAGATCCCTGAGACTGACTGACGTTGGGAACTGTCATGCTGTCTTGCAGCCAGTCCAATGTCACAGCTTTGTGGTCTGACCGAGATGGCTCGGGGGTCGTCCCTGGCTGGGTGGATGGAGACGTGAGAACCGTAGAGTCACGGTGTGTGGCTGGACAGGACGAGTCTACGCACATTTCAAGGATCAGGAAAACTCTGAGCCAGTTAACCACTGAAGTTCTGTGTGGATGAGAGTGTTCGGTGGCTTCGTTAAAGGGTTCAAGATTTGAAATCTTTTGTTTCATTAATAATAAGGCTGTGAAGGCCAGAAAAAGGGGGGCAAAGTATCTTTTCTCTAAGCTCTGAATGTGTTTTTCACCTTAATCAGTTCACTAGCACCACTGTTTACATATTTGAGAACCATACTTATGTCCTTTTGAACAAGATTTTGGGATATCTAACACTTTTTTTAAAAAATTCTCATAGTGCCTAACAGTAAGCACTGAATGAATCCCTCTTCAATGGTTAACTGGTACAAAAATATATGATTTCCCTGCATATTTCTTACTCTGTGTAGGTAAGTAGAGAGATGGTATCTTTTAACAGTGGAAAAAGCAAGGTATATCACTATTCCTGCCTCACTCAATGTTTCCAAATTCACTTGTTTCGGAAGGAAGTTGGACAGCTCACTCGAGCCTCCTCTCCGCGTCACGCCCTGGGCAGATGAGAGTCCAACACAAACAGGCCCAACACGGGCCATCCAGGAGGGCAGCAGGGGTGGTGGCCGCGTGCACTTGGACACGTTATTTCCGTCTTTGGAAGCAAGCCCTGGGTCTGCCCGCGTGGCTGTCCCCAGCGGGAGGGGACACGCTCTGCAGAACCAGAGGCTGAGTGGGTGAGCAGTGGGAGGCCGGAGAGGACAAGTCAGCAGGCGGATTTATTTTTGTCAGGAAATATGCTTTGTCCAAACGCCTAGAGGAGAATGTGTTGCCTTCATTCCTGCACAGTCATTGTTATAAAATAATACAATTGGTGAGGTGGGCGAAGTGTGGAAATTATGCCCCGTGCTCCTTGCATTTGAGAGCTACAGGCAGCTATCAACCGTGAAGTCTAGAGGGGACCTGAGACTCTCTATTAAGGTGAATATTATTTATTTTCAGTTGCTTGGATGTTTTCTCAAGGTCAAGGATGGGACGCTCTGGTGAGAGGCCACCACGTGCTGCCTCTCGGAGCGTCTTACACTCGGGTAGGGAACACATGGTGGGGCAGAGACACAGAAGGGCAGGCTCAGGCCAAGGAGAATAGCCGTCTGGGGCCCTACCTGTCCTTTGCACAGTTCCGCCCCCCATGTCCCCAGATCTGCACCTGAGCTGACAGATCACAAAGCCTTTCCTCCCGAGAAGTCTCCAGGCCAAGGCGAGCTGAGTGAGATGCATTCCCTGTTCATCCCAGCAAGGGGAAGACAGAAATGTGGGGAACAGAGGAGGAGACCGTGGTCTTAGTGGCCAGGACACTCGTCTCTGCAAGAGCATCAGGAGTTTAACAGAGAAATGACCAAAGCGAGTCAGAGAACATGAGTCAGGGTGAAAGATGCTGACTCACAGACCAGGGTGCGATGAGAGCGACACGAAAGTGAGGAAATATTCCTCCTCCACTTCTTTTTTTAATCTCCTCAAATTCCTTTTTACCTTTTTTTTTTTTTTTTTTTTGGTGAATATGATGCCTTCACTAAAAAAGTCTTCCCTTTTGTTTTCTCTGTTAACGTCCAGGAATTATTAGATTGTTACTGAAGTACCAGCTCTTTTCGCAACTTTGGATGCTCAATAAATACCTCGCAGGAAGGGGCCGGGGAGAGAAGGCACCTGGAGGGGCCACACACGGGAGCCTGGGCCACCCCGTGTGCGGGTGTGTGGACGGGGGACTCTGGGCGGGACGGGGGGGCTGGGACCTGCCGTGCAGCTCTGCCCGACGGCAGCGTCACAGCATCAAAGCCGCCCGGGCTTCTAAAGTAGTGCAGAATTTCTTTCTTTCTTTTTTTTTTAAAGTCTGTTCAGGAATTCTTTAGCCATCTCTTATTCCTACACACACAGATCCCTTTTATAGAGAAAATAGGATCTAGACATTTAGAAAAATCATTTAACCAGCACAACTGCTTTTGGAGAGATTAAGAAACTACTTTCTATAAATGTCGTAGGAAAGTAAAAAAGGCCACACGCCTGTAGAAGGCAGTTGTATGAATCCAACTCGTTCTACATGTAGAATAGTTCTCGAATCTTCCCCTTCCTTATGCTTAAAAAAAAACAGGTTTAGGTTACTTTTTAAAAAGTTACACCTATTTTGTGAATGTCTAGCTGGTAACCAAAACAAAGGGGACCTAAGCAGAGCTTCACAGACGAGGGCCAGGTGGTGCTCTTCACTTAGTAAATCACATCGCTATCGAGGTAGCTGAGCACCGAGGAACGTGCTTTAGAAGGAACTTACTGATTTCCTCATATTGTCAATATATTCGTCGTTCTTCAAAAGATCTTAAAATATTTAAAATATATGGCTTTAAAAAAATAAAATAACATATGTAGCTCCTTCATTTAGATACATCTCTGAAGACCCTCAAGTCTCCGGTCCAGGACTCCGCCACCTCTGGGCTTTAGATGAGGGGCCAGCCCATGAGAGAGAAAAGACAGACCAATCTAGAAAGACATGGACTAATAAAAGCTCCAGAAAGAGAAACTGTCAAGGAAACATTACAAGAACAATTTCCAGAATCAGAGGATACGAATTTCTGGACTGCAAGTCCACCCCAAATGCCTGGCATGCTGGGCGAAAAGAGATTTACATCAAGACACATAATTGTGAGACTGCAGGACAGTGGTTCCAAAACCTTCCGGAAGGAGGGACAACAAGTCATAAAGGACACGGATTTTATCCACAGCGATGCAGGAAAATGATGATGTAGCAAGGCCTTCAAAATCCTGAGGGAAAATGGGTTTCGATCAAGAATTCCACACTTCCATCAATTAAGTATGATGACAGAATTGAGATATTTTCAGTCATGCGAGGCCTGAAAAAACATCATATCCCTCTCGTGCATGTATCTCAGGAAGCCATGGGAGGATAAGCTCCACCAAAACTAGAGAGGAAATCAAGTGATGAAGACATCGATTCAGCACAAAGGACAGAACATGGGGAGACAGAATTTTCACAATCCACCGACTTCCCAGAAGATGGAAGAGTTCAGCCTCCCAACACCTCTTCCTGCCCCTTTTTGTTCATTCAGCTTAGTCATAAGGCAACACTAAAGAACAAATCTCTGGTCAGTATTTACATGATTATGACATTAGGCATGTTGTTTTCAGCTGAGCCAGTTGTATACCATGATTAATTTTCATCATCATACAACCTCATGTGTTCCCTGGAATCGAGTCAGACAAGGTACGAATACCCAATTCCACCTTCCCGCTTGCACACAGGCTTCGAGAACCCTTCATCTCCCTGCTCCCGTACGGACCGAGGGTTCTCTGGGTCTGCACGGCGGCTGGACCAAGGCCTCCTTTCCTCCTCGTCCCGGGAATTACCTTCCTCTCCCCGGCGCTGGGTTCCTTGTTTCCCCGAGTCCCTGTCATCTTGTTCTAGATTCACTCCTTGAGTTTGTAGTGGGTGAATGAGTAAATGGGAATTAGGGAGGTGGAAACTAAGTACAGACTATTCTCTGAGACATCTGCTTAGGAGAAGGAAGAAGCCTTATAAGGATGTATTTAGGAATCCGGGGGCCGAGACCAGCAGCAATCCAAATAAAAAAGTTAAAAGCGGGTACTGCGGGGGCGGAACAGGGCAGGGGATGGCTGTTCCTCACCACAGGGCTGGCACGGCCACTCACCAGGCACAGACAACTGCGGGGAGAGAGACAGGAAGGGGACCATTCCCCAGGCCGAGGGGGAGAACAGGAGCGGAAACTACTGCCAGTGTTTCCACCTGCTGGAGCCTAAGGTGAAGGTGTGGCAGGAAAGATTTTTACACCCCAGAGAGGCTGGAACAGCCGAGGCGTTACCCTGGCAGACCAGAGTGCAGGGTGGCGGCAGGGAGACCCCCGGGCCTATTCCAGGGGGTCTGAAGTAAAAGAACCCCACTGGGTTAACACGAAAGAGGGAAAGGAGACAGAACCAACAGGTGCCATTACTGACTGGATCAGAACAGAAGGGAGGGATTGAGGATGATTCGTGGGTATCTGACTCAGATGACTGAACAACAGATGATGCTTTTCCTCCAAATGAGAGAATTTAGCCGGAGGGTTTGGAAGGGGAAAAAAAGAGTTAAGTTTGGGACATGTGTTTAAGGTACGAAGGGGACAGCCAGGTGGTGTCCAACAGGCAGTTGGATATAGAGCTGTGGTTTTGCAGTGAAGGCCAGCTGAGATTAAAGCATGTGCTGGTCATAGAAGAAACTCGAGGCCAGGAGAGTAGATAAAAATCACCTAGGGAGAGGGCTGAAGGGGAACGTTAGCAGGAACACATTCATCGGGTGTGGGCCTGTGTGATGGAGGGGGCCTGGTGGAAGTCAGTCTGATCCGCAGGCAAGGGCAGGCCTCGCTCCGTGAGCGTGGGCTGCAGGGAAAGGGGTGGGAAGGGAGGAGGTGGAGGCGGGTTTTTGTGGGGTTCTCTGGGGAGCCCGGCTGTGACAAGAAGAATCAGAGCACTGGGGAGTCGGGGAGTGAGCTAAAAATTCAAGGGTTTGACCCTTCTCCCCGCTCAAGGTGGGAGAGATTTGAGGGCATTTATATGCCAGCACAGGGAGAGTTTGAAAACATGGGACAGACAAAAGCAAAGTCTTATCCTGCAAGCCAGCAATCACACGCTTAAATATTTGCCCAGCACATGTGAAAACTTAGGTCCACAGAAAACCTGCACATGGGTGTTTATAGCAGCTTTGTTTGTAATTGCCAAGAACTGAAGTAGCCAACGTGTTCTTCAACGGGTGAATGAATAAACAAACGGTGGTGCATCCACACATGGAATACGAAGAACTGAGCTATCAGGCCACAGAAAGAAATGATGAATCTGAAATGCACATGCTCAGGTAAACACAAAGGTCTTACCTGGATGGTCCTCAGACTGCAAGTTGTTGCCCTGCAGCAGCGGGTGTCTGGGGCTTGGCCCGGGTCCCTTTCCTTTACCTTAATGGTGTTTGGTTGTTGTCTTAAAGCAAACCAGAATCGTTTAAGTAGAAGAGCAACACCTTAATTCCTTTCTTGCAAAACCACAACCTCCAGTCTCAACTCTTGCTAAGGCTGCAGCTGGGCCCTTTGGCTTTGATTTAATTAGGGCAAGTTTTCCCAAACCTGCAGAACTGTCAGTCTTGGGACTCTAATTCAACTTCGATTCCAAGTTGCAAGCAGAAAAAGCTTCTCTTAGCAAGGCTGTATTTTCTTCTTCACTGTGCTGGGAATGGCAGAGGGGGAAACCAGCTTCCTTAAGTCTCAGTATATTGTTCTTTTGCAGGACTTTGTAGCTGGCATTTACTGAACACTCGTGTGTCATTGCTTTCCACATAGGCTATGGTCTGTCCCCGCCGTCCCCACCAAATTCATGTTGCAATCCTAACCCCCAAGATGATGGTGTTAGGAGGTGGGGCCTTTGGGGAGGTGATGAGGTCATGAGGGTGGAGCCCTCATGAATTGGATTAGTGCCCTTATAAAAGAAGCCCAGAAACATTCCTCACCCTTCCCTCCATGTGAGGATGCAGGGGGAGAGGGCTGTCCATGAACCAGAAAGCAGGCCCCACCAGACACCAAATCTACCAGTGCCTTGACCTTGGACTTCCAGACTTCAGAACTGTTTCTTATGAGCCACCCACTTTACGGTTATCATGTTATGGCAACCTGAATGGACTAAGATATGATTTATTCAATCCTCCTCACAATCCTAAGCAGGTCTGATCACATTTCCATTTTCAGACGAGGCAACTGGCCAGATGGGAAGCAGCAGAGCCAGGGTCTGGATCCTCCCAGTGCGGGCTCAAGCCTACAGCCACCTGTTCTCTGTCCTTCAGCTCCACGTGGTCTGTATCCAAACCACAGCCACGGTTTGGTGAAACGTTTCACCACCAAATAACTAGGTTCCCCAATTTTTCAGCCTCGGGAAGCTGGTCCTTGTTAATCCTGTCCTACCTCCTCCATCTTTTAGGGTTTGTCATTTGCAGTTCCAGATAGCAATCTGTTTATCAGTCAGGGTTCTTCGTACAAATGAAAGAACTCACTCTGGGTTGCTTAAGCAGAAAAGGAATCTATCAAAAAAAAAAAAAAAAGACTGGGTAGGGAACAGAATTTCCAGACAGGTAGGGGCAAGCTTGGAGGTTTTATGTAAAGCAAGAAAGCTCCCAAACCACACCCCAACTGCCCCGCAGACGGTCCTGCCAGACACTACACACCAGCAGGGACAATGAGCTCTGTGCCACTGCTGCCCCCGATGCAGGACATCGTGCAGCCGGACCCTGACCAAAGAGGGAGGGCAGATTCTCCACAGAGCTTTCTCCCAAGCTGAAGTCCTGGTGTGATCAGAAGATCCCAGTGCAGGCCCCTGCCTGACCTACGAGACAGGCTGGGAAAGTAATAGTCTCTAACTCGGGGGGCAGGGCGGGGGCAGTGGGGAAAGCAGAAAATTCCCCGCACACAGGAAGGGTTTTCAAACAGATTGGCCACCAAGAAGGAAAATAGCTACTACATTGAACCTTGGCAGTGACACTGTAGCTTAAGCAATTTTTAATTTATACTGAAGTTAATTTTAATTTTAGTTAATATTGAAAATTATTTTCTCTCAAGCACTAACTTGCAGGAGATTTAGAACTTACTCCAATCTCAGAAATTCACTATAAATACAGCACTAAATGATTGGTATAGTTATGGATAACTTAAAAAATAATAAAGAGACTGGGGAGAAAGATATTCACTAAGTTGTGTCCATGCTAATGAAAATCAAAGTAGTATGAATGAACCACTTGCATTTCTCTGGTTCTTGATCATGAGAATGCCAGGAATAGCTACCTACATACAAATGAATAATAATGTTATTACAAACAGTAACAACAATAAATACAAGCATTAAGGGTGGGTTGCAGCAACACATGCCTTATTCACGTTAGAGTTTATACAAACTGAACCAGCCGTCATAATATTTAGCACAGCACATCTGGGTACCTGTCAGCTAAAATGTGTATCCACAGTAATAGTCATAAACCCAATTCCACAGGTAAAACTGTTTAAGTTTCAGAGCTGCTCTTAATTCTTACTGTCTTGTAAAATGTTAAGTAATTCTTTTACCTTATATTCTTTAACTGAAAATTATTTTATAGAACGTGCACTTTTATCACAAAACTCCAGTCTTAATTCAATTTTATTCAGTAAAATAATTCCACAAAAGATAAAATGTTATTCTTTTATTTATGTTAAATAAAAACATGAGAAAATCCTTTTTTAAAAAGGGTCAGAATATTCCTTATGTCTCCAAACTAAGTCCATGGATGCAAAGAAATGCTGAATTCTTCATATGCTTTCTGTTGTAATAACCAAAAGACACAACACAGGCTCGTGTTGCCACTTCAGAAAAGTCAAAACACGCGATATTCGGGAAAGCAAGGAACAGAACACAGGCATGAGTATTTTCTTGAAATACCTCCCGCCCTGGCAATGAACCTCAGTACCAAATATTTTTATGGTTTCTTTTTTGTGGTCCTGCTAAATTTTAAGTCGCATGTACTACTGCACTTCAATGGTACAATTTCTCACAGTTCCAGAATTATATTGGCAGTACAGTTTAAGAGGCTGACATGGTTGAATCTTATAAATTTTAAAATTACATACAGCAGAACTAACACTATCACAAATTTTGCCCGTAGCAACATGGCCCTAAGGAACTGCCATTTCCAAAACATAATTGGCCACACGTTACAATGCACCTGCTAGGTTCTGAATTAACTTGTCATTTCTGATCTACCATAAAGACTATGCTTGAGTCTCTGAAAACAAATGCTAGATTCATGATTTCTATTCCCACATACTCCATAAATCCATCACAGCCCATCTGCCGTCTGGCTTCATGGCAAATGATTCACCTGAACAGGTCACGTACGCTCACAGTTCTCCAACCTCAGGTCAGGTGGTGAGGAGTATTTTCTATGACTGGAGTCACTAAGAAAAATTTCTCTGTTAGAGAAAGCAGACGTGCTCACCTCTGGCACACTGCCAAGATGATTCTTTATTACAGAATTTATGAAACTACAGCTTCATGACTCGCAGGCTTTATTAAAGGGGGGGGAACAAAGGATAATTTAAGACAACCCCATGTCCCAAAACTCCCTAGACTTTTTTTTTAGTGCAAGAAATGCTGCATCATTGAAGCACTTGAGAATTACCATGAAATTCTAGCAAAAAGACAACCGAGTGGTAATAAAACAGAGAAAACAACCAGAGGCACACAGATTGTTGTTTGTTTTTTTTTTTAAGGATTTTTATACTATATTAAAAAACCACAAAATAAAAAAGGGTCCAATCAACATATATCTTAGAAGCCCCTCCAAGAGTCTCAGTACCCAGCGGCCACGGAGGCTGTGGCCTTTCTCCGCCTTCCCTCAGCCTGCAGCTCATTTAAGGATCACTGGAGATGACTCGTGCTCTAGTTCTCAAAATCAAACTTGTTCCGCCAAATCCAAGACCCTGAATTTATCCAAATTGTAGAAACATGCTTTTACCACCCGTCCACCAAAATACCTCCCATTCAGATCAACAACAGCTGAAAGGCAAACAAAAAGACAGCCAGTTAATACAGCATCCTAAGTACACAGTAACTTTAATGATGAAGAGTAGGTCGCAAATTCAGCTTTTTATCAGTTAGTACTTCGCGGTCCAACTTACCTTTAATCGCTGACTCCACTCTCTCAAATTCTAAAAATATCCGCACAGCTTCATCGTCTGGGGCCCCGGGAATCTGAACAGAAATCAGAAATAAAAGCATGATGAGCAAGGTCACCGTCTGAGACATCCTGAAAGTGAGTTTTCTCTTTTAAACGATCGGTGCCAGAGTGAATATTCTAATTACCATCACATAGTAGTCAAAAGAAGCAAGTATAATCTGTTCACCATCAAAAACGTACTAAGCGCCCACTGATGACAGGCACTGCATTAGGTGGGGGGCACACGGAGCTGAGTGAGGCAACTCTGACCTCGTGAAGGCCCCGCGCCAGTGGGCACGTAAACAGCTCCGCAGCTGACTGTCATCACCCAGCAACGTGACAGACAGGAGCAGAAACGGGAGAACTCTGAGACAAAGGACGGGCACTCTCATTGCCTTCCACATCAGGTCTGAACTGCGCCCAGCCTCGCCCAGTCTCTCAGCCCTCACAGTAAAGCCCCACCCACGCCAGCGCAACTGCTGACCCGCCCCCCGCCCGCCATTCCATCTGGGCAGCCCTGGTCCTGTCTCCCAGAAGCTGTCACCCCAATCCCAACACCCTTCCCTGCCCGCTCAACCCCACCTATTCATTTCAAAGTGCAGCTCACATCTGCTGTTACTCACAAAGCCTTCTCTGTTTTGTGCTGACCTAGTTCTTCTCTCAACTCCTGAACTTATAGTCAATACTACCAAGCCTAGCATTGAATATCCTCTAGTTATTTCACGTGTTCCTTTTGTGTTTTTTCAGCGGAACATGTCACTGAGAGCAAAGAACATGTTTCTGGTCTCCCCAGTGCTCTCAGCACATGCGAGACACTAGATAAACACCTGAAAATGACTGAAACCAAAAGTGTGTCTAAGTGACTAAACCACTGGCCACACTGTAATCAATGTCTTCAACGACCACACCAATCTTCATTCATAAAACATTTACATTTCTTCACCAAATAAAGCTTTAAGTCATTTTTATGTTTAAAACTATTATAATCGAGCAAGAGAAGTATAACTAACCAATATGCCACCTTCTGCAGTAAGACAATATATTACTTGAAGCACACCCTGAGTCCCAGCTGTAGAAAATGTTTTGTAATCTGCCAGTTACAACTTGGGTTACAAATACCAAAGAAAACTCTTACTTCAAATATCACACATTTTCCAACTTTGCCGTATTTTTCACATTCTTCCTTGGTTTCAACTTCCAAGTCTTCATCCACCTCTCCTGCACCAACCATGTTCTATAAACAAACAAACAAACAAACAAAAATAAATTCTGGTACCAAGTATAATTTACAGACGGATATAAGACTTTCTTTCATAATAGCAAATGTTCTCAATCCCAAGTGATACAATGGGAAATTTCATCCCTAAATATCCAAAAGTTGGTATTTCTTAAAACACTGAAACATACAATAAGCTTTGTAAAGAGTTAGAAAAGCATCTATGGAAACACCAGAATGTATAAACTAAGCCGAAGTTCTAGCAGTTTGAAATATTTTAAAGTAACTACTCACTGCATGTAGCAAAGAAACTTATACAGTAGTGAAAAAGGAATCTAAAATCAGGTTTATATGGGATCTGCCAAAAGGTATTAGTTGCAAGAGTATCCTTCTCAGTATGTGTAGGGGAAGGCATGCAGGGGTAGGGTAGGTTGGGGTGACACACAAACATCAAGACAAGCAGACAGGCTGTCTCCTGTTGCTTCTTACCCTCAATAGGACCACTTTAGTAGGACACTTCAGTATTTCAGTTAATGGATTTGAATCCGACTTCTTAGTTGCATCTGTATAAAAATATGCCATCATATGTGTTAAAGAACAAATCCTACTTAATAACTGATTTAATTTCAATAGCAATCTCCATGTACATCCTAGAGTCATCTATAAGCATCTACACAATCAGTCTCTGAGCAAAAATGCAGCCTTATGTGCAATGAAAGCATCTGACAGCTCTGGTGTATGTTTTCACAATAATATTGGCAAGTCTTCAGCTTCTGCCATTACTTGCAATTTCTGCTCATTTCACTTCATAAAGACTCTTACAGGTGAGTCTTGACTTGGAACTACAGTCCAAGGTCACTAGCCCAGAGTACTAAGCAGTCCATTACCTAGCCACTGGCTAAGTTCTTGGGGATGACCACTGGATTTTGGTAGTAACCTGTCAAGCTAACTGGCTGCTTACTAAGCTGGGCACCAATAGAGCTGCCAGAAAAAGTTTCTTCTTTCTCTAGGAAAGGGAGCTCAGCTAAGCTGACTCAAAATCAATGCAATTTTCCTGCTTAAAATGCTAATATAGGTTTGTCTCAGTCCTATATACCCTCAGTACAGCACAGATTCTAAAAATTAAATGGAAATAAAACACCAACTAGGCATCATCCACCACTAGACTGCAAAATAACACTAGATCTCAAAGAGCAATCTGTAAGACAATTAGAAACCACACCTATAATGAAAGGGCAGAGGAGAGGGGAAAAGGCAGGGAAGACCCCTAGGATGGAGACACAGCAGGTATAACCATTGATACGCTGTACAGGGCTCTGTCCTTCATGCTATAAAAACACAACCATTGTTTTATCAGGTTAACAACGTTCTCTGCATAGCCAAAGTAGGCATGCAATTATTTTCCTGAGGACTGTTCATTTTCTGCCCAAGTCTCATCATTTTTTCCTCCCATGGGCCTTCATCTTTGTACTCTGTTCTGAAAAAACAGAGACAAGTCCTGGGATTCTTGGTATCACAAAACAGAAGTGGCAGAGCGCTGTGACCAGGAAGGACCATGTTCTAGCAAAAAGGGGGCCAGCAATACCCTCCCCACCCCCACCCCCTCCCAGCCCCACAAACCCTCCCCCCTCCCCCCACCCCCCACCGTCCCCACGCCGCACCGCACTTCCCTGGGGAGTCACCTTTCTCCGTCGCATCACCCACGATGATCTTGCCGCCGCGCTTGCTGGTCTTCTCCACCGACAGGGCAGTGCTCAGGCCCTGCTCGTGCTTCCCCAGGCCCTGGCCCTCCCGGAAGCCATACTTCTGCATGATCTTATGTGCCACAGTGCCCCTGGGTGGGAGGAAAGGACTCTAAGCCTTGACAGCATCACGAGAGAGGGGCTGGAGTTGACCCACAACACTCTCCCACGAGGGCTCCGGAAGTCACACGTAACTAACAGTGGGCCACTAGGTGGAAGAAGTACACAAAGCTAACGAATGAAACCCATAGGCTGTTACCTTCGAGGGGAAATGCTAGTTTCCCCAGCACCCCGTCAGAAAACCCTGTACTTCCTGTGTGCTGCGGGCCCACACAGCTACGTAGCTGATGACCTCAGTCTACTATAAAGTTGCCTGTCAAAAACAAGCAGGAAGTTTCCCATAATGAAGATGATGCTACTATATTTTCCTAAATCACACAGTAGCATTTCCAGTGACAGACCGTAGGAAAGGACCTTAGAGATCATCTATTTGACAGATGGGACATAATGAAACCGAGGCCAGGTTAGCTGACGAGCTTCAGGCTGACTAGACGCAAAGCAGGACTCACACTTGGAAACTATCCTCACAGGTGCTGATGGCAGAACTGACACCAAGCCGACTGCCCTCCGCCCACTGCCCGCTCTGGGCCAGCCCGGGCCTCCCCGCTGCACTGTGACGCCCCAGCGACCACCGCGACCCAGGGCTTCGACCAGAACTGCGCCTGCATTACTTCATGTAATGAATTCCCTTAAAATTTTCTCTTGAACAAGTTATTCTAGGGCTAAAAAGACTGAAAACTGATTAACCGTACTACCTTGCATCTTTTTCAAACTTGAGTTAAAGATTTAATTCCTGTTTAAAAGGAAATTCAGCCAAGAAGTCAATTTTTATCCTAAGCAGGGGAAAAAACAAAACAAAAAGCCAGCTTCACGTCCTTCCAACCCTCCAGCTCACATTCTAAGGCGGCAACGCCCAATAAAACGCTCTGCAACAATGGAGATATCCTGTATCTGCACTGTCCCATGCCGTCACCGTTTACATGTGGTTACTGAGCCCTTGAAGGAGACTAGTGTGACTGAGGAAGCAGACTTTAAGTTTTATTCTAAATTAACTTACCATCCAACTGTAGGGAAGGAAGCAGTTACCACATAGAACCACCCAGGTCTGGGAGCCAGTCTAGGAACACCAGGGGAGTCAGAAACTCAGAATCCTACCGTTGTGCTCAAGCCCAGCCACTCGCTCCCACTCTGACCAGCCACCACCCCGAGGGCTGCGAGAACCGAAGCAGACGCACACGGGCCAGGGGCACAGCGTGACCCCGCACTGGACTGTCTCTGGCCCCTTCACGGTGTCCAAGCAAGCACCACGGAACATTCCCCTAACCAAAATGCATGCTGAATTCAGTAGGGTTTAAAAAAATCCACAAGCCCCACCTCAACATCAACCTTAATCTTGACTTTATGTGTTAGCAAACAAATCTCTAATTATAGTTAAACGACCAAGAGTGTGTAGACCAAAGGTATAGAGCCATGACCTTAAAGCAAATGACCCATTTTATCAGGAAAAAAAGATATCACTTACCCTTTGTAGATAGCCTAAGTCAACTCTAATTCATGTGAGCTATTTTCAAATTTATTGAAAATAAATATAAATAATTATCAGATTCTGTTCCTATCTAGAGAAATAACACTCAACATCACAATCAGTCAAAACTTACATTAGAAGACTTTCTGTTTGTACAAACCACACCTTCATGTTGCAACACACTCCACTTGACTTGCAGTGGGCGTTGTGTGACCGCACATACCAAGTGTCCCCCTATAAACCCGGATGTCCTCATGTTCAAACAAGCTGCATCTACAGAAAGGGCTACCAACACCTCACACTGTTCCTCAGGCTCTCAGACAAGAACACCTAAATCGTTACCCCATGTTAGCAAGGAAGGAGTTGCTAGGCCCGGTTGGAGATCTCGGTCTGTCCTGCTCCTCGTACGCTGGGGGAGGAATAGCAGCTTTGGAAGACTGTGATCGAGGTCTTGAGTCCTCTTCATAAGGGAAATCTCGAGGTACTGTTGGAGAAAATAAAGTAGGCTCACCAAAATGCTGCAGAAAACATTTTGAACCTGCACTTGTATCAATTACTTATCTTGAACTAATTTAACCCATACTTTTGGCTTACTGCAAGGAGTGAGAAAAAAATATAACAATTTTACAGCCATAGAGGTAGAAAACTACTTTCCTGATTCTAACTTTGTTATTTATATCTCCTCCAATGTCCTTTTTACATCTTACTAAAATGTTATTTACCCTTTAAAATCCTCTTAAATGATAATTGTTGCTGGAACCCTTAAGATTTTCTGTATGTTCCAAGGAGATATAATCTCTCTTTTGATTCCCACAGCATCTTGGGTACATGTGACAAGACTCTGACGTCACCGTCTCAGTAACCTCACAAACCATAAAGGTCTTTGAGGTTAGGGGCCACATACCAGAGCAGTGGCTTCAACCGTCACTACACATGAGACTCAACAGGCAGCTTTAAAACTACCCAGGTGCCGGGCCCCACTCCCAGAGACTGCTTTCAATTAGGGTCTACTGTTTGCCAGTTCTTTTCACACAATAGGTATTTAACAATATTTTAAACATTACCTTCTTTAAAAAGATAACATGAACAATGCAACAGGTATTGAAAAGTGCTATAAATGATTAAACGTTCTGGGGATGGTTTAGGTATGGCCCAGCCCAGAGCACGGGATCTCAACGGGAGAAGGAACAGGGCAGGCGGACGTACTGAAATGGACACATGCACTGTAACAGAAACGAAGGGAAGAAAAACCTAAGGAAGGTACTGCCACCTTGGGGAAGGTCAGGAATACAACAGCCTCTAAACCTGAGTAAAAAAATTACAAATGACCTACTGCTGTTTTAACTTAACTGTAAACAAATACAAAACATTGAAGAAACAAAACAAACTGCATGAAAAAGAGACGGGTCCACTGTGCAGAAAGACAAGCTCAGATCCTGGCACAGGAAGGTCCCAGCAGGAGAGCAGAGGGGCAGCAGCCTGCTCCTGGCAGTGCCGGGAGTGGCAGCCAGAGGACAGACTTCCAGGCCACGTCCCTCTAAACTCAGGAGACCTGGGGCGCCAGCTAGGATTCCCCACTACTCGGTTAAAGCCTCTCAGTTAAAGCCTCCTAACAGCTCTACTTACACTCTTTGTCTTTCTCCACCAGAGAAGTAGGTGGGGCGATAGCAGCTCCGCCCATACCTGCAAAAACATGAAGCAGGGAAAGGTTTCGATGCCAGACTCCCACGGCCTGCCACACGCACCATTCGTCACATCACCCACCCCCCGAGAAAAACTGAAACAGGGAAGACCTGCTACTTCATCCCTCCTGCTAACACATAAACAATTACATATCTGAAGCTGGGTTTAAAAATGTAGAAAACTGGCAACACCCAGACAAAATTGTTTTTTTCATAAAAGTCATTCAAGAGCCCCAGAATACAGTTAACAAATACATTTTAACAAACCCAAAGGACTGGCAGTTACTTCAAACTATTTACTGAGAGCATGTTAGCCCTCAGGCACTTTCACATGCGTGATGAGGGGAACAGGGCCAGCTCCGGGCTGCAAGCCCCCAGCACACAGCAGGTGCCTTTGCCAGGGCACAGGCCACTGGAACTAACACCCATTTGGCAGTGTGGGTCCCTCTGGCTGCTGAAGAACCTGCCATGGGTTGCCACTATTCCGGTTAGTGTTTCCTACCCAGAAAACGGCGACCACCACCCAAAACCATGAGCGAGATCGTTTCTATTTGCTATCAGACAATCGGAAGGAGAACTCGAGTGGAGACTGTAAGGAATTTTTCATTAGGTATGAACCCTAACGTGTGTATTATAGCTTAATCACCAAAGAAATAATAAAAAAATAATAAAACGTAAATTTAAAGAATTGATTATAAAATGTTTCTTTACAAAAGAAATTGTTCTAAAGCCAGTGTCCCTGCATTATTATGAACAAGACCAGACAACATGAAATATTAAGGACAAATATGAACCTGAGTAAAACCTTCATATATTTCTTTTGAAATATCTCCTTGATCATTTTATTAACATTGTAACTAAGACCTAGAGTGATTACTGAGTCTGAAACATAGAATAATTCTAATTAGCATAAAAAATTCAGGATGATTACTGGAAATCTACTACCAATCAGGTTAAAATAGGAACATCAACCTGTTAACTGCGGTATAAACAATGGATATACTGCCGCTACTTCCTAATGTTACCTACAAGGTCAGTCAAACAGAAAGTCTTTTCATTAGAGGCCACACAGCCCTCAGAAAAGCTGCAGGTAAGGCAAAGTGCCAGAATAGATTTTAAGCTATTCTGAAAAGTATCTAATAAATAAATGCTAGAAAGTGGTTGTGAAGCTCAAAGGAGAGTGAAGACGGGTGAAAACAACATATATTAAAACTGTTATGCAAATGTGGATTGTTGGGATTCAGAGAGAAAATTACCCAAATCAACACCAAATGACATATTTATCAAACTGAAATGACAAGCCAATAGCAGCGGTGACCATGTTGGAAACGTATTCACGTTCCTGCCTTACTTCTTTTCCTTCTCTCTCGCTCATAATCTTCATCTTCGTCAGAATCTGGATCTGGTCGTCTTGAAAACCCGCTGCCTTCGTGTCTGTCCTTACGCCGCCTGTGAGAACAAAGAACACAGGTGTTCAGCACAGACGAACCAACTTAGAGATGTGAGCCTGGGTGGCACCTCGACTTCCTCTTGGCCAGAAAATACCCAAATCCTCTTTCACAATACACTGCTAGCTGGTGGGAGGGAAACTGGCTAAAGACTCAAGTAGCAAAAGTATGTCAAGTGACAAAAATTCAAAAGATAAACTGAACCAATTTAATAGGTATATGAGTGTAACCAGCAAGAAGAAAGTTTCCTTGACATTTACCTCTTTTGATTTTCAAGCAGATCAACACAGTAACAGTTTAATAATTTCAGTTCTCTGGAATACTCTTTCACTCATGAAATGATTCAATAAATGGGAACCAGTATATTTTAATACATGTTAATTATTTAATATTAAAAATTAAATATTTTACAAAGAAATAAAAATAAATTCTGTTACCCATACTTTTCAAAAACATAAATAAAAGCTGTATATAAGCTTTTAAAAAAATTCTACCTGACTCAAAAATAGTAAAGTTAGAAATAACATTTTAAGTATCTTCAATAGTTGTGATTCTACAGATTGAGTATCCCTTATCCAAAATGCTTGGAACCAAAAGTGTTTTGGACTTGTTTGGATTTTGGAATACTTGAATTGTACTTACCAGTTCAGCATCTCTAATCTGAAAATCTGAAATCTGAGATGCTCCAATGAGCGTTTCCTTTGAGCATGTCAGCGTTCAGAAAAATCTTGGATTTTCGAGCACTTCAGATTTTAGATTTCAGATTTTCAAATTGGAGCACTCAACCTATAGTAGAATCACAGCATACAAAACACATCTCCAATACCAGGTTTTTATGTTATTTTTCTAACAACTCACCCAAAATATATACTCTGGTTTTCATAATCCATAGATGAAGTTTGCTAACATGCTGGGATTAACAACCACAAATTTTAAAAACAATTCGATTCCTTTTCTGACTGTTCAAATTAGCCCTCACAACTAACTTCAGCATTACAGACAGCACAAAAGTTCATTCATTAATATTCCAATGAACATTCAACTGCAAAATATCCCCAAATCTAAAGGAAGCCTTACTTTTCCCTTTCTTCTATTTCCTTTTGTCTTTCTAGCTCCCGCTGTCTCTGTCGTTCCTCTCTTTGGCGCTTCACTACTTTCTCATAATCGTTAGGAAACATAGGATCATATTCGTCAGCTAAGGGAATCAGAACTTCCCCTGCAGAAAACCCACTGGGAACAGGATCCTGAGGAAGGTAAAAACACCAGAGTGAGAGTTGTCTTCGCATCTTACAAGTTTGCTCATACAATAAAGGTCAAAGGATATGAGAGACAAAAGGGGCCTTGAAGTCTACCTGCCCCACCCACCCCACTGTCTTACAGCCATCACCAACAGAAACTTAAGACACTAGTAGTCTGAAGCAAAAAAATTCGTTTATAGTAAAACACTGAATACTTCTGTTTTACATATCTCTATGAAAATTTAAAAAGCAAAATAATTGATGAACAACAAAATCATTCCTGTAGTCATTATTTAATAGAACAACTTCAGATTCTGATTACATGGAGAAAACAATATATTATGATTTTAGAAAGCATCTTCTTGTTCTTTTAGAATCCTCTGGAACATACATCACTTCCTAGGTAGGCCACACTTCAGGGACTGAGTTTGACACAGGTGGATGTAATTCCCTTCCAGCATCATAATCATTTTTAAGGTCCACTAAGATCAGGCTCAGATGGTGACATCTGTGTTTTTTCTTCTACACATTCAGAAACTTGGACTACTCTTCCAGAGAAAAGAGGTAATGTAACAAAGAAATTAGAAAAACAAGAGACAGAGTATAGCCTACTAGGAACAGTTTTGGTGGTTTTTTTTTTTAATTCCTTTCTCTATTTTAATCCACAATAAAATAACAAGTATTAACATTGTTTATGACAGCAGAAATTAGAAACAACTTGTATCTTCAGCGTTAAAGGAATTAAATAAATTGCAGTACAACCATAAAGGGAATACAGTGAAGCCATTAAAATGACCATACAGTCCTGGGTTTTGACTTAGACAGTCACAATATATTAAGTGGGGGAAGCAAGTTAGAGAACAGAAGGTAGAGGGGGCAGAGTGGGAAGGTATTACAGAACATAAAGTTTTAATTTCTGGAGGGTAGGACTGAAGGTCATTTGTTTTTCCTTTTGCATAATATCTTTAGTTCCTGATTTTTCTATTAACATAACAAACTTTTATTTTAAACAGATAAATGTATTAAAATTGGTAAAACAAAAGTAAAAATTAAGTTGGAAGCCTAGATTTCAAAGGCCCATTGAGTGACGCATAGACAGCAGCATCAAAGGTAGGGGGCGGGCTCACCTTCAGCCCAGCGGCCACGTGCGGCGGTGTGTCCACAATCTGCCGGTCGTCTGAGGAGCCGCCTCGCTTCAGGTCAATGACTGGGGCGAGAACTGTACTTTGCTTTGTCCTTTGGCTCTAAAATCATCAAAACCAAGAAAAATGTATTGAAGTTTCAAATTAAAATTCTTTGCAACAAAGATTTTTTTCTGTCTCTGCAATAAACCTTCCATGGGGGTCCTGGAACCAATCCTGTGCATAGACCAAGGAATGACTGTACAATCTTAAAATAGACAAACGGAGCCACAGCTCCATCTTTCAGCTACAGGTAAAATTGTCTCTACCAAATATCTTTATAGGTTTGGTTAGGCCAATCTAGTACTCCAAGTACTTAAGCAGCCTAAGAGAATGAACGCAATGTATCTTCGTTTCCCTTCAAGAAAGAAAACAATGCTAACTGTATGTAGCAGTTAAGTTAGACATACAGAAGGAGGTCCTAAAGTGGGTCTGTGAGAGCATAGATTGCATATAAAAACACAATTTCTTGCTCTTTAGCAACTAATTCTACTTTTCCTGTGAGTAAAACAATGGTATAAAAAAAATCAATGTGATTGATAAATTAATTATATAACTTTTAATGCATTTATTTTTTGAAGAAATTTTCTTAATTGTATTTTACGTATGTTAGTTTTAAGCCTATAGTTTATAAATATGCACTGGCTAGACACAGAAAGTGATGGAGGAGTACACTGACCAGAAGAAACAAATTAGGATTTTTAAAAATTGGCTGTTAGTAAGCCATAAAGCTGACAGTTTTTAAGTTAGTAATAAATTATCCCAAGCAGTTTTTAATACTGTACATCTCTCTACATACCTTCTGCTGACTTCTGCTTTTCTATTTTGCTATCTTCCATTGAATTAAGATTATCCATTAACGATGTCTACTCAAAGTCTAATTGAGTTTATAATAACTTAAATATTAGAATTGTTTGGTAAAGCTAGTCATTTCAGAAAAGAGAAAAGGGTTCAGGAATAATCAAATATAAGAAATGGTATTGGCATTAGAATATAATGCCTTAATTATACACTCTACATGCAAAGCTAAAGTTACATAAAATCTACATATATTTTTAAAATTAATTTTAAAAAAATCAAAGAGAAAAACAAGATTTGTTTTGCTGGCCTTCCTTTTATTTGGGATGAAAGCTTGTTTTAAAAAGACAAAATTCTGTCTATTTAAAAAGAACTGCTAGCACCAAAAAAAGTTAAATCTGGTAATGATGAATTAAAAAAAGAAAACCTAAACAAAACTGACAAAATGAACGCAAATTTTAAGACAGTGTTGCTTTATCTGTAGGTAACCTAATCCTAAAAACCCTCTACTATATTGAACAATCAAATGTAAATGCCTCCACATAAGTATCTATTGATGATGGAGTAAAAGAAAAACAATTAAAACTTTAAAAAAACTGTTTTATTATGCAAAATTTCAAACATAAAATTAAAGAGAAAAGACTAATGAATTAGTAAGTCTCTAGTACCCAGTTTCAACAATTATCAACGCGTGGTCAACTCTGTTCAACCCTACCCTCTCCTGCCAGGGACTGGATTATTTTGAAATAAATTCCAGAAGTTAAATCATTTTATCAGTAAATGTTTCACTATGTATCTCCAAAGCAGTTTTTCTCAGCCTGTTTTCATCATTGCCTCCTGCATCAAAGAGCTTTTTAATACATTTTTCTCCACCCATAGAGCACCACAGACACACCGTATATCTGTTTAGGTATGACATTTCTATTAATATCTGTGCTTTACACATAAAATGAGCAAGATTTTTTCACTCCTGAAGGACCAATATTCACCCCAGTGGGGGGATGTAGCCTCTGTTAAGAATGCATGCTCTAAACATGCCACTGAGAGCACTTTTTCCTCATCACTATCCCATGAAATATCCCCATTCCTAGCAGCAGCACAGTGACCTCACACTCTTCATTCCTCTCCCCCATAAATGTGTAACACTCTCCACCCAAGAAACAGGCAGAGGAGCAACCTACAACCAAGTTACCTGCAGCCTACCAAGGAGCCCACTCTGCAGGGTCCTGCCATCCCCCCAGGTTGCCTTTACCTTGGCTTGCGTGAGAGCTGCCTTCTTCACCTGGAGCTGAGACTGCAGGAGTTTGAAGTTTTTGGACCAGCCTTCTGTTTTCGAGTCGCTGGTCTCCACTCCCAGGTCATCGTACAGGGACATCTTTTTTTCAGTTTAATGCTGGAAGGAAAGGGAGGAGATTAAAGAATGCAAAATACAGTAACGATTTCAAAGTTTTTCACGTTAAAGTGAAATTTTAGCAGTAAAGGTCTAGGACCCTTCAGCAACACAGGCAAGACCTCTGCTATCAACAAGGCAGGGATCTAATATATGAAGCTACAGCCATGTATTATTTTAAACATAAACCTCTAGAATTAATTTTTCCACCTATAAGGTCATGTGGTCAAACGACTCATGAGTGAAAGCCTTTGGTTCTACAGCATATAATGAAGTAAGATGGGGATTCGGGCATTATATACATATATCCAATTTTTTAAAAATTCTATTCATCTCAATGGCAAAAAGTAGAAGACTCACAAAAACATCAATTACCAGGTTGATTTAACACAATTAGCTACCCTTTTATAAAGAAAAAATTTAAACATACTCCTAGAAAAAAGAAAAAAAATGACAGAAATGATCTCACAGATGCTGTAATTTTCTAAATCATGATTGTTAAGCAGGGAGAAGACAGGTTATACCTTAAATACTATGACTTTTTCATACCCCATCAAGTGGAAATTTGTAATCTTTAATGACAGTGATTACAAAGAAGCAATCGACAACCTACATGTGAGCAACACAATATCCTTGCAGAGCAGAGGAATGAATACATAGTAACAACAGCAAGAGTTAAGCCTGCTAAGCCTTGCCGCCCTGGCTTGACGTTACATGCAGCAACTGCAGTACATACCATTATAGCCTAGCACTTCACAGATGAGGACACTGGGGCTTAAGGGGTTAATAGGCCCGCGCGGTCCCAGTGGGAGGCCTCTTCCAACCCAGGTAGGCTAACAACTGGGCCCTTGCTAGTAAATTCCAACTGCCACTTTCAAAAAAACTCTCAACATTCTGAGACCCACTCATAAGGCCCACTTCTTAAAATAAGAAATAAATCTCTCACAGACAGAAAGAGAAAAAAATTTAAATTGAAATCCAAAAATTGCAGATAAACACTCAGCAACATAGCTCCCAATTTATGGACACATTCTAAAAAGTCTGTCAGTCCCCAGGGGCCCATGAAGCATTTTCCCATAGAAACTGAGTTATACACAGCCTGCTTTGCTTGTGTTCTGTGACTCAGAGGAAGAGAAGGGGAAAGAGAAAGGAAAGAAAATATTGACCACTCTTCTTTCCCTCAGCTCTGACTCAAGGCAAACATTTCTCTTTGGAATATTCTAACTTCTCAGCCCGCCATTACCTGCCACCCCACCTCCTTAGCTGGCCTTGGTTCCACACTGTGGCGGAGCGAGGACAGAGAGTGGATACTAACTTTTATTCCCCTGGACGAGCTGCTCTGGTCTTACGTACAATTAACTCCCTGCCTCAAGTCAGCGCCCCACAAAACTGTTGCCACTTTTCAGTTTCTTCCATGCCTTCAGACATGAACCCTCAGATTACTTAAAACCTCTCCATTTTGATTTTTAATGAAAGGTCCCCCCAAGGCAATGGAAAAGCAGGGCTTATAAAAGCTCAGGTCTGGGTATCGGTGGCTGACTGCTCCAACCACTCACATAAACACGAACACAGGGATGCCTATGATCCTCCTCCCCACCAAGGCTTCTCTAACAACTCACCAGCTCAGGTGGCAGCAGCGTGTCCAGCAGGGCAGGCCCACTGCCCTCAGCGCCACAGTTTAAGTGGTACGTACAGGAATCTGGTGATGCCTTGTGACATTAGATTAAGGCACTGAGGCCAAATTAAGAAAAAGTAATGATCTCCATTTTTTACGTGTCTGAAATACAACCATGCCTTCAAAGTTTTAGCAGGTCCACTTCAGAACCTAGTTTAATCCACTCCACTGTAAACTCCACGAAAGCCTCAATCCAGTTAGTCCTGCTCTTTCCCCAGACTAAAATCACTGTCTGACCCACGGCCAAACAGGAAATGCGGCCACACATGCAGTTTATGCTCTACTTACAAAGCCCTCCCAAGCCATCTTTTAAAAAATTTCTGGCTAACAATTACTTTGGCCAGAAGGAAGACCACTGCACCAAATGGGTCCTGAGGCTTTGGCGCACTCCTCTCCTTGCTCACCTGGAATTTACAGCTCACTGCTCACATGTAGACATGCATCCTTAAGCTCTAACCTGGAAAACCAAGCAGAGCAACAGCAAAGAACAACAATGCTGAGGGTCCAGCTTAGGACCGTGGTTCCCAAAAAGCTACTTCGGAAATGACCACACAGCTTTCATCTCACTTGATCTTTTGAGCCGCCTTCCCTCAGTTGGTCACCAAACCAAAGCCTAGAAACAACAGGTTCTTCTGTTCTTTCTTCATTTTTACAAGGGCAGGGGAAGACTGATACATTCTGAAGAACAAATATAAACAAAGACACTTTCTGGGAAATCACAAACAGAGAGACAAATCAAATTTGTTTGCAACCCAAACTGAACTCCACTTTAGATATTTACTTTTCTCAGTACAGGTTGAATATCCTTGATCTGAAAACCCAAAATCCTTCAAAATCCAAAACTTGCTGAGCCATCTCGACATGACACCACAAACAGAAAACTCACACCTGACCTTGTGTGAAAGGCTGCAGTCAAAACTTTTTCCATGCACAAAATTATTAAAAATATTGTATAAAATTATCTTCAGGCTATGGGTATAAGGTGAACATAAATGAATGTCATGTTTACACTTGGGTCTCATCCCCAAAATATGTGTATGCAAATATTCCAAAAATCTAAAAAACAAACAAACAAAATACCCAAATCCAAAACACTTCAGTTCCAAACATTTCAGGTAAGAAATACTCAACCTGTATCACTTCATAAGAAATTTTAGAACTTCATCAAACATGTTTGCAAATATGCTAATGCCAATGGAAACAGGTTAACCAAATGCCCACTAAAATAAGAGGGGAAGGATTAACTTATTCATTTTTGCATCTCCAATTTCTGGCACAGAGCAAGCACTTAATAAGCACTTATTAAAATATTAACAGTGAAGGAAGTCTATGTAGCCACATGAATCAGCAGTGAAGCTACGCAGGGTCCACAGGTTCAGCAGGGAGGTAAAGAACAGGCTAAAGGTTCTAGAGACGGGTGATGGGTGCACGAGGTGAGTGCACTTAATGCCACAGAACTGTACACTTACAAATGTGCTAAAATGGCAAGTTTTTTGCATATTCCACCACAATTTTTAAAAAACTTAAACAATAACAGGCAGAGGTAGCACTGGGGTGTGGGGATGAGGTACCCAACACTATCTAACACCAGTATATCTCCCTCTCCAGAAGCGTCAACTCTGATAGAAATATTGTTCTACATTTTGAGGTTAATTATCAAGCAGTATAGATCTCAGCTGCCAACACAGCTCCTCCACCTAAGAATATTTAACAAAAATTTCAACACTGAATTAATGAGGTTTTAGGAGACCACACATCTCCTAGGATTCCACTTCCATTTAAGATGGTTTGGAGACAATTCCATTTGATTTGCCTCGTTCTGCAAGCTTCAGAAACCATTATGCAGCAGAATCTTATGTTTGTTTAAAGTTCCTAGTTTTCTCTTTTTAAACCTTCAAAAACACTTTAAATATTAGAAACTGATGCCACTTACCAGCAACTGCTAGTTTTCTGTAACACAGAGCTTATAAAATCAAATCTCTACATCACAGTGAATGCAGAAGTGCTTTATTCGTTTTTTTTCCATTTTCACTGAACTTTAAGTTCAAAGAAATGGATTAATCTTAGTAAGACACACTATCCTTATCCATCCACGCACCTGTGGCCTGCTCTTATTTAATTATCATAATGTTTCAATCACCTGTGAATTCACCATCCAAAACAAAAGATCTAGACAAGAAATAACACTCAACTATATGGCTCCAACCCATTCATATAATTTTCCCTGAATGCTGTTCTTATTATTTCCTTGCTTTTATCCTTTTATATAGTTTTATTTACCTAGTTGTAGTGCATTTGCTCCTTAAAAAGAGGTTATTTTTTATTTTAGCATTTATGAATACACAATAGCTTATTCACTAATGCTCCCCACTGCAACCACTGAAATGTTAACAAGTAAATTAACACAAACTTAACCTAATTAATGTTGAGATATCACTTAGATGTCATGAGTCTGGTGGCAGGTTATAAAAAGCAGCACTTTCTAACATTTGGATAGACTAGAAAAAGCCAGGAACAGATGTAAATACAAACAAACCACTGGTTTTTACAACATCTTTAAAATATTTGCTATTTACTTCCTTTTTGTGGCAACACCACCTTTTGATCAACCCATCTTTCCTATATGCTTTATTCTTAAGAAGAAACATGGTTCTGCCAGAAGAAAGAATGGTGACTTTTCAAGATTCCACCGAAGCCAGAAAGTGTTTTTTTAAACGTGCGACTGGCAGGAAAAAGAACAAGGAGCAAGTCTCTCAGAAGCATCCCACCTACTTCTCTTTCAAGTGCATCTTAGAAGCCTTTAGTGACTGCTACCCCCACATAAAACCAACAGCTTCCAACTTGTTTCCCCTGACATACTCAGATCATAGCAACTTTTACATGTTACTCTGCCTATGGGGTTTCACATTTGTCTCTTACTATACCATAAGCCCCCTACAAGTAGGGGCTGTTTTTGTTTTCGTCTTTCTATCTTTAGCTTAGCATCAAGTGCTCTATTAATATTTTTGAAATGTATTAGTGAATGGATGGAAATGTTAGTGCACCTATTTAAATCACATTATGAAACAGTAAGATCTGCAGATCTGCTTTTTAAGGACATAACTTACAATAAGTGGAATTTAAGTACGGCAAAATTTAAATTGTATACCATAATTCATGGAAGAAAAACTGCTACCACCATGCAACCAATAATGATTCAAGGTCTGAGTTCTAAGCACCTAAAGCAGCAGAGTTGGTAGGAAAAAAAACCTTTGTAATCACTAAGCAGATATTTACGCATCATAAAACAAGGCCTGCCTCTGTGAAGCCTAAAGAATATGGCAACTATACACAGAAAGGAACACGAAATAGGAGCAGTGGTGGCGCAATGTGATGTCTACAAAAAATATGGCTATAAAAGGCATCTACCTCATGTATATGATTCTACAATGACTCTCTAAAAAATTTTTTTTTAAATTTTTCCAATACCTCCACCTCTGACACCCTTGCCACAATTTAGTATTTCCATTCATTCTCATACTCTGCTATTACCAAAACACCATAGGCCAGAGTGTACTGCAAACAAAGTCTGCTAGAGTCACCAGGAATTTGGGTAACAGAACATCCTTCACTATCTACTATTATAAGCCCAGAGGGACTACGAGCCTGGGATCCTCTGTTCTCTTCGGGGGTGGGGGGGAGGAGGTGTTTGAAAAATCCACGCAGAGAATAGAAAGGTAATTTAAAACAAATCAAGCAAAAAGAAATCCACTTTAAATAATGTTTGGGAGTGTCCAACAGTTCTCTCAAAATTCTCCACAAAGGCTATTTTTGGTTCCACAGAATTCTACAATCTCACCACCCACTCTCTCTGTTCTAAGCTGCACAGCATGTGGCCCCTTGCTTAATAAACTCTAAAAATAAAAAGCTCCCGGTGTTACTAATTGGTTACCCATATTCCCTGAAAGTCGTCCTTATGCTCAAAATGTCTTTGGTCTTTACCCACCAAAAACGTGGAAACGGAGTTGCATCTTCCTTTGGGAACCCCACCTGTTGCGGGGAGACGGTCCTCACCTCCCCATCTGCGCAAAGGCGGAATCCTGCCCGGATCCAGAATACCCCGAATTCCACCCACGCGCCTGGCTCTGGCAACGAGCCCCCAGGGCCTCCGCGACCCGGCCTGACTAGTGCCCCCTCTTTAATCCTGTCTCGCTGCTTTACCTGCTGTTCGCAGAACACACGACCGGGCTTCACTTTCGCCCTGACTTCCTCCGCAGGGAACCTTGCCCCGACCTCGCTCGTCTGACTTAGCACCTCCAAGACTCGGCATAAGCGTCACCTCCTCCTTGAGGCCTTTCTGGGCCCCACTCCAGTCCCTCTGACCAGCCCTGGCCGGGATTTTCACCAAACTCCCCGAGAGCCGGGGCAGGACCTCACTCGACTCGCATCCTCTGTCCACACCACGCCGTCCGGGCAAGAGATGAAGATCGAAACCGCTCGGGGCACGGACGTGAGCGCTAAAACGCCGCTCTGAAGCGACCGGGGCCGAGGCGAAGCCAGGCCCGACGGCCCTGCCCGCGCAGGCGAGCGCCCGTCCGAGACGCCGACTTCCGGGACCCCCGCCCCGAGGCCCGGGAAGGGGACGGGCAGCCGCGCGGGGCCACGTCGAGCACCCCCGGGATGCCGGGTCCGGTCACGGGCAGGTTCGCCAGGACGTGCTCCCCGAGAAGAAAGAAACGCCCTTTAGTCCCGCAGAGCGAGGTGGCGGCGGCGGCGGCCGGGAGCTGCGGGCCGGACCGCGCCGGAGACGAGCGCCCGCCGGCCGGGCCCCCGCCCCTCGCTCGCGGCGCGGCCTGAAGCCGCGGCCTCGCGTCCAGCGCCGCCCGGGGAGGCCCCCGCCCGGGGCCGCAGGGGCGCGACTTACCCAGCCCGCCCGGCCGACTCTGCCCATGGGCCGCAGCGGCGGCGGCGGCGGCAGCGCGGAGCCGGGCCGCACTCCGCGACACCCGCCGGCGGCCGGAGTCCGCACGGCGCTTGGCGGCGCGGGGTCAGGAGCGCGGGCTGCCGGGAGCGCGCGTCTGCGCCTGAGCTTGCCCCTGCGCCTGCGCCTGAGCCGGCTTCTGCCGCTGAGTGTGTCTGCGCCGCGGGCGTCTCGCCGCACCGCCCCCTGTCGGCCGGAGGACCGCACTGCACACTCCCCTCTGGCGGCGTCCTCTCCGTCCACCAGGAGGTGTCGCCCTGGCTCACCTTTCCGAAATTCCATAAGTTTGGGGCGGGTGGCAGCGACCCCAAGTGGTGAGAAGGAGAAATAGCCCGAGGCTGCACTTTCCAAGGAGGGAAAGAGGGAGGGGACCCCTCCCCCGGCCCCTGGTTCTCATTCGTTCAAAACCAGTCATTTATAAGCAAAAAGCTGAAAATAAATCTCTAGGAGCGACATGCTGCAAAAGAATGACAATGAGCACTGAATTAAGCGTAAGACTACGGAAACAGATGCCGAGATTAGGGCTACAGAAAACATAACAACAGAGTGAAATGTTCGAAAAAGTTACAAAACAGAAAGCATAACAAAACAATATGCCAGAACTAAGACCAAATATCTCACATGAATAAATGTAAACAGCGTAATCTTACCTGCAACCTCAGAGTGGCACACAAACCATCATGCAACTCTGCGTTGTATATGAGAACGTACTTAAATAAAGTGATTCTGAAAATTTGAAAATACAAGACTGGAAAAGAGATGCCAGGAATATGCAAATATAAAGAAATCAGGGATTGCGGAAAAACTTAGGCAAGGTTGTTTTCAGAGCAAAAAGCATTAAATAAGATTTAAGAGGAGCATTTTATAATCATAAGAGGTACAATTTACACTAAAGAAAAAATAGGAAAATCTGTACATCAAATAACATAATCCTGTCAACAGTCATAAATATTACGTTTATTTTATTATTCATAGCAAACATTAGAGGAGTGAATGAATAGACGGAAATAATTGGTACAATCCTTGCCAGATTAAAGGCACAAAGAGTAAGGTCTGTTCTAGACCCACAAACAATTACTATGATAGATCTAACATATCAAACTCAGTACCTTGAAACAGACATTATATTTTTAAGTGTCTATGGAATATTTACAATTAGCCATATTTTAGGCCACAAAGAAAAACCTTAATATATTCCAGTAAATAGAACCATATGGATATTATCTTATCACAATTCAATAAAACTAGAAATTAATAACCAAACAGAAAATAAAACAATTCCACCCCTTGGAAAATTTTTTTCTCTGTTTTTAGCCCCAATATAGACACATGGACATCCTTGGAAAATTTTAAATGCTTAAATAACATTTGGATTGAAAAGGAAAACAAAACCAAAATAAGATAGTACCTAGAAAATGACATATCAGAACCCATGGGATTTAGCTAAAACAGTACCAAGAGGAGAATTCATGGTTTTCAATTTTCATATTAATTTAAAAGTTAGAATAAACTAAATGAAGTAAGCACCTGTGCAAAAAGGTAGCAATAGGGCAAAATGAAATTTTGAAAAGCAGAAGGAAGTGATCAAGAAAAAAGCCAAAAATAATGGTGTGTACACGGAAAAAGGATGAAGAGCAAAGATAGAAGGTCTAGACTGGGTCTCTCCCACCCCCTGATCAAAGCACAGGCGAGTGTGCAAAGACCCTGACTCTGAGTCCCTCAGGGACTCCCTCCAAGCTGCACCTACTGTCCACCAACCCTCCCTAATCTGCTCGACACCTGCACTTTGCAGTCCGTTTAGAACCACTCCCCTTCTCCTCTTTTGGCTGGAGTTTTGTGCATTCGTTCCCAAATCCTTCAATCACACATTCACAGACAACGTTTTGGTTTACAGACCATAGATGCAATCACATTCCCATTGTTTGGGAATTTTCTAGTTAATCTCCGGAGAGGAAATCTTACTTCCCTCATGTCCTAGTACGTAAGAAGCATCACTCTTGCCTCTGCTTCCCGTCAACAGTAATGAATATTACCTTTATTTTATAAACCAAGAATCCGAAACTGATATGATGGAGGAATACAGCCCAGGCCATGCAACTATTAGGCAACATAATGGTGGGGGTCCGGCACAGAGACAAGAAAGGGGCATGCGGGGTAGTGAAGCCTGGATAAACAGATCGTAGGATCCTCTCTATCCTGGCTCAGCAGCTGGAGGGAGGCAGGCAGGAAGCACATGGTAGAATGAATGAAAAAGTGGAAATTAGCAGGGCAGATGTTCCAGAAAGAAATAACACATTCAGGCTGGCAGGAGAAGGCTGGCTGAAATTCCACAGCACACAGAAGGACAGCGACTAGAAGGTGGGCAGGACAGGTAGAATAAAGGCGTGGGGGCCTGGAAGGAAAACAAGCTACTTAAGATGACAATTTGATTAAAATTAAAATTTGATCAAAAATGGGTATTTCCAAGGATTCTGTGTGCAGTGACACTTTTGATACACCACAGAGAATGTTCTTGTCTCCTCTCGTATATCTCTAAGCAGTTTTGTCCATTATCCTGAAATTTTTTTTAGGTTTTTTCCCCTCTACATTTTTTTCTTTCCATTAAATAAATCATTCTCTGCAGTTATTCTTGCTCTGTAATGTTCATAATGGCAAAAATTTAGAAACAAATTAATGAGCAAACAATAATGGCTTAGTGAAATTCAATTATGTTGGGAGACAATCATATGGCAAGATGTCATTTTGTTTTAAAAATACATAAATATAGACAGAGAAAGCATCTAAAACATATTTGCCAGTATATTCATTTTCTCTAAATAGGTGGGATTACATGGGTTCTTTATTTAAATTTTTTGCTTATTTTTTTTTATTTTTCAGTAATATGCTTGCCTTGCTTTCATAATAAAATAAAGGAAATGATCAATTTTTAAAGCCTGTAGAATTTTCTGAAGTTTTCAGAAAGTTTTCATTCACCTTCCACCAATTGACATCTGTTCTGGTTATTTGACAAGATGTTCATAAATTTTTAAATTGCATTGATTGATTGAACACTAATCTTTTCAATAAGAAATTTACCTTTTTAAAAACGTAATTTTGTGGATGCTTTATGGCTTTCATGTGGATATTTTTTAAATGCCACGCTTACATGTCTACATACCTAAAATGGTCAATAAAATGATAAAATGCCTTTATCCTTTTCCAGCTGTGAGGTTCCCACTCTCAGGCAGTGAGACCAAGAGCTGAATCTGTGAGTGACGTCTCCTCGGGGACTGGGGTCCTGTTCACGGTGCCCCTTAGTGCCATCCCAGAGAACGTGGGCAGATGAGCAAGCCTTGCTCCAACGCTTTGATCAGTACAGCTTTGAGTGGCAACCTTAATGTGGTCCCCACACTGCAACCAGGCCATCAAAGCAGGATCGTTGGCTTACGTGGCACGATCGGGAAATGAGTTTATCTGTGATCTGAGGGTTTCGAGGGATTAGTAAACCTTTCAAGTTACGCCCCCTCCCTCTGTGGAGCAAGTGTCATCAAGCGCGGTGACACCAGCCCAGCACAGGGGTAGAACATCCCTGGGATGGATGGGAGGGGAGAACTGCCACCAACCGTGTGCTAGGGATTTTAACATAGAGCATCTCATTTATCCCAATCACTCAATCAGACGGGGGTTATTATGCCCATTTTTCAGAACAGGAAACCGAGGCTGGGAGAGGTTAGGGAATTTGCTCAAGTCACACAACTGGGAAATGACTGAGCTGTGATGAGAACCAGTCTGTCCGACTGAGGTTAGTGTGCTGTTTAGTATGATAAGCTGCCTGGTGAAGAGAAGGTGATTTCATTAATGAGCAGGACAGAGAAGCTCCCACTAGGGGTGTCCCGGGCACTGCAGAGTTTAGGCCCCGAGGTCCCGTTGGAACTCGCCCCTAGTCCCACTCTGAAAACTGCCATGTATCCATCACTTCCTATGCATTGGGATGGGGAGTGAGTGATTCAGGTATTCTATCTAATTTACTCCTCCTGAGGGCTCTATGTAGTACAACAGATTAGAGAAGTTATTTGCCCGAGGTCATAAATACCCGAACCCTCTGAAACTGTTCCCTTCTCCGCCAGTGAAACACGGGCAGAGCCCCTGCTCACTGCCACACACCGTCTCTATGCAGGGAAATAGATTTATAAGTCCAAGATAACATTTTTATTTCTAAAAACATTCCAGTATGACTTAAATGTCTGGGATGATTCCCTAGATTTTTTGAATTCCATCTTGCAATTTCTGAGTCCAGTTTCTTACAAACTCCTTCTAGATCAGCCTAATAGTTCACAGATTAAGAACTCTATCTGGCGTTGACCATCACAACCAGGGCTTAGCAAGCCCTTGAGTTTTAAAAGGGAAAACTTGAGTTGGCACCGCTCTTTGTCTTCTCAGCAGTACAGGTAGGATAAGAAACAGAAGCGCGAACTCGGTCTTTAACCAGAATATGTCCCCAACTCTGGACTATGGGGAAGGGTTGCCAAACGCAGGGAAAGAAAGTCAGGGCAGGAAAACACTCGCTGCAGCTGAGCACCTTTGACACCGGAACGGCACAGCCCTCCGAAGTGCAGCAAAGGCTTGAGCACAGCCAAGCAGTTGCTAACGGAGAGAAATAAAGGCAGAAGAACAGATTCCACACACCTGCTCCGTGTGTCCAAGAATTTCTGCTACTCCGGGCCACCCGCCCCCAGCAGGACATTCCCTACCCAAGCCTCCTGCACGTTTAGGAAGAACTTGACTCATTGAAATTTTCATACAAATGAAAAAAATGTACCCAACAAAGATCAACACAAAGTTAGACCAAGAAGAAAAGAAAAAAAAAAAGAAGAAAGTAAAACAGCATAAGAAGAGATCCTGATGGTCAGAGAAATCCCACGTCCGAGTACGTTGTCATGATTTTTTTTAATGTAATGATGCAGTGGCCTCTATAAATTAAGAGCTCAAAGCACAGATTTAAGGGGAGATATGATGGAAAAAGGAGGTGAGCCGTGGGCTGACTGCACTCAGCAAATTAGAACAGAGGTCAAAGTGGAAGTAGCACATCAGATAAGACGTGCTGAGAAGAGAACCAAGATGGAGGACAGGACTGACACAAAAGAGCAAACTCAAAAGGACAAGGACAGAGTTACAATTTAGAAAACGTTCTAGGTGAGTCGGGCACTGGCTCCTGTAAGGTGTCATGTGTCTGAGAAGTCCAGGGAAGTCCTAACTAAGAGGACAACGGGATTGCACGGCCGGCGCCATACTTGGGAACTGGCTCATTCCCCACTGTGGCTCCTTGGCCTGTGGGGTGAGGGCATCACAGTGGCAAAGACCCAAAGGAAGATTCTGAAGCTTCCTCCTCCTCCAAAATCAAGGTAGAAAATTAAAGACAATCTCATGTAGGGGAGAAGGAAGACTTCTGCTTCTCCCCCGGAAGGCTTGCTGAAAGATCAACTCACAACAGGGCAGATTAGTAAGAGAAAGAGATTACACATTTATTTACCATGTGCATGGGGAGAATCACTGAGTGACTACCCAATACCCCAGTGGGGGCCAGAAGTTTAGGTACCCTTATTTTAGATGGGAGGGAGAGATGAGGAGTATAGGTGATTCTGCTTAGGGACAATAAATCATTGCTGGGGAGGATGAATGAGTAGGGGAAACAGACTGACTTGTAAAGGAGTCTCTTTGGAAATTAAATTCACCTGAGAGACAGGTATTATATTTAAAATGATTTGGGCCAGGTGTGGTTAAATTCTCAATCTTCTTTCCTACAATTTAGTGAGATAACTGGGAGGGGAAAGAAAGACCATTGTTCTTTTTGATGGGTCCATCTGGTTTTATACAGATAAATGGAAAGCCCTTTCCAACACCTGTTGATCTCTAAGGGACTTTAATTCAAAATACTCTATATCAAGGAGTCACATTTTGGGGTGAAATTTCCTGAGCTCCTTCAATCACACCCCAAGGGCTGGCCAGGGCAGCAAAGATTAGCACCATATTTAAGGATCTCAAGTAGGAGTTGGCTAATATTTGAGGCTTTGTGGACCACACAGTCTCTGTTGCATCCATTCAACTTTGCAGCAGCAGCACAAAAGCAGCTATAGACAATCTGTAGATGATTGAACATTTCTGAGTTTGAATAAAACTTTACTTGCAGACACTGAAATTTGTCTTTCCAAATAATTTTTACATATCACAAAATATTATTCTTTTGAATTTTTACCAACCATTTGAAACTGTAAAAACCATTCTTAGCTTGAAGGCTGCACAAAAATAGGAGGTGAGCGATATTTGGCCCATGGGCCATAGTTTATGAACCCCTGATCTGAAGGATGCAGGGCTGGTGGTCCCCACGATATGTCCCTTAAATTCACCAGTCGGACCTTGGAAGACGCCAGACAGATTCTGAAAAATGACAGTTAGACTACCAAAAAGTCAACCAAGCAGAAGCCCTAATTGCAGTTACCATAGCAGATATGAGATTTTTGCTAGAGCAGATTAACAAATAGGCTTGGGTACATAATGTGTGAAATTATGATTTGGCTGAGTTTTTTTTTTTTTTTAATCAGAAAAGAGAATCAGAAATAGTTGCAAGAGGCAACAGTAGGCACTTGGCGTTTTGCCCTAGGGCCATGCTACCTCTCCTATCCTTCTTGGTAATGCAGAAGAGAACTGGACGGTTCAGGTGTCCTGCTGAACGTCAGTTTGATATTTGCTAAACAAGCCAGATGGACAAGAAGCAGCTAACCTGCTGGAAGTCTTTGTAAGACACATAAGCCACAGAGAGTGGGGGAGAAACACTAAAAATATTCCTGACCCTGCCACAAATGTAAAAATATTAGCGGTCCAGTGGTCAGGGGTGTTGTCAACAGAAAAGAACCCAAACTCTGTAAAAGAAATTTAAAGAGGTTTGTTCTGAGTCAAACATGTGTGACCATGGCCCAGAGAGCCATACCCAGTGAGCTCCAATCAGAGCTCATCTGCCTCAACCAATCAGTTCACTGATTGGTTTGGGTGTATTAACCAATCAGAATTCAGCTGTATTGACCAATCAGAACTAAGTGAGTTTCAATCATTGATTTGCACAATTGGTGAGTTCTGAAAGTCCCAAAGTTAAACAGAGGTGTGGATTTTCAGGGGTCTCAGAGTACTTGTGTGACCTCTAGTCATGGGACATTGCTCCCAGATTCATGTTTCCTGATTTTCCCAGACAACATTCACTTCTGGGAAAGTCAGGGAATGAATCTGGGAGCAAAGTCCCATGAAGATAACGTATGTATAAGAGGTGGGCAGAGCTGGAATATGAATGAAATTTTTAAAACCGAAATCTGATAAACTTTAAGAAAGCAGGTGCTAACAGAAGGCAGACTGTCTGCAGGGAGTTTCCGAAAGGCAGCCCAAACAGCAAGGCTTAGCTGTCCAAGGGAGGGCGTGTCCCACCTGTGCAAGGTGAGTCGTGTAGGGTCCGCTCCAGGTAACCTGGCCCCTGCCCGGCCCCACTTTCTTCTCCTGGCTTCTGTGAACAAATGTGAGCCTGAAAGAGCCAGTCCTTCAAGACGGATCCCAAGCTGCTCATTGGGCCTAAATAGCGACATGGCTTGCTGCTCCCTCACTTGGCCCTGGCTCCACCCAACGTCGCCTCCCCTCAGGGGCTTTTCCTGACTTCTTCACCTGAATGAGTCCCACACCTGGCGGAATTTACTACCTGCGTTAGTTATTTTTCTTTGCAACACCTGTCACCGTGGCATGTTACATTGTTTGCTTGTCTGTCTTTCTCACCAGAAGCGCCGTACTGACATCGAGGATACAGTCTGTTTTGTTCTCACTGTGATGCAGAACTTACATGCCTAGCACATAGTAGGTACTCAAAAAACAGCCATAGTCACAGAGCACCAAAAATGAGCTCAGCCCAAAATGAGGAATTCTCTTTTTTTGTATAAAACAGACAAGTGGCCAACGTGGGGAAATTTGGGTCATAACAGGAGAGAGATGGGATCATCAGAAAAAGACAGGTGAGAATACTAGAAATCCCTCCCATTTCCACCATGGATGAAATTCACGTAGTCTCAGCCCAGCTCAATCTCTTATCTGTCAAACAAGAAACTGCATCTTTGGCAGAGGGCAGGGGTGGGGAAAAATGAGGTTACTCGAACAAAAAGTTTTGAACTTCTCAGAAAAAATGAATTTCGTCAATTCTGGGTATTGTTAATACCCGCTCTGGCCACGATTGATGAAACAGATATTTGAATTCCATGAATTTAACCACTTGCTAATGTCACTTCTGGGCTCTTCAGACGTCCTGGCAGGTGGCTGGCTCCTTGGTTCTGTCTGAACCCTCCAGATGTCGTGTGAGAAAAGTTTGCCTGTTATGAAATAATCTTCTGGCGTCATTACCCAGGAAGTCCGTGTTTTGTTTTTGTTTTTGTTTTGTTTTGTTTTCTCAAGCTCTGACAGCAGAAGTTTCTGGGGGGGAGAAATGGGGCAGAAGCCGTCGGTTTTTATGGAGAGGGGCAAAGTTGCTCAGAACCTAAAATAAGTGAGATATTCTATTCCCTCCTCACCTTCCTTGTCCACATGCTCAGAAGACAAGGCTGCTCAGCTCGATCCCCGGGGGCCACAAAAAGGCAAGTCCAGAGCCCAAGAGAACACACTGTGTCCCTAAAAGAAAGATTTACACCAGCAGGCCGGTTGCAGGCGGTTCCTGGGACTAACGGTTGAGATGGGGAGCAGTCCTGCCCACTGACGCCAAAGGTTTCAATCAAGCCCTCTGTCATATATTGCGTAACTGTGGACTCTGGACTCAAAAACATGCCAGAATTGAGTGATTTTTCCTCAAACCCAAGTCCACAAAGGCAAAGCCTGATGAAACACAGTTAACGCTAATGTGCCAATTAACCGTGTTTCCCAAAACCAGACCTCTGACAGGGGTCTCCCTACAATCACTCATTCATCCCCTAATTACTGAGTGCCCTTTATGTGCCAGGAACTGCGCTCAGTGCCAGGCATGAAAGGTGACGTAGAGGCGTGTCCATCCTGTAAAGATGCACAGAGTCGAGTTGGGGTGGTTGGAGGTGTCCCCAGAGAACTAACGCACTCATAAATTGGCAACTGCCCTGAGAGCGATGGGGTAGTGGCGTGCTTAAGGCTTGGATAGACCCGGGGCCCTGGCCGTGGCACCACCCTAGGGAACTGCGGGAGTGTGAGCATTTCCCAACCGCGGGGAGACACAATGTCTTCGTTTGTAAAATGGACATGGTGTTGGTGCCGCTGCCCATCAGACTGCTGCGAGAAGGCAGGGACATGATGCCTATGAAACGCTCAGCCCGGGGCCCGCCATGAGGGCAGTGCTTACCCAGTGCTGGTGATTATTTTCAATATTGCTGCCATGTGGGGGAGGTAACAGCTCAGCGGAGCGGGAACACTTCCAGACGGAGGGATGTGGTGAGACTTCCTTTCTCAGGTAAACTTTGAGCTGGGTCTTAAAGAGCAGGTGAGCTTGGGGCTTATGAATTTAGCAGAGAGAACTCAGAAACGAGGAGGCCATGTCAGGAGAACAGTGAAAAGTTGATGATTTTTGTTTTGTTTTGTTGGTGGTTTGGGGTCTTTTGCAGCAAAGACAGCATGGAGGGAAATCGCGGAGAACTGATATTGGAGAGACAGGCTAGGGCGGGTTATGAAGGATTTGGAATATCAGGCTAAGGAATTGGGGCTTAATTTCAAAGACATTATGGACACTCCTAAAACTTAAGTTTCAGATAAGGGAGGGGGGGAAATCGTGTTCTTCAGGAAGATTAAACTGGAAGCAGGGGGTGAGAATAGCGGAGGAGTGGGGAGACGCATTTGAGTTAGGGAAGCCAGCCAGAAAGCTCTGCAGGTGCCCAGACAAAAAGTGGCACAGGCACCTCTCACCTCCCTGCAAACACCCACAGCCCGCCGAGCTCGGACAGAGACCGGTATCCTTGCCCTGAGCTGCCCTCGGTCACCTCTCAGTGCTGGCCTGAGAGAGAAACTGTAGCATCCATCCCTGAACCAGGACCGTGATGAAGAGACGAGGGTGCTTCTGCAGATATCTATCCATCCAGCAAACACATGCTACACTCAAATGCAAAAGGGGGCACAGGAATCTGACCTCTTGACAATATCTGTGGGCTCCAACAGGCCCCAACAAGTGTTATGTTGCCATAAGCCACGCAGTAAGAGCAAAGTCGACGTTCAGTTGTTAGGGACGGCGGGCTCAGTGCATGATTCATCTAAAGCAACTGTTCTTTATGGGTGCGGCAACTCACAGGTCAGAGAGCTCCCTGGGAGCTAGACGGTGGAGGAGAGGAGGGTTATTTGATTCATAGGGGCCTTCGGTTTTCCACAGGACCCCTCTGCCCCGTCTAGTAAAACCTGGTGGAAGTGACAAACTGCAGAAATTCAGCGCAGTGCCGCAATAACAGGATGCACCTGTAGATTTCGTAGAATTAGCAGCAACATTCTCTCAACACCGGTTTGAGAGAAATAGGCCTGTTTGTGCAGTGCCAACTGGGGCAGAATCTGCAGCGTTCTCACGTGCCTGCCAACGACGAGAAGTGCCAGTAACGGTGGCACCATCCGCTCATCTGCCATCCACTGAACACACAAGGATCGAAGACCCGCATGCTCTAGGCGTATTTGCTCTTCTCAGGATTACCAGTTTGACAGATGTGTGTGCAATGAATTGGGGCTTTTCTGCCCCTGCCCCCCAACTCCCACGGTTAGATCACGGGCTCTTTGGGGGCAGCATCCCTTTCTTCATTTATTTTTGCATCTCCCAGGCCCTGGGCGGAGCATCCTGTTCCTAGATCCTAGGAATTCACTGAGTTGAATTATACTAAAGGATGCAGCCCAGAGTGCATGAACTATGTAAAAAGTTAACTGTGGGACCTCAAATGGACATTTCAGCTCCACGTCTAAGACATAAAGGACAGAAGGGCCTGGGGGGAAATGACCTCTTACTAAACCTAACAAGAATGTCAAATATGTCAACAGCAGCTCTCTGCAACCACCCTGGTCCATCCACTGCCACCCTCCAAGAAAGCCGAGGGTTCTCTCCCTTCGGATTCTGGCTCTGAGACCACAGCTCAGCACGCCGCTCTTCTAGAGGAAAGAGAGTGTGAGATGAGAGAGCGAGGCTGCTTTCATGTGGTGTCGCGGGTACTGCAGGGCAGGCTGCTCGCTGAAAGGATCCCTGTGGAAATGATCGGCCACCTCCCTTTCCCGGGCCCATCCTTTTCCTCTTTGAGCAGACTGCGAGCAAAGTGTCTTCCCTTCTCGGCTCTGCCCCAGATCCTAGTATAATCCTTCGAGTAACTGCAGGTGCCAGTCAACACTGGTGCACGGTTTGCATGACAGAGTGGAATTCTTTCATCTCAGTTTCACCTTGTCTTTGCTTTGCACTTCCCTGGTGAAGATGCAAGTAAATGATGAGCGGCCAGGAGGACGGGACAGCAGCAGGAGAGAAAAAGGAGGAACCACGCGGTCCCTCTCATCCCGCTCACAGAGGAAACCGCGCTCTGTGTTTGAGCACATGCCCCAAGCTCTTTCAACTCCAAAATGTGTGAACAAAAAATGGGAATGATACTCAAGATTTTTATGGGATGTTGGGGGAAAAGGTTAATATTGCAAAGCAAAATTGAAAACTATTATCTTCAGAGGATTTTTAAAATTTTCTTTTGAGCTCTTGCTTATTTCTCCAGAGTTGTTCTGATCTTCTCACTCTGTCCCTTGTCCGGCCAGCATTCCTCTTTCTCTATAGAGCAAGTGTTCTTGCCCTTGGCACCTCTGGCCTGCATTGTCACACCCACCGAGCCAAGCAGGGCTTGGAGAACTAGGGTTTTAATACCTGAAAACGTTCATAGGGGGACCGGGCAGAGAGCTCATCTGAGCAATCTCTAGTCCCCAGTGTGACACTGTCCCCAGTAGCCATGAGAGAGCAAGCTATCTGCCCTTCCCCAGCCAGACCCCTCGTTCCTCTCTGTGGTCACCTCTCTCCTCACCTCCCTCCTCCGTATCCCGCCCTCCTCCCTGCCTTTCACTTCTGCATTCAAGCATTGGCGACCATTCCTTTCATAGGCGTGTCTGCCCCACGCAGGCCTAGGACGCCATTGAAAGGACCGCGGATGAGCCACGAGGGGAGGAGGGAAAGTGAAAGCAGGTGTCTGATTTCTCACCACCTTTCCCGTCTTCTCCTTTATGTCCCCCCAATCTAGACTCTAACACGCGGAAACGGTTTCTGTTGCAAGCAAGCTAACTGTTCATTCGTTTGGTGGGGGGAGAGATTGGGGAGCCCAGGCTTAGGGCAGGCTGGATGATAAATGCTGTCTTCAAGGACCGCCCAACACTGTGGGAACGAGAGAACAACCCAAGTGAACGACTAACTCCCACCCGTAAATGGCCCCACCTCTATGCCGTCCCCGAACCTCAGCTGCTCGCACCTGGATTTCACCGAGCCATTGGACTGACTCAAATCAGTGAAGTTTTGCCCTGGCAAAGCTCACAATCTGTTCTCCCCCTCTTGCCTGCAGTCAGGTATTAAAAACTGCAATTTTGGCCAAGCGCAGTGGCTCATGCCTATAATCCTAGCACTCTGGGAGGCCGAGGCAGGAGGATTGTGTGAGGTCAGGAGTTTGAGACCAGCCTGAGCAAGAGCGAGACCCCATCTCTACTATAAATAGAAAGAAATTAATCAAACAACTAAAAATAGAAAAAATTAGCCGGGCACAGTGCTGCGCGCCTGTAGTCCCAGCTACCCAGGAGGCTGAGGCAGAAGGATTGCTTGAGCCCAGGAGTTTGAGGTTGCTGTGAGCTAGGCTGACGCCACGGCACTCTAGCCCAGGCAAGAGAATGAGAGTCTGTCTCAAACAAACAAACAAACAAAACCCTGCAATTTTGTTTTACAAGATAATTCTGCCATCAGGCCTCCTTGTTGTTCCAATTTGCATCACTGCACTTGGGTCCTTCTCATTTCGTGCCTGGAGAGCATCTCAGCATCTCTGTGCCACGATCTCCCTGCACCTTTACCTGCCCCGCACACCACACCTGGTCCGGTTAATTATGGCACCACGTGGACTAAGGCCTGCCTTGTTTAGGCATCTTCGGTGGGTGAAGTCCCAACATCTTATTCTGTCTTTTGAGGTCCACCCCACTCCGAATCTGGCTGACATTTCTACCCTCAGCTTCTACTGTCTGTGTGCCAACTCCACTCCCAGTCAGCCGTGGACCACGCCTGACCACTCAGGACCCACCTACCAAGGCCACCTCCATCCTTCAGGGACCACACGCAGCCCTTTCCTGACCACGTCAGCTCAGTAACTTTTCCCTTCTCTAGACTTCAGTTGCTCTTCTCGTCAGATCATTAGCATCCGCCACCCTGTAGAAAGAAAATGACCCCACTCTGAAGGTAAGGCATTCTGGGTCAGAAATCTGTTATCTGATGTGATGAGCAATTTCTTCTGGGAAGTACCACGTGTTTCTGGTAACAGAGTTGAGCAATTTCCTGATAAAGTGAGTCTCAGCTTACGCAGTTGACCATCCATCCCCTGGATGAACTTAGTTACCTTTAAGCAAATGTTCCTTTCTTGACTAACCTACCAACATTATCCAGTTAACTTTGCTTCCTAAAAAAATCTCTCTACCAGGCAAGAAACCTTTGAACTGGACTTATTGGAACTTGTCTCCTTGCAACAGGTTTAGAAACAAAACTTTGAATTTGTCTCACAAAGAATTTGTCTGAGATTGTTTTAAGATATGATAAGGATAATTTTATGTGCATACATCTTAACACGTAGCAGTTAGACAATTATATGTGTTACACACTGTGTTAAGGTGACCGGAGTTCACAGATACCCTGGACACAGGCCTGTCCTCCAGAGGTCCACGAGTGGGCAACTTTAACTGAGATCCTTAGACCCCAAAGTTCAAAGTGCCCATGACACTCCTGAAACTTCCTACAGAAACTTCCCCAGTAAGGGTATGTGCTGATGTGCATTGTTTCCAAGAGAAGAAACCAAAGATTCTATCAGGTTCTCCAAAGGGTTCTTAATCCCAAAAAGCTTAACAGCAACTAGAAGAAAAGACGTATAAACAGAGGATTGCAATGCAGCAATGGCAAGTGCTCTGATAGGGTCCAAAGGATTAGCAAAGGCCTCCCGGAGGAGGTGGCACTTAGGTGTCTTTCCATGTTAATTGTAGACTCAGTAAGGGCAGAAGCTTTGATATGGATAGCCTCAGTATGTGATTACGTGCAATTAGATACAATTCAAGACAAGATGGATCCACCTTTTTCTCCTCCTCTCCCTCCCCCTCATGTCCCTGCGTAATGCAGTAAACATCAGCTGGAAATCTCAAGGTGAGTAAACTACAGCAGTGTTCATCTGCAGTGCAGACCAGCAGAGATGAGAGTTGGTGAGGCACAGGAGGACTGGTCAAGTCAATCTACTAGGGATAGTGGAAGCCAAATTTCCCACTGTCAAAAGAGGAAGTTACAAATAAAGAAAAAAGAAAAAATGAAAAATTCAACCCTACGGTGTTAGATTGGAATCGGGGTGTTGGGATGTATCAGTGTGAGTTAGTGGTCTTCTATATGTATAGGTGAGTATAGAAATGAATGATTTTCTCCCATTCTGTAGGTTGTCTATTTGCTCTATTGATTGTGTCCTTCGCTGTGCAAAAGCTTTTTAATTTGATCATGTTCCATTTATTTAGTTTTGTTGTTGCTGTGATTGCTTTTGGGATCTTCTTTGCCTAGGCCAATATCTGTAAGAGTTTTTCCAACATTTTTTTCTAGAATTCCCATAGTTTCCTGCCTTGGGTTTAAGCCTGTTATTGATTGTGAATTAATTTTTGTGAGTAGTGAGAGGTGTGGATCTTGTTTCAGTCTTCTACATGTGGCTATCCAATTTTCCCAGCACCATTTATTGAATAGGGATTCTTTACCCCAGTGTATGTTTTTGTCTGCTTTGTCAAAGATCAGATGGCAATATGAGGATGGTTTCATATCTGGTTTCTCTGTTCTGATCCATATATATATATATATCTCTGTTTTTGTGCCAGTACCATGCTGTTCTGGTTACTATAAACATGTCATATAGCTTGAAGTGTGGTAAAGTGATGCCTCCCAATTTGTTCTTATAATTATTTCAGGTTGTATTGGCTATTTGGGGTCTTTTCTGGTTCCATATGAAGTCTAGAACTATTTTTTTCTAGATCTGTGAAAAATGACACTGGTATTTTAATGAGGATTGCATTGAATCTGTAAATCACTTTGGATAATATAGGCATTTTAACAATGTTGATTTTGCTGATCCATGAGCATGATGTGTTTTTCCATTTGTTTACATACTCTGCAATTTCTTTCCTCAGTGTTTTGTAGATTTCTCTATAGAGGTCTTTCCCTCCTTAGTTAAATATATTCCTAGGTATTTTATTTTCTTTGTTGCTATTGTGAAAGGTGTTGCATCTTTGATTTGATTCTCAGCTTGACTGTTGTTGGTATAAATGAATGCTACTAATTTGTATACACTGATTTTGTAACCTGAGACTTTGCTGAAGTTTTTTTTTTATCAATTCCAGGAGTCTCTTGGTTGAATCTTTGGGGTTTTCCAGATATATAGTCAGCAAAGAGCAATAGTTTGACCTCTTCTTTCCGTATTTGGATACCTTTGATTTCCTTGCCTTGTCTAATTTCTCTTGCTAGGACTTCCAGCACTATGTTGAATAGAAGTGGTGATAGAGGGCAACCTTGTCTGGTTCCAGTTCTAAGCAGGAATGCTTTCAATTCTTCCCCGTTCCTCCAAACAGAAAATAAGCAAGGAAACAATGGACTTAAACAGAACTCTGGTACAATTGGGCCTAACAGACATTTACAGAACATTTGGCCCCAAAACTACTGAATATATATTCTATTCATCAGCTCATGAAACATTCTCTAAGATTGATCACATCCTAGGCCAAAACATGTCTCAGCAGATTTTTAAAAAATAGAAATTATACCATGTATCTTCTCAGACCACAGTGGAATAAAATTAGAAATCAATTCCAACAGAAACACTCATCTCTACAAAGTCATGGAAACTAAACAATCTTTTGCTAAATAATGGTTGGGTCAAGGAGGAGATAAAGAGGGAAATCAAAAGATTCTTCAAACTACATGATAATGGGGACATAAGTTATCAAATTCTGTGGGATACAGCAAAAGCAGTCCTGAGAGGAAAACTCATAGCCATAAATGCCCACATCCAAAAGACAGAAAGGTCACTAATCAACAATCTAATGAATAAACTCAAGGAACTGGAAAAGGAAGAGCAAACCAATCCCAAACTCAGAAGAAGAAAAGAAATAACTAAGATCAGAGTAGAACTAAATGAAATCAAGAATAAAAGAATTGTACAGAAGATTAATGAAAAAAAGTTGGTTCTTTGAAAAGATAAACAAAATTTATGGGCCTCTTGCTAGATTAATCAGAAACAGAGAAGAAAGGACTCTAATAAGCTCAGTCAGAAATGAAAAAGGAGAAATCACAACTGATATCACAGAAATACAAAACATCATCTCTGAATACTACAAAAATCTGTATGCTCATAAACTTGAAAATGTGGACGGACTGAACAATTTCTTGGAAACACACAACCTCCCTAGGCTCAATCAGGAAGAAATAGAACTCCTGAACAGACCAATATCAAGCACCAAAATTGAAGCAGCAACAAAAAATCTTCCAACAAAAGTCCCAGACCAGATGGTTTCACACCCAAATTTTATCAAACTTACAAAGAACTGGCACCTATACTGCAGAAATTATTTCATACCAATGAGAAGGAAAAAATCCTCCCCACTCATTCTACAAAGCCAATATCATCTTAATACCAAAGCCAGGAAAGAACACAACAAGAAATGAAAACTACAGAACAATATCCCTTATGAATATTGATACAAAAATTCTCAATAAAATCTTAGCAAACCAAATTCAGCTGCACATCAAAAAAATAATTCACCATGACCAAGTGGGCTTCATCCCAGAGTTGCAAGGATGGTTCAACATACTCAAATCTGTAAACGTAATTTACCACATAAATAGAAGCAAAAACAAAGACCCATATAATTCTCTAAATACACAAAGAAAAAGCATTTGACAAAATTCAGCACCCTCTTATGATAAGAACGCTTAGGCATAGATGGGACACACCTTAAAATTTTAAAAGCCATATATGACAAACCCACAGCCAATGTCATATTTGTATTATTCTTCCAACTTTTCTGTAAGTTTGTTTCAAACTTATATGATGGTAACTGTAGCTATTAAAAACCCTCAGTTTAATAGCTGGGACAGACCCTGGGAATAATATGAATTGCTTCACCCACACAGTTGGAAATGTTCCTAGCAAGGAGGTTATACCTGCTCTGGAATCTTAAAAGAGAATCTTTTCACATTTTCACATGTTGATCCCAGAAAGGGATCAGTTCACTATTTTTCTCTGAGAACTCTGGTACTTAGTCTGAAAACCACTCTGAGTTCCTTTTCAGAACTCCAGATCTCTTTTTAGACATAGGTAGTTGCCTTTCTGAGAGCATGTATTCCATTTTGGAACCATGCATTCCTTTGCTTGCCCGGATGGTCTTCCTTTAGTCAATATCTTTGCTTGCTTTCTAATATTTTTTAAATTGTGCTTTCCTATAACTACATGATTGCTGACAGACACAGATTTCTAGGTAGCAAAACACAGTCAACCATGTCATGAAAATCAGAAGAGAGCTCTGATAAATAAATAGGGAAGATTGAATTTTACAAAAAAAAAAAAAAAAAAAAGTCCAAAGTTTAAAACCAAAGCACACTTTTAGCATGACCTTTTAAGGGAAAGACAAATCTAAAAGCAAAACATCTTATAAAATGACAATGCTCTTTCAGGAACCTAGGATCCCATGGTGAAATGATTATGGCTAGTACTGGTTATAAATCTTAGGAGATTATTCATGAATTCTGAGTATCAGTTCACTGCTTATTTCTTGATTATCTGAATATTGGCACCTGCCCCTCCGCGGTCTTGGAATGACTTTGCTCCCCCAGCCCATGTGGCCCCCGCTGACTCCCCAGGGAGCTGCAAAGCTGGGGGAAGACTCAGTTTACAAAATACTAGATGAGACCACTGCCAAGAAGTGCTTGTTCACCCCTCCTTCAACGGTAGGGGAATCTCCCTTTCCTTTTATGAGTGAAGCTGAAGAAAGGATTCATAAATGAAGCTCAATCCTCCTCACCAACCCCAGCCCACACCTCCCAGCAATTCAACTTGAGAAAAAAAAAAAAAAGACCTGGTTTGAAAAATTACCGCAAACTATATTGTCATCAAAAAAACACTTCCTATATTTGAGATCAGAGAAGAGAGTGAGAGGCACAATTTCCTGGCTGAACACACCAGTCTAATACTCAAAGAGAGCAACTCCTGACTCTCATAGAGACCGCATGGACCCACAGGGATGACGGCACAAGGGGATTGAGCCTTCTATCCCACATCCTCCCGGCACGATGCAGAAAAGAGGCTGACAGGAAAGCCGGCCTTCTGCGGAAATATATCTCCTTTGGCTGCCCGAGCTGATCCCAAGTGCCAGGAAGATGGAGCCACACTTGCTGGTGTGGGGAGTGATCACATTCATCATGGTACCTGGCAGCAAGGCAGGTAAGAGTCCATGGGTGCCTCTGGAATTCTTGGAATTCTGCTCTCCCCAGCCAAAGAACCAGAGGGTCACCCAAGTAGACAGTTCCAAGAAGGGAGCTGGATTTTGGGTTCCACTCTTGCCCTGACCTACAGGGGCCTCATGTCAGGCCTCGGTGCCCCAATCGGTATAGACGGCTTGGGATGCTGTTGGGTTCTCTTCTCTCTCACAGGCCTTGACAGTTAGGTCTGGATGGATAAAGTGGCATGATATTTGGGGGTTAACTGGACACCGACGAGTAGATTCCTCAAGAAATTTTCTTTTATTCTCCTGTGACTTTCCTCTTCCGTAGCACCCTCTTCCCCCAGCTGTAAGATAAAAAGCTGTCAGGAATCTAACTCCGGGTTAATTTGGCTGAGATGTTGGTAACTCATATATGAAAACACTGGGATAATTTAAGATCTCAGAAAAGTTTAGCTTCAGGGATGTATACTTCACTCTGACTGCCTCAGAAAATAAGGCTGAGGAAGCTCCTTATAAGTGCAACTTTGTAGAAATTTCAGGAAATGTAAGCATACTCACTTTTAGAACATTACTTTTCCTATGTTCCTATGCATATGTATGATGTATATGAATGTGTATATGTGTGTATATGCAAATTTTGAATTTCATTCATCCTTTCAAATGGGTTTTCTCAAAGATTTTTTTTTTAAAGTAATAAAAAACCACCAACTTCTACCTCAAACCACCCTTCCTAATTGAGTGTGAATTTTCTAATAATATCTTCCCTTGCTTACCCGGGAGGACAGATAAGATATGAAAGTCTATAATTTCTTTTTTTTTTTTTTTTGAAAGTCTATAATTTTCAAGAAATACAATGCTAACTGGCTGCAGAAAAAAATATGTTAAGAAGTGAAATATCATGATGCATTTAAGAAGTCTGTTTGCTAGTCTGTGGGAAGTGGCCAAGTTGTGTTGGGCTATGTGCCGGCCTGGGTGTGGGAATGCCTTCACTTTGGAGCTGAAGTGAGAATGATTTGAGGAAGTTCTGTAATGTGATTTCTGCTTCAGTGGGGTCTTTGCTGAGTCAGTCCAAGCCAGAAAAGCAAAATCTTTAAAAGTCATCATGTCCTATCTCTGGGGAACACATTCAAGTAAATGTGTATTATTTCCAGCTATGGGTGACTTATGTGAGAATCTGAATGGTCTTGGTAGCAGCGGGGTGAGTGGAGTACTGTGGAGACTCTTTCCTTCACTCAATTCTCCAAAAATCTATCTAATACCTCTTATACCCCTTTTCAACACTATAGAGAACAGAAAAATGAACAGGACATAGTCCCGATCCTTAGGGGATTTGTAACCTAGGGAGGAGGAGAAAGGCATGGCCGTAATAACAGTGATACAAGTCAGAATGGGATAAGGTCTGAGGGACCATGGGGCTGTCAGGGTTGGCTTCATGAAGGTGGGGCGACAACAGACCCCTGAGGGACCGCACATTTATCTCCACGAGTGGAGTCTCCGGACAGAAAGGGCCGTACGAGCATAGACACAGCAGCCTCAGGGGACAGCAAGTGGCCCGAGGTGGCTCCTGCACTAGACGGCCATGTGGGGAGATTGGGGTTGAGACTGGGAAGTTAGAAAGAGGTCAAATGAATGGTCCGAGGCCTCAGACAACAAGTTAAAAGTTGTTAACTTCAGTTGGTAGGCAATACTAGAAAAATGTTTAAATGACCATGTATAGAGTACCTTCTTTTGCCTGACATACGTCATATTGTAATCTTCGCAACCACTCTGCAATGCGGATGTCATGAACCCCTCAGAGCAGAACCCCAGACTCCGAATCTTGCAGGCAGGGGCAGAGCCAGGGCTCAGACCGGTCTCCCGGGCTTGTTCTCTTTCTGTTCCCTGAAAACAGGGTCACAGCTCTATGGAGACGACTCTGGCACAGGGTGGAGACAGGCCAGGTGCACCAAGATGGGTCATGAGGCTCTTAAAATAGTCCAACCAAGACGCAAATGAGCACCCAGTGGCCAAAAAGAATGCCAGGGACTGAGTTTCCGGGATCAGCAGCTGGCCCAGGAACCAGTCCAGGGCAAGGGACCGTCTCATCTCAGACTTTTTCTTCCAAAGGGAACCCAGTCCTAAAATAAACAAGCTTTTTTTACTCCTCAGGGGTAAGAGCTCTCTAATGAAATCAGACTTTCAACAGATGCAATTTCTAGCTGATTCATAAGGCAGATTTTCATTCTGAAAATTTCCAAAGCCACCATTTAACAGGGTGATGGGTTATGGGGGATGGATTAGTCAACTCGGGCGTCGTGAGTCTCCGTATTACTGGGCCCTGGGATGTGGTCAGAAAGAGAATTCTCCTGGTGTTGCCAAAACGGCACGTTATTGAAGGCACTTTTCTCAGAAGGGTGGAAATTCTGAGAGTTTCTATGTCCCTTGATGGTCTTTCTTTCATTCTAGGAATTCTGTGATCAGATCTGTATCCTCTAGACTCAAAAATTTAAAAAGAAAACAACATAGTGCAGGAACCCACTGTGATGAAATGTTTGTCTAACTATCCCTTCTTGTAAAGACAACTGCCCACACTGGAATTTCACATCTTCACCTTGTCCTTTGTTTTTTAGAGGAACCTAAGAAATATCATTCACCTTTGTCATTACAACACAAAAGCTTTACTCTTTTGATTTCTCTAGATTCCAAACTATCCTTACCACTGCTACCTTGTTCATCTTCCCTACGTACCTTGGAGCCATGGGGCTTTGGTATGCATTGGGACACCTGGTAAAATAGTCACCGCTTTCCTTAAAGCAGCGTGTCTTCAATAGGCAGTTGGATATATCACCTGTGCCTGTGCCTCATTTTAGCTTTGAGAATTGAAAAAGAATTGACTTCATAATTCTGTACCCAAAGCATGGGCTTCATTTATGCGTCAGAGATGCTAATAAAAAAACAGCTGATGGGCTCCACAACTCCAAGAGTAGTCCTAGACTTTTTTTTTTTCCAGCCAAATCCTTGGGTATTCTGAACACTTCTGTGTGACTTTTGGTTGAAGCCATTCCTCTGATAGCTATAGGGACCATCGAGGTAGGCTCTGCCTCAACACAGCAGCCACTCGGGCTAACTCCCTGCTCCTTTCCTTGCTCCGTGGTGAGTGGACACTTTACGAAAAAGCAGAGAATTCACCTGAGGTCAGTGGGGAATAGAATTAGGAGGAAAATGAACCTTGCAAGAAGCGGATAGTGGACCCAGGCACCTCCTAGCGACATTGTTGGAGGATGAAAGAGAAGGCAGGTCAAGGGCACGACTTTTGACAGATTTCTCTCTGTAAAATGAGAACACTGACCCAGAGATCTTGAAACTCCCTTCCAGTCCCATCCCCCTATGTCAAGGATTCTGAAAAGGAAATAAAATAAGCTCTGCTTAAAAGGCATTTTCAAGCAGGGGAATTTTTGGATGAAAAAGTTTCCCAACCGTGAAGACATACCTACAGGGTCAGGGTTGAGCAACCTTTGCATGTGTCAACAGACCAAGCCTAACTTCTGGCTGTAGGTTATTTCCAGCTCTTAAAAGGTACTGCACTGCGCTGGAGTGTGACCTGCCTCTTGTGTAACTGCCACCGTTGTGGGTGTCAAGCAAAAACACCACTACCCGTTGATGAGGCTTTCTGCTGTTTGCTTGTGCAGGGAGTTTTTGCCCTCAAACAATACCCTTGTTTCCCTCAGGAGAAGTTTTACACGGGCAGGAGCCTGTTTCTCTTCTCCTTATCCCAGGCCATTCCCAGAGAGAAAAGAAAAGAAGATCTTAATCCAATTGGTTGCTTCCAAAAGTTAAAAGCCCTTCTTCCCTGAAAGAGTTCAAAGAGAGGGTCGACTAGAATCCAAGCCTCTTAAATTTCAGCCCAGAATTCCCTGCACATCCTTACGTTGATTCCCAGTGATAGTCTTTCATCCTTCCGTCACCCATTAGGATCACAGGGATGAAAAAGCGTCCAGTGCTTGTCCTCCAACTGCTCGTGGTTTAACGGTGGAGACGAAACATCTGTGGTGAGATTCCCATCTGGAAGCCTCCCAAGAGAAGCCAGGAGTCTCTGGCCATGAGTCAACATCCCATCCCTGAACCCCCCGCCAAGCTTTCAAGTAGATCACTCAGTCAGGGGAAAACAATTATAGAATCATCTCTACAAATTTTAGGTATTTTCCATCCTAAGATTACTCAGATAGTTTTGGCTATTGGATCAATTTCACAGTGACTCTGGGATTTGCCTCCCTCGGTAAGAGAACACGATTCCCACTGGGAAATATATTTAGAGTAACGGTTCAACGCCAGCTGTGCATCAGAATGTGCACCTGGGAGGCTTCCAAAAGCGACGTCCAAGACTGACTGAGACCAATCAAGCTAGTCTCTCTGGGGAACAGAACCAAACACAATAACTTCTTTTTTAAGTTCCTCAAATGATTCAAGATTCAGTTAGGATTGAAAAATCACCAGTTTAGAGAGACAGAACAATGATGCCCGTGGTTGGTCTGAGTCCATTATTTTACTTCTACTGACCAAGAGTAGTTGCACAAGAGCAGCACTGCTCAAACCTTAATGCACTGACAGATCACCTGGGAATTTTGTTACAAACAAGATCTTGATTCTGGTGCAAACAGGTCCCCCCATGAGGCCTGTGTTGTTGGTGCATGGATCCCCGTTTTGAATGGCTGGGCTGTCACGTGAGAGAAGAAATATGCATTGCTTCTACCCACACAGAACTTGGGATTAAAATGGGGAAAACGATCTGGAAAAAATCAAATACAGGGTGTCACAAAAGTCTCCATGCAAAGGAAAAATTTAGTAAAATTTTGTAATGAATGTTTTGTAAATAAAGGTACCTTTAGCTACACTTTCCCATTTTCCCTATGTACGGCAACTTTTGCGACACCCGTTGTTACAAAGTACATACAGCAAAGGCTGACAGATGCCATAAGTGAGCAGAACAGGGACCGTTAGAAAAGCCCTTTTGGAGAGGGTGGGCCTGGAACGTGCTGGCTCAGAACGGTGCTCCTGAACATCAGGATGGGGCCCGGAGGATGGTATTTTCTAATGATTTTGCTACAGCTGTATACACAAGCCATGCTCCATGAGCAGCAAACTGAAGACTGAGGAGGTTAGCAGGACAACTAAAGAGCCATATTGAGCCATATTCCAATATACGTGCATTTTTTGGTGTATGTGCTGAGCAAAATGAGGCTCCAGTGGCCAGTGATTCTCCCATAAAAACCAATGCTTTTGTTCAGACAAAAAGAATTCAAATGCTCCTCAGCTCACTTCAAATCTCCAGTGTCTACAGGTGTTGCTGGTCTCTGGTAGTTTCCTTGATACCATGGAATATTGATTAGCATCATCAGGGCCACATGACACCACCAGATAATGACCAAAGAAGTCCTGGGTCTTATTTCCCTACATCCAGATTTCTTGCCTGACCCAGCCCCAGCCACCTGCAAACCACAAGGCTAGCACCCCTGGGGCTCTCTCCCGACAGCCACTCCTGCACCCCGACTCCCACGCCACCAACTCCCGGGGGCTTTTGGCCAGCAGCCCAGCAGCTGTGCCTGCGGCTCTCACCCCAGTGCATCCTGCGGACGGGGGTGGGGGGGGGTCCAGCTGGCAGAGAACTCTAAGGCACCAAAGTGTGGGTGGAATGGGCGGAGGGTGACCGGAAGGTCACCGTGCTGGGAGGAAGAGGGACGAGAGGGGAAGGGCAAGATACCGATCACGAGCGTTGGCGTCCTGTGCCAGCCGGGAGGAAGGTGTGGCCAGCTGAGCTTGCTGCCTGCCGCCTCCCTTTTTCCAAGCCTCCCCCCCACCTCCTGCTGGACGCAGTGAAAGAACGAGCCCGCGCGATTGAGCTAGCAGTAATTGGGTTTTTCCCAGTAGAATATAGAGCAGCATGTTTTAAAGGATAATGATTGGTTCCTTTACCCTGAAGAGCATGGAGAACAGACCAGTCTCCAACAGCCCCTAGCCTCCCACAGCGAGGGAGGGAGGAGCAGGGAGCACAGCTGTGGCCCCGGGAGCACAGCTGGTCCCGGCACCGATGCTGACACCTTGAGGCGTATGTGCTTTAAGCCTGTTCTAGCCAACGTCTTGCACGCTCCCGAGAGCAGCAGGAGCTGATACGCATTGCCTACGTGCCTTCGGGTGTCATGTTAAGCCGCAGCATTACTCCGGTTAATGCTCAAAACAAGCAGGTCTTATTATCACCCCCATTTTACACCTGGCAAACCGAAGCCTCAGAGGTTAAAGGACTTTTCCAACACAGCACAGCGCTCAGGAGCCAGGCTGTGAGCCAGACGGGCCCGTCCCGGAGCCTGCGCTTTGCTGCTGCTCTGACGGCCGCTAACGGTCGCCACCGTGTGCACCGCGTTCACGGGAAGCTGATCTTTGCTTTCCACGGAGCCGAAGTCAGCGTGCTCTGCGGCTCGCCTCGCTGCCCCCGTGCCCACGGAGCCCGGACCGCGGCTGCCGTAGGACACCCCCAGCCCCTGCCCGCCATGCAGCTGGGCTGTCTTCCCTGCACTGGACGGCGCTTCAGAGAAAGCAGCGCAGTCTGCCCCGGCAGCCACAAAACAGAGGAAATTCTGAGCACCCCGGGCATGAGTCACCACACCACATTCAGGAATTGCCAACTCTGCCCACGGAATCACCCACTCTTTTCTGTTTGGGACTAAAATAGATACCTCCTTCAGAAGCCCGCTGCTTTTTGTACTCTCAGCAATAAAAAACAACGGCAAGGATAGGTGTGTGCCTGTAAGCGTGGGGAGGGAGGTAGTTTTCTCTCCTGTGAGGTTTTTCAGAGTGAAAATATTGCTGCACCAGTCGCAGCCACGGACGGGTCGGGGTGAGCAGGTGGAAGAGGGGAGCCACGGGGGTCATTCAGGAAACGTTTATTGAGCAACTACTACACGTCAGACACAGGGTTGGAGACACAGAATTGAATCAGATCCAGTCCTTAACTTCCCGGAACTCACCACTCCTGCTGGGCAACTGGGACAAAGCTTGGTGCTGAGACACACGTCTAAAGAAAGAGTCCGTTGAACACACAGATGGACGTTCGTTGTTCCCACACGACCCGGCACATGTGAGGTCAGGCACCGCCTCTCGTTTACAGCAACAACTGGAGCAGAAAGCAGAGTGAAGAGCATTGTTTTGTCATCCTTAACTGTGACAATTATTAAAATCAGACACCACTAATTTTGAATTTAGAATAATATACACAGAAGATGGGACGTTTTGTCTTGCTCAAGAAATTCCTTTACAGAGAAAACGGGAGCATTTCAAGTGGGAGTATTTAAATTCCTTTAATAACAAGTGGTTTGATCGCGCCTCCTGCCCCCAAGTATCTTAGACGCACCCTTTATACCAGGGCTGCCCCGCTGCGTGGGAACCATTCCCCAATCCTAGACGTCCACGACCTTCCCAAGAAAGGAAGGAAGGCAGGGAGGGAGGAAGAAACCTCATCCGTCCAGTTTACATTATTATGGTCTTTTCTAAAGCTAAGCAGTTGTGCTTCTTTAAAAAAAAAAAAATTCGTATCTGTACGTATTTTTTTCCCCATGAAAATGAGCCCGTTGAAGCAAATTGGCTCATCTTCTCAGAAAAAGATCCGTTTATCGTGTTACCAAGTAAAGGGCATAGGACTCATTTCTGAAAGTTTTGTTTGAAGTCCCCAGAGTGTAAGCTGATGTCAGCCTCTTCCTGCCCCGGCGCTCCGAGAGTTTCCCGGGAGTTTTGGGGCTGAGGCCGGGCGGCGTGCGTGACATCTTGCAGGCTGCGGGCAGGGCTGGGTGGCTTCCCCAGCGCTGACGCCAGGCAGAGCCTGCAACCCAGCTGAGCACCGGTGTGGCATCTGCTTCCGGCCGTTGTGGTAGTGACATCTCTGTTCAGAACCTGATTTAGAACAGAAAGAACCTTTGTGACAAGAAAACTCCTCATTTTAAGTTGAAAGCAAAACAAACAATTACAAAAAGGAAAAAAGCCTTTTTAGAATAAAAGCGCAGTTTCCCCAGACACCCGGAGACCGCGGGGCGAGTGGTTCAGCCTGATGTTCTTCCCTGGTCGCCTGTGTCACTTCTGGCTTTCACTGCTCACCGCCTGTCACCACCCAGAGCCCCGGTTTCACTTTCCCTCCCCCAGGTGTCCCGGGTCCCACTGCTCGGGGTGGGTTTTCGGGGGTGAGGGCGGAGGGACTGTGGGCACCCGCCCCCTGCCGGGCGGTCACATGGCTTCCCAGCCATCCAGGCCCCAAGAGGCAGCTCTGCCCCTGTGGTCCCACGGAGTCCCCACGACAACCTAGGAGACAGACTGTTGTCACCAATCCCATCTTACAGATGAGGAAACTGAGGCTGTGAAGTGGTAATTCACTCGCCCAGGAAAGCGAAGGGCTGGACCACCTGACCAGAAGCCGTGCACTCATGGCTGTGGGTGGGAAGCAAGCTGTCAACATGTGTCACTCACCGCCTGGGCTTCTTAGGCAAGGCCTCGATCTCTCTTTTTAAGCCACTCTTTGAGCCATCCCCGAGTTACTCTCCCTTGGGCTGACTCCTGGGCTTCCCTCGGGTGCTGTAGCTTGAGACACCCCTGGGGTGACACACCAGCCTTCGCCAGCCTCTCATTTCCCTCACACTCGTCCTGCGTGCTTGGCGTGGCACAGGCCTCCCTCCTGGCCTCCACCGCGTCAGGGCTGCGCACGGCACCAGGCAGGGCTGGAAATGCGGCCAGTGCGGGAGCTGTTCCTTGGGTCAGTTGTGTCCACACGGCCCAGTGACCCCTTATGTTAAGCAGGGAAAGGCAGGGAGAAGGTTATGTTAAGATTACAGGTTAGATGGTGCCAAAACCCCGTCCCTGTGCAAGATCTCCGTGGACGGGCCGAGCAGGGCAGCAGCCCAAGCACCCAGAACCCCGGAACCTCAGTGAACGTGTCCCGCTCGTGGTGGCTGGCAGCCCGCGGTTCGCATTTGGATTCTCCAGGGAAGGGTTTGAGCCCTGTCAAAAATGCACAGTGGGTACAACTCGCATCTTGCTTAAAGCTGAGTGTGAATTCTCGAGGGTGGGAAGGAAAAGGAGTACAAGAGGCACTGTGGGTGCGGGTGAGGATAGGGCAGAGCCGGCCACTGGGGGTCCCGGGCAGGGGCGCAGGTCTGGACACGTGGCTTAACGCGCTGGACACAGTTAGGGCTGCTGCCAACGTGCCCAGCCCCTCCTGGCGCCCACTTCGCGTCATTGCTCCCCAGGGTCGCCATCCTTTCCGATGACTTTTTCTCTTTCCTTCTTTCCTATTTCCCTTCTGGTCTTGAGTTTCTGCTTGGCGTTGTACTTACTTATCTGGTCTTTCTTTAAAAATCTCAGGGGAAATTCCGTCGAGTTGAAAATCTCCTCGGCTCCATGGCCCAATTTCTCAGAAGTCTCTCTCTCCTTGCAGAAGACGGTGGGTGGGATTCACCAGTTGAGCGTATTTCTGCTAAAAATAGGACTCTGTCCCAAGAAATTGGTTTCAAAAATTTGAGGGAGAGCTGCTTTTAGATTTCAGAGAATGAAAAAGAATCTATTTCTACACTCCCCTCCCCTTTTTCTAAATCTGATAACCCTTTAATTTTAATCAGGGTGACAGTCTGTGGTGAGCTTGTGGTTAACTCTTTAGTGCACCGAAGCTTGTCAGTGACTGAGAAGAGTCCTGGGGTGAGGAAATAACCAGCCCCCCACGCTCCATTTACCTAAGCGTTTGAGATCCCAAAACGTGGCAGTTTAGAGACAGCTGTGTGGAGGGACATTTGTGGGTCCTGCCTCCCTTTCCCTTCGAAGTCAAGAGAAAATAATTAGATCCCCCAACCCCCTAATCCCACTTTTCTGGTAGCGAGTGTTGAGGGAGGCACAGTTCTCCAAATGGGTCCTACCCCGTGAGTCACTCGTTCTCGGTTGTGGAAACTTTGACTGTTTCACCCAGCCAGGCCCCCAAAAGCGCGGGTCAGATAACAAGCAACTCACAGATGGTCAGTGCCGATTACTACAGAAATGTGCCCGGTTCCCTTGGGATGGGCTCCCTCTGCTGCCCCGGGGAATCGGGTGGCTTTTCTTTGATGACAGCAACTTCCCTTACACCCCTCAGTGGCAGGCATTGTGCTTCTGCCACGTTTCCCTGGGCATGTATGCTCGCTCAGTGGAAGAGCTGGGGTGGATATTTGTTTGCATGAATACATTATGGCGTCAGCCTCGCCGCTGCCCAAACACCGAGTCGTCACGCAGCGCCCACTGCGGCCCATTCAAAGGGTGCTGCGCAGCCAGACCGGGCTCCTGCACAGCTCCTGGGTGCTGCTCCAGCCAGACAGCGGGTAAGAGCAGGTGGCAGGGACAGTACCCATACTGCCAGGGATATTTTGCACGATCCCATTTTTTTGTTCTGGTCCTGTGCAAGTATTAAATTTTATATCACTGTAATTATGCCATTTTCAACATCTTCTTACCGCCTTCTCTGGGAAGATGCTGTAGCCTTAATCGTGTCGTTGAATTCAGCTGCTGAGGACTGAGATGAGATGGAGACAGTTGACTTGATAACTAAAATTGGGAGTCAGACTTTCCCGCGGAGGATGCGCCGCCAAGTTGGCGGAGAGGGAGTTTTCTTCCTCTGTGCAATTTCCGTAGCCACAAACTGAAGGAAAAAACCCTGAACTCCTTACTCCCTGCAGAAGAAGACTTAGGAAGCATTAGTTATCGGAGGATTTGGCAGGTTGGCAGGAAAAAGCCATTTGCTCTGTAAATATTTTTAAATTGTTAAAAAGCACAAAGATGAATGTGGCTGTCATGTCCCTGCCATCAGCATTCAGTAAGCGTTTACAGTTTACCCTGGTGGCTTCGTGTCCTTTATTGCTTAGTTTTAATACATGCTACAGATACAGCGACGTTCCCTCTGGATCCAACCTAATCCATTCTTCCCCTCTCGTAAACTTGGGATGTGTCTTCTAATGCAATATACACTACTGGTTTGTGTTTTAAATTTTAAATATATATAAATACATAATATGCTTCCTTTCACAATTTGCTCTTTTCACTCAACACTGTGTTGTTGAGATTTATTCTTGGTACTTGTTTATTCTTTTTAACTCCTGTATATTATTACATTGTATCATGATAGATGGACAGTTAGAGTGTCTCTAATTGTTCCCTGTTACAAGCAATGCTGTAAGAAATAGCCTTGAACACGTGCACATGTGCAAGAATATCTCTGGGGAACATACCTAGAAGTGAGATTGCTGATCCTAGAACAGAGACAGCTTCAATTTTACTGCAATATTTTTCGATTTCTCTTTGAAGTAGCTATGCTAATTTACACCCTTCATCAGCAATTTATGAGATTTCATTGCTGATCCTAGAACAGAGACAGCTTCAATTTTACTGCAATATTTTTCAATTTCTCTTTGAAGTAGCTATGCTAATTTACACCCTTCATCAGCAATTTATGAGATTTCCCAAATTCCTCACCATCGCTTAGCATCGAGAAATCTTGACATCCTTGCCAATCTGATGAAATGAAATGAAGTATCATTACTATCTTAAGTTTCAGTGAGTACAGGGGATATTGGGCATGCTTCCACCTGTTTATTGGTCTCTGTGGCCTGCTTGTTCATGTCCTTTGTTTCTGTTTTTCTATGGGGTTTTTTGCTTTTTACTTATTGACTGGTATGAGTTCTTTATGTATGATGGATAACAAGCCTTTGGATAATTGTTTGTAGATTCCTAGGTTTTCTAAGTACACATCGTTATTTACAAATGACATTTTCATTTCTTCTTATCCATTCCTTCTTCCTCTTATTTCTTTTACTTGTTTCATTGCATTAACTAGGATGCTCAATATGGTGTTGAATAAAAGTAGGGATCGTATATACTTCTGCCATTAAATAGAAGGCTTTTAAGGTATCCTGTAAGTGTTGTTTGCTGTAAGTTTTCAGTGTCTACCTTTTAATCATTAAGGGTGTTCATTGCTATTTTTACTATCTTTAAAGTTTTTTTTTCTTTTAGTCATTAATGGGTATTATTTTAATCATCATTGGATATTCTTTTTCTTCTATTAAAATGATCATATGATTCCCTCCCCCCTCTTTAAACAGTAAAAGTAGTGAATTACATCAAGATACTGTCTAATGTTAAACCATTTGTTATTGCTGGGATAAATTCTAATTGGTCAGAATGGGTTTTTTTCTTAACACATTGCTAGAATCTGGTGCAAACATTTTATTCAGGATTCTTACATCTATTTTCATAGGTGAGACTGCCATATAAAATTCCTTTTTCTACAGTCCAGCACAGGTTCAATAGAAAGATGAAACTAACCCCATACAAGGAATCAGGAAGATTTGCCCCTTTTTTTTTTTATTATTCTCTGAAATAGTTTGTATAAAATAGATGGTGTTTCGGTAAAACTTTGTGTTCTTTTGTGGGTTGATTTCTTTAAATTATTGATTTAATTTCTTTAATGGTTAAAGTTCTATTCTTCTTCTTGAATCAATTTGTTCTTCTTGAATCTAGTTTTTTACCTATCCATCTATAGTTTTACAGTTTCCCATTTCAAATTTGTCCAAACATTTTCATAGTAGCCTGTTGTTCTCTTTTAGGTTTCTACTGTATCTGTAGTCGTACCTCCGTTTTCTTTGTAACATCGTCTTCCCCAAGAGCTCCGAAGCCAGGCTGCCGGGGAGAGAATCCCAGCTCCGGGACTGTGGGTCCCCCAGCTGTGTGCCCTGGATAAGTGATCTCAGGCAACCTAACAAATCACTCTCTGCCTCAATGTCCACATCTGTAAAATGGCAATAATAATCTTAACTTCATAGTGTTGCTGTCAGAATTAAATTAGTTAATATATGTAAAGGGCTTAGAACAGCCCTTGGGACATGGTAAAAACTCCAAGGTCAGGGCTCAGGGAAACTCCCACACTGTTTCCTTCTTAACATGTTTTTGGTCACGGATGCCTTTGAGGATCCTATGAAAGCTATCATCCTCCTAATCCCAGTCTAATCATGAGAAAAACATTAGAAAAATTCCAATCCCATAGGGAGGCATCCTACAAAAATATCTGACCAGTGTTCCTCAAAACTGGCAAGGTCATCAGGAACAAGGAAAGTGAGACATTGTCACAGCCAAGGGGAGCCTCAGGACATGTGACAACTAAATGACAAGTGCCATCCTGGGTGGGATTTTGGAACAGAAAAAGACATTAGGGGAAGACTGTATGCTACCACCAAAACTATTCTTCCCAAAGAGTAGATCTGAGTGTAGCATCCCATGGTTTGCCGCCATTTTCCCATCACAACCTCTGGGAATGGCTTCTCCCAGGACAAGGTCCTTGACCAAGTCTTTCTTCGTCGGAGCCAGAGACTGCCGTCCTTTGGTGCTAGAATGGAAAAGCTCTCCTTGTTGTCTGAGCTGCTCAGAGACGCTCTTGAGATGATGCTCTAGAGACACCTTGATGTCATATTAAGCCTTTTTTGTTTTTATTTTCTTATTCATTCCTTTAACATTTAGATTAAGAGTTTGAATCAGTCGTTATAATCTGCTCATGGTGCACTGGCCTCATCCTGCCTCTCGTATTGTTATTTTCCTTCTCTTTAGTCTTTATCTAGATTTCCATTTTCCTACCCCATATATACCCACTCCTCTGCCCCTGAATCGCCTTCAACTCCTCTCCTACCTAAATGTCCCTTATGTGCTTGGGGAAAGAGTTGATTCTGCTGTCATTGGCATGGTTTTCCATAGTTGTTCATTATATCAATTCTGTTCATTGTGTTTATTACATTTTGCTTATTCTTACTGATTTATTTGGTCTGCTTGATCTATCCGTCACAAAGGAAGATGTGGTTACAATTTTTCAGTATGATAGTAGATTTGTAAATTTACCCTTGTTTTGTCAATATTTGCTTTGTATATTTTGAAACAATGTTATTGAGTGCATCCAAGTATAGAATTTTTATGTTTTCCTAGAGAATTGAATCTTTAACAATATATACTCACTTCTGGATTTCTGTTAATGGTTTTGCCTTGAAATCTGATATTAATATAAATTTCTTTTGGGTTGTAATTACACATTCTTTTAGTCTCAAACATTAGGCGCCTTAATGCTTTAAATGTATGTCTTATAAACATCATCTAACTATACATCTTTAAAATACAGTTCAACATTCTTTTTTCTTTAACTGCAGAGTTAGTGTGTTCACATTGGTAATTACTACTGATATATACATATATTCATAATATATATATTACTACTGATATTGGGAATTATTACTGATGTATTTTGATGATTTCCACTCACTTTGTTTTTTATTTTTAATCTTCTCTTTCTATGCATTTTTCTCCCTTCTCTTGACTTAAATAAATTTTTATCCTATTTTATTTCTTTTTTGCATTAGTTTGCAAGCTATTCACTTTACTCTTTCATGCTAGATGTAATTTTCAACATTTTAACAAGAACCTGGACTTCACCAAGTCCAGATTTAATCAGTATCCTCCCTCTCCTCTCAGATAACAAACAGCCACAGCATGCATCGCCTCCACGAACCTTTTCTACACACTTCTCACACTTCTGTCCTCTTCTTCCTTGCTTCTTCCTGCATGTTTAGGTTTGGTCTTTGAAAGAGTTTCCTGAAAGTAAAAGTGAGATCTTTTAAAAAGGCAGAAGGGAGGGCAGCAATAGTAGGCTTTCATGTAACTCCTGTCCTACTGCCCGGAGCTGTGTGGTTTGGACAACTTACCTAAACTCTCTGAACCACAGTCTCTTGCTGTGTAAAGCAGGGGTGACAATATCTACCTTTCAGAGCTGTCACTGAAGGTGATATACACCAAGCAGCAGCACGCAGGCAGGTCTCAGACATCGTTGTTATTATTACACAAATAACCCCCGACGAGGGCCTGAGCGCTCTGACTTCTTCAAAGATAATCATCTGAACCAAACCACAACATCACACAACACCTTCCATCACCCGGATAGTTTAGACACAGCTCTGCCTCTCGGTGAGCGAGAACCTTCAAGGGATGGGTGAAAAGCACAGTCTCTCCTGAAGATTATGATTCTGTGAGATGTAAAAACAGAACTGGGAGGCAGAGGACCTGGCTCGAGTCCAAGACTCACTGTGAACTCGTGGAATAATCCCAGCCTCAGTTTCCTTATCTGTAAAACGTGGAGGTTGATCTACAGGGTCGTGGAGGTCTCTTCCAGTTCTCAGAGTCTATGATACTATTGAAAGGAATAGTCAACGTGTCCTATGGTGTTTTCTTTTGCACCAAAAACACTCACCTTCTGTAGGGCCCAAACAGCTGGTGTGGGTTTCCCAAGGAGGGAGGGGACAACTTGTGACATTAGGCATGTCCGTGGAGTTCCTGTTGGATCTGACACAGAAGAGGAACCGCCGCAGGGCAAGAACCAGACCATTTCCTCACCAGGTGACCCGCGGCCCCGAGACACTGCTCCGTCCTCTGTAAAGCGTAGTCACTCGCCGTCTAGGCGCTTTCTGTGCTCTCTGAGTTGTTCTAATCTTCACCTTCCATCTCTGCTGGATGGAGAGAGATGCAGCGTGAAGATGAGCGTTTGCTCGGTGCTGGCTGAGCGATGGTTAAAACAACCCGGCCTTGATTTGCCCACAGAGCGAAGAATCTCATCTCAGACTCAGTCCACATCCTTTTGAAGCCCCTTCCTTTCCTTTGTCTTTCGTGCCGCTCACACAGGCAGCAAGAGCCAGACGAGCCAACCATCAGAGAAACAACAACATCAAAAATCACCTGACTCACAAACACTCCTGCCCCCCTCCCCTTCCCTCCAGCGAGTGGGGCTTTTGCGGCAGCCCGGCAGACGCTGGGCAAAGCGTCCAGGCACCTGCCGTCTGCTCCCTGCTGGTCCTGCGCTGGAGGCTCGCGGGGCCTCAGGAAGGGGGTGGCATCAATACATGAGTGGATTAATGAAATGTGGCGCATGTATACCATGGAGCACTACCCAGCCATTTAAAAAAAATGGTGAACTAACACCTTTCGTGACAACCTGAATGGAACTGGAGACCCGTAAGTGAAGCATTGCAAGAATGGAAAAACCAAAACCACATGAAACTCCCTTCTAGACGAGAACCAATAGATCAACACTCAGGTGCACACACAGTAGTAAAATGCAACGGAAATCGAGCAGGTGGGAAGGGGGAGGAGGGGTCAGGTGAATTCACACCTAACGGGTACAATGCACAGTATCTGGGGGACGGGCACACTTATAACTTTGTCTCGATTGGTACAAAAGCAATTCATGTAACTGAAACATTCGTGTCCCCGTGATATTCTGAAATTTAAAAAAAGATCACGTTTATGTAAACACAGTGAGATCTCTTTTATAATTCCTTATTCAAGAGCATGTCCCTGGTCTCAGGCAGCATAGCGTGCCAGTCTGTTTTGTAATAAACATTCAATAATTGCAGAATTAACCCCGACGACACTCCCTTTCACCACCATCTAGCCACAGCGTTTGGACCAGCCCAAGAGCTCTGGCCCACAGGAACTTCCTACCAGGTTTAACTCATTTAAAAAAAAAAGAAAGGGGGAGGACAGAGGGGAGGCGTCGACCAGGACTTCGCTCCCTCTGGATTCTGCGACTGCAAGTGTGGTCTGTTAGGTCTTGTCCGAAATAGCCTGAGCCTCCACACCTGTCCCGTCAGATCCTGCCTGCAGGGCCTCAGCGATGCACGTCCACACTGCCGTGGACAACCCCAGCATCACCCCCGTGTCTGCAGAGCAGCCAACTTGGACGTCGTTCCTCTGCGTGGTGTCGGGTTCAACGACCGTCTGCCCAGGCTCCTTGTGGTGTTGGTATTTCTGGGTAACTTGAGAGACACAAAACTATCTCAGGGCAAAATCCACTTGGGTTCTATATCTCCTTCTAAAAACGCAGGGGTGAAAAATACAGGCACAGCTTTCATACTGTGGAGTTTACACTGTGGAGTGGGGTTGAGGGCACCGGGCAAAACCGAATAAAGGGGGGGTCCTGATTCCACATCGGGCGAAGCCCCACCATCCTGCCTATACCGCTCTCGGTCTCCGTGTTGTGTCCCCGGCTCTTGTCAGGGAGAGGAGCCCACTGCGCCCACTCAGCCTGCTTTTGTTTAGTCCCTACTTGGTGAGAGATGGGTGGGCCAAGCTGTCCAAGTTCTCCCACCTTCAGTTCTTGGTGGGGTCAGGAGAGTCCTGAGGCGCTGTTTGGGGTGGCCTGCAGGATGACAAGGTGCTGGGCAGAGTCTGAGCACACAGAGAAGCTTCACCCAGCCCGGGTGATTAATAAGCAACCGGCCGGCCAACAGCAATGAGTACAGTGACCAGCCCTGCCCAGGCTCCATGGGTGTTTCGGTGGCTGGAGAGGCTCCCTGCCCCCTCAGCCACCTCCTTTATCCAGCCTGGGGCATTTTCCCAAAGATCTAATCTCTGGAAGCATAAAAAACTTGTTGCAAAGTATGCAATGGAATTATTTTTCTGATTAGACCAGTTCCATTTTTCCCCCTCTATATTTGGACATTTGGCAGCTGGTTCTGGCATCGTTAGTGGGATACCAGTGTCTGTGTTTTGGGTCAAGAGAGAATAAGGTCTTCAAGGCACAAGAATGTATTCGGCAAACTCAGAGGTGGGAAAGTGGGTGGGAAACACACGTTTCCTACTTGCCAGATGTTGAGCACCACGTTATATACATTTCTCAAAAAAATGGCACAATCATTAATCATAGAAGGTCTGACAATCCTTACTTCCTGAAAAGTATTTTGCAGACACATTTTGTCCCTCAATTAAATCTACACGTATTTCTTTCCTTCCTTTCCTCACATTCCTTGGCCCTCCTCTCTCTATAGTTGCTTGACATGAGGCACCTTCAGAATAAAACTTCATTGATTTCTACTCATTTAGTTTGAAAAATATTGTATTTTAGAGAGGCATTTGGTTGAAGAGAACTTTTGAGCCAGCTCTGATGCACAGGTTTCTAAACAACAATGGTAGCAGCCTTCATTCCTTTCTAGGAAAAAGTGGGATCTATATAAATCTTTTAAATAAAGTGGAGAAATATGTGCTTAAATCACTCCATGGTTAAATGTGTGAGTGTTTGCCCGCGGCCTCCGGAACTGCTAAGATGCTTCTTTCTCTTTGCAGAGCTCTGTGACGATGACCCGCCAGAGATCACACACGCCACCTTCAAAGCCTTGGCCTACAGGAGGGGAACCATGTTAAACTGTGAATGCAGGAGAGGTTACCGCAGGATAAAAAACGGGTCACCCTACATACTTTGCACAGGAAACTCCAGCCACTCTTCCTGGGACAACAAATGCCAGTGCATGAGCACTAGTAAGTGTTTCCTGAAGGGAACCTCAGCGAAGAGGGAGCCCAAGCCCAGCTTTTGTTCCCTCCGCCCTATAGACAAATGGGCCAGCCCAATCCACAGGATAACTCCTTTGAGGGGTCCCTGGAGTATTTATTCGCTAAACAAATACGAGCACCTACTAGTTCAAGAACCGCGCTATGCACCAGCGATCCAATAGGCTCAGCCTCTGAGTACTTATATTTGAGGCAGAGGGCAGACATTACACTAATAATTCCTAAGCAATTAAAACATAATTCTAGCTCACAACAATGTGGATGTATTTAATGCCCCTGAGCTTTACACTTAAAAATGGTTAAACTTTTTGTTACGTATATTTTATCAAAATTTTGAAAGAAATAAATACAAAAAATATGAACAGGCAGAATACAAGCCTATTATAGAGAATATTAAAAATCATAACAATCCCAATGGGGCATCTCTGCCTCTCCATTAGGAGGAATTAATTGATCTGATACCGTAACTTTGCCATTGAATTTTCTTTTTTTAATCCTGAAAGCTCTCTCACACATTTCCCCATTTCCCACGGGGTCTCTCATCCACTCTGTGATAGTAGAATGTGGTCAATCGTGGTGGGTTCATTTGCCTTTTTATTGCTGAGCCCTGGGAGCTCAGGGAGCCTCAGTGTCCTTTGTCCCACCCAAAACACGTGTGGACCGCGGAATTCCAAGATCCATGCTCTGCTGAAGCATGTCGCTGGCTTTCTTCCCAGTACACCCCTCCCTCATCCCGACCTGGAAGTCTATCCCCACCTCACTGGGGCTATCATACTCTCAACTCCTTTGCCAGCGTTGCTTGAAGATCGCATCTCCCCAACTTCACGCGTTCTGAGCTGCTCCAGGGGAGCAGAGGACACAGTGAGTTGTGGGGTCAGACCACGTCTAATTGCCAACACGCATCCCCACGCTCAATGCTGACAGAACTAATGGCAACAAAGGATCCCATTTTGGTGAGATACGCATATGCACAGAAAATTTTCATCTTCTTTGAAAGAAATCTTTCGTTTCTTTCAGAAAGGAGTTGCAGGCATTGTCGTGATACATGTGAATAGCGGGAGGCCGGTGCCAGGCGGGGCGTGGGCAGCCCCACCCGAGGGAGGGAGTGTGCTCGGGGTTCATCTCTGTGGCCCCAGCACCCAGACATCACGGGGCGCTTTGTGGGCACTGGAGACAGAATCTTCTCCAGTGAATGAGCAGTGTTTTCCACTTTAACCATTTGTGAGGTTATTTGCTTCATTTCCCTCATATTTTCTAGCCTCTAGGCACACAAGAGGAGTTACCCGTCAACCTGAAGTGCAGAAAGAAAGAAAAGTCACAGACATGCAAAGTCAAGTGCAGCCTGTGGACCAAGTGAGCCTTCCAGGTAAGAGATGCACCTGAACCCCCCGTCCGCCAGCTGACTCAAGGAGCTGGCTCTCCGCTTGCGTGTAGGTGACGTGTGCCCTAGTGGAGGAGGGTCTGTCCCACCACCCAAAAGCACGCACATTCTGTTCCCTTCTTCCCAGGGCACCGTGTGAATGAGAACTAGCGCACAGCGTTTGCAGGCTGTTTGCTCAGCACCACAAACCACTCTTACAGCCGCCAGCCAGGGTCTGGGCTTGCTTCCCGGGTTGGGGGCTGGCCGCGTGGACGCCGACTCAATTCAACTCAAAAGCGTGTGCTGGGACTGACTACATGCCTGACCCTGCCGACAGAGGGTATTACACAAACACCAGTGTGACAACAGCCCCTGCCCTCAGGGAAACGCTGTGTTTTCCCCCTAAGTACAAGACAGTGAACTGCAGGCAGAACTATTTCCTTCGCAGTGTTTCTCGCAGGGCAGGGCTGGGCAACGTGACAGCCACACGGCTGAGCCTCCCAGGCAATGCGCTGGGGACAAGCGAGCCCCGTGCCTGCCTCTCCCCTGCCTGCGGCATCCCAAGTGAGTCACGCCTACGCTGGGTCACAACGTGGAGAAAAAGCAGAGCCCGCCAGGAAACACGGAGCTTTCTGAGGACCTGCTGACTTCTGAGCCCCCAGTGGTCCTAGGCTGACTTTGTAACCTCACAAAGAGCTTCATTGTACAGGGTCTCACCTGAGCCTCACCAGCGACAGGGCCAGGCAGCGAGGAGTGAAGCTGAAAGACGGCCAAGCTCCTACGATAGGATGAGATCAGACCTTGATCTCCTGGAGTCGAGGGGCATCTTTCTACTGATAACTTATTTCAGACTGGCTTACACTGATCCACAGCTTCCATTACATTTCTTAAAGCCGCTCCAGGGGCATTACTGCAACAGGATGTTTTCGCCCCTTTGGCTCCAGCTCTGTCCTAGAACGGTGTTTCCAAACCCATGTCGTGGCTCGTTTTGTTCTACTTTCTCCACTGCCCTCCACCACTGTCGGAAGGTTTCCGAGAGAACAGCGTGTGTTGTCCTGACCCAGGAGGTCGCCGGCGGGTTCCGGCTGAGGCTGCCTCACAGCCTGTCTCAGTCCGGTGTTTTCATTTGAAAGACGCAAACCCCATTCAGACAGGTCCAGACAGTTATGGCTAGTTTGGGTGTCACACAGCAGTTCGTTCTGAAATGAAAACACAAGTTCGGTCACGATGTGCAAGGTGCCAGCTTGGGGCAGGGCCACTGGGCGCCCGGCTGGGGCAGAGGGCTCGGCAGGACACGGAACTCGGAGGCTGGAGGGTCTGGCGGGTCAGGGCACGTGTGCAGCTTCACAGGCTGGGGTGAGAGGGCACATGCCGTACGGCTACCTGTGTCCAGGCTGCGTGGGGGACTCTGAGGTTGGATCAGAACAGGACACGATCTCGGAGGTCAGAAGTCCATCGGGCGTGGGCTGCACTCGGGCAAGCGGAAAGTTACTGGGCTTGGGAAATCTTTAGAGGTCTTGGCAGAGCTCGTGGGGACAAGCTGCAGATCACGCTCCGTTTCTCTGAGATACCCTCAGCCCTTCCCGCCCCTCCTGTGGCTTCTCCCCTGCCCCTTGCCCCATCCTCCTGCCATGGCCCCCAGTTGGCCACCAGCTGCCACCAGAGAATGTGCCCCTCACCTCTCCAGTGGAGATCCAAGGTGACCTTCACGCTTCACTGGCACAGATTGGCGTGAGCCTGTCCTAATGCCTCAGCCAAGACCACCCTTCCCACCTCCGTCCACTTATCCAAACCTCGCTGTCCTCAGGGGCCAGCCCTGTGCGCCCCTGCAAGCGTCTGCTCCTCAGCGACACGTATCTTCCTCGCCTAATCGACTGTCCCCCCGCCTGCAGGAGGGACGGGTCTTTGTGCCTCCATACAGGGCCTAGCCGAGTTCCTGGCACACAGACATCCCCCGCTCGTGCTGGCTGATTGAAAGAATGAATTCGCAAAAGGATAAGAACCGAGGTCCAGGCTCTAGCAAGAGGCAGGCTGGACTGGCGCGAGGCCTCTCCAGCCGGCCTCCGGAATTCTCTTCCCCTCTCCTAGGTCACTGCACGGAGCCTCCGCGGTGGGAACATGAGGCTGCAAGGAGAATGTACCTCTTCGTGGTGGGGCAGACGGTTCACTACCAGTGCGTCCAGGGGTACAGGGCTCTGCAGAGAGGCCCTGCCCGGAGCGTCTGTGAGATGACAGGCGGGAAGACGAGGTGGACCCGGCCTGGGCTCACGTGCATGGATGAAACGGAGCCCAGTCCGCTTCCAGGTAGGGCAGCCCCGCCTGCTACGTGACCCTGGACGAACCACTCCTTCTCCCTGGGCCTCCATTTTTTTCTCATGCTAAAAACAATAGACCAGATGACTCTGGGGCCCCCACAACTGAGGTCCTCCTGTACCCTGGGTGGGGGGAGGGGGCTGGAGGTGGAGGAGGAGGAAGGGCCTCCCCAGGGCTCCGCAGGACCCCACGTGCTGCCTCTCCCGGCTGAGTCCTGAGACTCCACCTCTTCCCCGCGCCACCGAGACTGCCCTGGGACTGCCCTGGTTCGAAGGGAAAGTCCGGCATCCACCCACGCGTTTCTTCCCTCTGCGGGTGGCCGTGTATAGCCACGATTGTGCAACGCTCCCTGCTCCTTCCCCCGTGTAACTCTCCGTCTGAACTTGGACCTAAGTGCAAAAGTGCAGAGAAGGGACTTATTCAAGAGCACATGCATGTGCACGCACGCGCACACACACACACACACACACACACACACGCACACGCACATGCACACGCAGCCACCTACACCGAGGTGCTGCCTTCACTCTGAAATCTTAGTGGTATTTCCACAATGGAAAGTTCCTTGCGTCAGCCAGGGAGTGTTCCTGGTTCCTTGCTCACCCGCATTCCTCATGCCCGTGTGTTCCTCTCTGGGACGCCTCTGCTGTCCCTCACTCCTCCTACCTCAGGCCACCCCAACAGCCAGCGCACCCCACGGCCGGGGCACCCTGGCACTCCCTGGTCACAGGCTTTCGGGGCCGGGTGGAGCAGGGTCGGAGGGGAGCCTGTGGCCCCGAGAAGCCGTCCCTCTGTGTGTCTCTACTCCCTCTGTGTGGCTGTGGCCCGTCTCCGAGTTGCAGGGCTGAGTAGGAAGCCCGCGGAGCAAGCGTTGCTCAGAGTTGCACGGACAGCCAGGATCGGGGTTAGATTCCCTCTCACCCGCCCTGCTGAGGTCACTTCAGCACTTCCCAGGGGCCCTGGGGTGGAACCGGGTGATGTGGCGTCCCCAGAGATGTGCCCACAACAGGGTGGTGCCTCGGCCTCAGCAAGTGCTGCGGGGCCGCTGCCAAGGGCAGGTGGGCAGGGGTGAGGCTCTGTCTCCTGTCTTTAGCTCTCAAGCATCACTTACTCTCCCCTCCAGGTGAAGAGCCGTCTCAGGCAAGCCCCAGTGACCTTCCTAGGAGGGAGACATCCTGTCCCTTCACAACGACAGGTACGGGAGCTCAGCCGCCGATGCCCGATAGTCACCAGAGGCAGCTCTGGGCCAACGGGCAGAGGTGGCCGCAGTGCGGGGAGGGGAAGCCCCCCAGCAGCCCCCTCCTCCAGAGCAGGGACAGGGTCTCAGCGACCTGCACGCCCCAAAGAGGAAACACAGGACCCAGGAGGGTCTCCAGGCGGAGGGGGGGAACACCTGCCTCCCTTCCTCCCCCCAGCCTCCGAGCTCCCAATCCGGGGAGAAGCCCTGGCTCCCGCCACCTCCTGCCCCGCAGTGACGGTAGCCGAGCGCCTCCCCTCTCCCTTGCCCAGATTATCAGGAGCGCACGGAAGCCGCCGCGACCACGGGGACATTCACATTTACGACACAGTACCAGGTGGCAGGTGGGTGCTTTCCCTGTGGACAAAATGCACACTGTGCTGAGACGTGGGCAGGGTGGCTGGCTGGTTGGTTGGAAGGACCCCGTGTCACCCTGCAGAATGTTGACAAGTCCCAGAGACTAATCCAGGCGCTCACACGCCCCAGCCCCCGGGTCAGTTACAGGGAGGCCGGGCCAGCCCCACCTGCTCCTCCCGAGCCGGTCCAGAGGGCCAGCACCCCACTGCCTCTCTCCGGAGGGGGGGGACCGTGTAGCCAGGCGGACAGAGGACAGGCTTCTAGAAACACTGGGCTGTCTCCTGGTGGGGAGGCTTTGAGGCTGCCTGTGCCTGAACACACAGACAAACAGCTGCCCCCGGACCCCAGCCAGGCAGCATCTAGAAACCATGAACACTTCCCAGAGACGCTAATGTGTTTATTGTCTATCTCCATGTTTCAACACTTCTTCCCCCAGGCGCCGGCCTTGCTCTCGGCCTCCTTAAATGAGGCCCGGCCTGTGAACCTCTCTGAAGCGCCTGCCCTGCCCTCCTAGAAACCCTCTGGGGAGGGACCTGTTCTGAGAAGGGGAGTAGACAATGCCCGTCCCCCTTGGGGACAGTCTCTACCTGCCCTGGGGCCCCGGCTCCTGCTGCCCCAACGTCACCCCCAGGGCCCCTTTGCTGACCGACCTCTCTGTTGACAGTGGCCGGCTGTGTCCTCCTGCTGTTCACCATCCTCCTGCTGAGTGGGCTCACCTTGCAGCAGAGATGGTGAGTCCAACCTTACCAAGGAGGTGCATCACGGAAGGGCGGAGCAGGGTGGCCACAGTGGCTCAAATC